>NW_004524700.1:5134646-5191811 GCF_000260255.1 Octodon degus | reverse complement strand
TAGTTAGCTTCAAAGACCATCTGAAATGAAACAGCTAGCCTCCTGATCCTAGTTTAATATTTTAAAATAGGATAATTCTTAAGATTGCCAATAATCTAATCAGTTCAATGGATATAGTGTGTCAGCCCCCACCACTCCAATTTGGTCAAATATGTTAACTAACATTGTTTCTGTTTTTTCTTTAACATGTTGATGAAGATATTGCTTTTCTATTGTTATGTTTGTAAATATCTCTAAAATTTCTTGTCACAAACAGAATTATTTTGTCAATTTGGGGAATCAGTCTGATTGAGTGAGTGCTGTCTATGTACGTGGGAAGGACTGGCGCAGGTTGCACTTTCCCACCCAGGTCGAGCTGGTGTGGTCATATTTAGGCACAGTGCCTCCAGATATTAGGAGTCATGTGGACTTCTTCAGCGCTTCCTCCTGCATCATTTAGTTGTTTATTCCTCTGCATTTAACAGCTATTAAACACTTGGTTTATCCCCTGGATGGTGTTTAACTTGATCAGTACAGGCACAAGCAGTGACTAATGTGACCATGGAACACTTTTTGTCCTGTCCTTGGTTGGAAATGTCTTAATTTATGTTAGAATTAAAATTATTGGCATGATACCAAAGCAAGTAAAATGTCAGAGCATTCCTTGATTGAGGAAATAGTCTTATCCGGTTCTGTTTCAAACCTGGATACAATTTCTCTTGAGAAAGAGACATTGTTGACATGCTGCTATAAATTAGCTGCATTTTTTGGTCTATGTTAATCCCTCCATGAAAGTGATGGTCTGACTTCAATTTTGAGAGTACAGTTTTACTGTCTGTGCAGCTGTTCTACAATAAACAACATATCAGAGTTAACTATTTTAGGAGAATATTTTAGCAAATATGCTTCAGGGTACTTTCTACTTGGAAATTTATCCTGAAATAAGAATTTTCAAGCTGTACCTAAGAATCTACTCTCTCAGTACATCTCTATCCATAACCTATCTAGAACCACCTCGGAATGTTAATAATTTCACTTCTACCCTTTATATTTATTTCCAGTTCCTGTCACAAGTACAATTCAGGAAAAACTGCTCCAAGTCTTAGAGGGAGTGACAGCATTTCCAGAGTAAGGAGAATTCAAACAATGTCAGAGCTGCTTTCAGAAAGCACCCAGAAATCGTGGATTACAACTAAACAAAGAACCCCAACTAAATGGCAGGATTCTAAGTTCAAGCATCTCCTAGTCATTGGCCACTGAGTCTCCACTGTGCTTGAGAGTTACGACCACTCACAGATATCATGTATTGGCATCCTAACCCTCTTTGGCAGCTTCTCAAGTATGATGTTGGATAGGACTCCTTGGTGAGAAAAAGACTGAGAAAAGAATATTTGATCAGCACTTCTATGTAAAAAATTTTTCCTGTGTGTTTTTGTGTGCTTACATTTAAGCACAAAATGGCAGCTGATACATTTTGTGAAGTCAGATGAAAAAAAGAGTGTGCTCTTGGGACTTCATTCTCATCCTATTATTTTCTTTCCTGTTTTCCTAAGGTTGTTATATATCATATGCTGGCTCTGCTCATTGAATATCTTTTAAGGAAATGAGGGGCTTTTTGTCTAAATTTCCAGGGCATCCTTCTTCCTCTCTGTTGCCACCAGTGTCTGCATCTCCTCTTGTACAGGATCTGGGAGCTGCTGCTGTGCTCTTCACATTCCGAGTATGCATTGTAGTGTCAGGGCATGAGGAATTGTGCTGCAAAGTTGCTTAAAAAGTAGGTGTGGAATAAATGAAACTAGATTCTTTATGAAGGTCAAAATGTCCTTTAATATGTTAAGTGCTCAAAGACTTGGAAAAGAGATTTGTACTGTCAGTTTTTGGCTCAGAGTATCTTTCATCCTAATATTTGAAAAATTATAAAGAACAGAGATGACCAGTTAAATGCAAGATATTGAACTTAGTGAAAGTAACTTTTTGTCACCTGTATCTGGGTTGAGGGTCACCTTTTAGTAAGAAAGTCTCTAGTGTAGATCCTTGGTATTAGAGCTACAATGACACAAATTCTGCGGTTTGAAAATCAGCACTATATTTAGTGTAGCTTGGTGAGTTGCTAAGTGTATATGACATTGGGCCATTTTGCCTGACCTTTACAAGCATTATTTGCCTCAATTGTGTCTATTTTTCTAGCTTATTATGAGGAAAGAATATTTTTTAAATGTCTAGCTTGATGTGAATATAGCTACTTTAGTTGTAACTGACATTTTCTACTCCATGAGACCCTGGAGGGCATCCTAAATTCCACAGAACTAAAATCACTAAAACAGTTGAGCATGTTGATGTGCCCATTCACTCCAGGACCCCCCTTATAATGATGTGTGGTGTGCTAGTAGTTTTGGAGAAGGCACAGTTATATATGGTCCTGGGAATCATTTGACTGTTTAGCATGTAAATTTCTTCCTTTTGATTTGGAGCACAGAGAGCCTTCTGTCTCCCTAATTACCAAACATGTGCTTCTATCTCTAAGTTCCTCATACATTGCATTTCATGCTACCTGGATTTTTTTCTGGGTGTTCGGTTTCTTTCTTTGGTCTTCCAGCACCTTCTACCATAAGTGGCCAGTTCTCACACACAGGACCCGAGAATTTCAAAAGTATCATCCCTTTGTTAAATGGAATGCCTGTCTAACTTTTGACAGTTAATTTTCCATCAACAAAATGGATCAATCAATACTGCTGTGAGTACTGCAAAGAAGACACAAAGAATGGATTTACGTTCTGCATTGTTGTTACTGCCCACATGCATCTTTTCCTAAGGAAAAGTTCTGATCCTTTCCTTCCTTACAGTCCTTTTTTCTTTTCAATTCATCATGCTCCTATATATTTGTTCATTACTGTTCCACCTTCCAAGTGTTTTTAGTTCATTTTCTGGAATGTTGGTAAAAACTCACCAAAACTTAAACCCTCAGTTTACTTTCTTGCCTTAAATAGCAATTGTCTCCATCTTGCCTAAATTATTCACTGCCAAATTTACATAGGTATGTAATGAACGTTTACTAAAACTGGTTTAAGTCTCTTCCAAGTCTTTTATTTTCTAGTGTACATTGTGAATCTCTAAATGAAATAAACAATATTTCAAAGATTCAATGACACACTTGTCCACTGGAAGCAATGTTTTTGAACAGATCATTCTTAGAGAATGATTTCTGAGGAGCTGAGAAGTCAATGCTGACTTATGGAAGTAAAGTCAAAACCAATGAGAACAAATTTAAAAAGATTTCTTATTCTCCCTCTCTCAGATGTCAGCTTCATGTTCAATGTTTTTGTCACATCTGTTCTCAAAAATCTTTGTAGTTTTTCCTTCACTTCTGATACCATCACTAGCTTCTGCAGCATTTCCTTGCAATCTTCTCCCATTCTTCCTTTACTCAATTTGTTCAACTTGAGTGACCTGCTAATTCTTTAGAGTTGACTCAAATATTATTTTCTTGGAGCTGCTTCTGCGTTCTATTTCCTGAACAATATATGTGCTTGGGGGGTTTACAAGGAAGGATAAACTATGTTCATACTTCTCATAACTTCATTGTAATGCTATTTGAGAATCTGTCTCCTCCTTAAAAATAAACACCATATGGACAGGCACATCCATATTTCATTCTTTTTGTAGCTCCTTTTTGTTCGCTTCCCAACATATATAGATGGTGTGTAATGAATATTTACTAAAATATTTGCTAAATATGCCATAGAGTGGAATCTCAGTCTCTCCTGCCTTTCCTGCCCTCATCCCACCAGACAAACTGAGACAAAATCTGTTGCCAAGTGGTTGGATTAATGATATTTATTTCCAAGAAAGCAAGCATTTACTTCACAGATTTGCAAAGCTAAGGAAATCTTTGATTTCTTTGTTCTAAATCATACACATCTGTAAGCCTGATTCTTTACTGACCATGTTACTTTCAAACTCACTGCAAAATATTCTGCTGAACAAGGAGGTAGCTGTTATATTGCATGCTAAAATAAATCTGATTATGTTCACATGCAATGTTTGGAGATTGTTTTTGAAGTACTCAGAAGCCAGCTCCTGTGCAAGAACACAAAACAGAGAAAGAAACTTCAGGTTGTTTCTTGAGGCCCACTTAGTCATTATGCATCAGTGATCCCTAAGCCAGTGCCCACACACATCTCTGGCTGACACTCAATAACGATTCCAGTGGAAGACCAGCTGCTTCACATCATAGGTTTCTCTGGGCTCAACACCCAGGTACTGCCATTCCAACTGTTTTATGAATGTGCTAGAGAGATGGCAGATTGCCAGTGACAGCATCCAAATGGTTGTTTGAAACAACGCCCCAGAAATGAAAAGAAAGAAAAAAACCCTCACAGATTGCAATGTGTACAATTTTGGCTGTTTTGCACATCCTCTGCAGCTGTGCATTCATGATGCTATATTTAAGCAAAAATCTGTGTAAGAATTCATCACTCGGAGATGGCGGCTTGGCGGCCATTTTTGGGAATTTGTGGCTGCCAAGATTTTCTCTCAGAGTGAGCCTGGGCTGACTGGAAACCAGCTCAAAAGCAGGATAGCACTACTTGCTGAAATGTAACTTTTTTTCACAGACTATAAGCTAGTTCAAAATTTAAGAAGACCCTTCTTTAGGAAAGGGTTGACTGCCTTTTACTAATTCTTTTAAAATCACAAATGGTATTTAGCCGGGATTTTAGTTATTATTTAGTTGGCACTTTTAAATAATCACAGAAAACAAAACCCTGACAGTGTTACTGTTCTTGTTTTCCTTCTACTTAGCTCTTAGGAAACTCACAAGAAGAACTATAAGGGGAAGAAATTTTACTTAGATGAAATGTAAAAGACCAATTACTTTTCACTAAGATGTGAATTCAAGTTTAAGAGGTACCACTGATTTATTATTATTATTATTATTATTATTATTATTAATTATTATCTCATCATCATCATCATCATCACAGGACAAGAAATACTTTCAAACTAACCTGCCTAATAAAGAAGAAAAATAAAACACTTCATGAATTTATTTACTGCTAAAGAAAATAATAATAAACACAATGATTATTGGAAGGAAAAAAACCCTTTGAGTTGTTTAAAAAGTCTTGTTTTCAAAGATATGGAAATGCTAGTAACTTTGAATAAGCATTCTATTTAGAATTCAGTGAAAAGTCTGACAGAGAAGTAAAATTACATTAACTAAATCCAGAAATGCTTTGCCTGCTTAAGGAAGTTACTGTAGTGAGCCAACAGAACCATTAACACCTTGTCTGAAGAGCATTATCATCTTTTCCCAGAAACCACTGAAGTTTAGATTTATTTAAATCTTATTTGCCAATTGCACACTTCAAATATTTATGTATGAAAGGAGAGATGATCATTGAATTTCATATCTTTCTCCCACGCATTGAGTACTTAACATGTTTTTAAAATTCCATTAAAATCACTTCCCCATACTCACCTCCAATTTGGAGTTATTCCTTGCCTCCAACTTGCCAATATTTGGCGTTCAAATTGTAGTCTGAAACATTTTAGATTTATTCTTACCTTGAAATTTCTTATCACCAGTTCGATACATACTTACCTAGTTCACAAGAAGTTGATCTATGCTAGATTTATACTTCTTTTAAAAGTTGTTCTGCATATTATATCTTCTTAGGATAAAGCATCATACGCCAAAATAAACCTTTCATGTAATAATAGTTTTAGATGTACAAGAAAATTGCAAATGTAGTAAAGAGACCCCTACTGTCCCTTCTCACACATACCTTCTTTCCTGTATAATATGTTTGATCATTTAATCAAAATTAGTAAACTTTTATCTCTATTTATACCTGTACCTATATATGTATCTACATTGGTTGCTATTTATACTGACATTCATGTTGTCTCTATATCTTCTTATTTTTTGCCAATTGGCCTTTTTCTATTCAGGGATCATGACCAAGCGACTTCAATGAGTTTAGTCATGCCATTTCCTCAAAATCATCCAGGTTATGACAGTCTCTCAGTCTTACCTTAAATTTAATCTTTATAGTTTGTAGAAATACTAATGAAACTTTTTTGCAGAATATCCTTCAAATTGAGTTTCTCTCACTTTTTTTTCATAAGTAGAACGTGATCACAGGTTCTTTGAGAAGAAGAACTGAGTCTGGTCAAGGGGCCAATCCATCAACATCTCTAATCGCTTCAGACATTAATCTTCATCATCAACATGAAGTAGCATTTTCCAGGTTTCTTCACATGCAAGTTGTTTGTTTTCCCTCTTTTCATCTTATTATCTTGCAAAGGAAGTCACATGAGCAATTCACATGTAAGAAATGGGGTATATACACCATCTTCTAGAGTATAACATTTGTACAATTTGTTTGACATTCTCCACTGCTGGAGATTTGTCTATTCTTCCTCATTTATTTATGAAGCTAGGGCAAGGGAGATAGTTCAGTGGCATAAGCAACTGCTTGGCAAGAGCAAGGTCCTGAGTTCAAACCCTGGTAAAGGAAAAACAAAAGAAGTACAGTATTTATGAAACTCTCTTGTGTGACAATGAATTTGTGGACCTTGACACTGAGAGAGTCTTTGAAACGTCATAAAATGACAGCACAAAAAGTGAGTATGAAGGCATATAATTGAAAGTAAAATCCTGCCATGCTGGCCCTGCTCCCAGGGCATGCTGAGACAACAATTGAGACTGGGCATGGTGACACATGTCTGTAATCCTAGTTCTTGAGAGGCTGAAAACAGGAGGATCACTTGGAGTCTGATATGTGTAGTGAGACCCTGTACTAAATCTATTATTAAAGAGTAAAAAAAAAAAAGAAAGTAAAATCATTAAGATGATCAAAGGCTTCCAAGATAAAATGAACACTTTGATAACAAAATCTAACTTTATTACTAACATAGGAAATTACTTCATTAAATCAGATCTGAGAAAATGTGCTGATGTAAGTAGTTCTAAAACAAGTGAAATCTCTAAGACTAAAAGCAAAATGAACTCTGCATAAAAATTATTCAAATCTGGTTGTTGGTTTCTGAAAACAATCATGGCAAATTAGTAAACATATTGATAAAATATTCTGAAACCCCTTTACATATCAGTGGGAATTAAACAATTAGGTAAATGGATGGCTGGTGGCAAGAGCCAGGTTTATTATTGGTGTGGGGAAATACAGACCCAAGGAATGAAGGAGAGACTGCTCTAGAATTGGCAACATCTGTCTGGGTTTTTATTAGCTTAATATAGATATGTGTGGGTACACATGAATGGTTGTACTCTATCTATATCAGTAACACTGTAAACCTTTTAGAAACAAGTACCAAACCACAACCCCAAACCCACGCGTTTATCACAAAGTGACAACACTGCAATTAAACCTGAAAACCCTTTTAGTTTAGAAAAAAATAATTTATATATTAACAACTTTTGTCTTAAAAAAAAAAAACCAAAAGCACACTTTCCATGTTAGCCACCACTCATCTATGTCTACGCATGTAGGTTAGTCTACATGCACATATTTTATTGTTGTGTTTGTGAAGACCTGTACACCCCAGCAGCAGTCAGCACACTTCTCACCCATATTGGTTTCTAATGCCATCCTTATATATAAGAAGAGTTGACTCTAAAATTGGGACACGAATGTAGCAGATGACCATGAACCACTTTGAAGTGCTATGAAGCGAAGAAGTGTTCAAAACAAAATCACAAAAACAGGGCAAGAGTCACAGGGCCATAGGAAGCTACAGAAAGAGCTCCTGTTAGATAAAGTTGAAACTTTTCCAGAGCAAATTTTACTGAGTGAGGCTTTTCGAGATATGACTGATATCTTTGTCTGCAAAATACACAATCATTTTAAATAAAACTAAGAGAAATTAGGAAAAACGTGAGTCCTGTGAGAACATATTTTAATTGTGTTCTTTTTTTAACAGATATTTTACTGAAAGTCATTTGTAATGGATTGGAGTTTTCCCAGTTTCTATTAGAGGCAATTTAACTCAGCAAAAGCAATGAGCAAATGTTTCAGGATCAGAATACATAGGTTCAATTTATGGCTCTGATTCTGCATGCATCACCTTGCTCAAGCTACTGAATTTATCTGTAGTTCAATTGTCTCATCAACATTTTGGGTGAGATGACACTACACAGAGTGGTTCTCCATGATCCTTAGGACACTGTAAACAGTAGAAAAAGGGAGCTAACATTCAAAGCTTGCTGCAGTATTTACTCAACAAAATCAGTTCTTTTCACTTGTCCAAATTAGGAGTTATTTTTAATTCTGAAAGCAATATTTTCCAAATATATTGAACTCATTGTAATGAGGCCAAATTAAATTGCTAAAATTCATTTGTACATACAAAGTGTCAGTTTTGAATATTTACTATTTCTACTAATGGATTTCTAGATATCCTCTTTAATAGTTGCTATGGCTTTCTTTGACTTTTAACAGAGATTAAATCACGTATTCGGATTTAATATGGTGGTTTATCCTTAATATAGCAAAATAGCTTTGGGCAATGATTATCTGGTGTCACAAGTGACCAATTCTGTTTATTTCTGTGAAAATTTCAATTAGAATGTTTTCTTGATGTTGGATAGAAAAACAATTGAAAATTGACTGAAATTTAAAGCTACAAAACTACTTGCGCTAAATTTGGAGGAACTCAAACTTCGTGAGGTCTACTAAAATGTTTTATTCTATTTATTTATTGTATTTTAGGGAAGGGTCTAAAGAGTGCTCACTACTAGATCAGACTCCTAGTGATTCATCTGTTTACAGCCTCCCAAGTGCTGGGGTTACAGGCACACACCATCACACCCAGTCTCAATTGCTGTCTCAGTGCACCCTGGGTGAGGGGCCTGCACAGCAGGCCCAGGGATGAAACCCCCGCCCCCTGTGCCTGCTTGCAGGTGCTTTAATCCACTGAGCTATTTGGCTGGCCCCTAAAATGTAAAATAGTGAAAATCTTTAGCACAGAAGAGCAATAGACAGGGCCTGCAAGTACACAGGTGACTCGGAGGTGGACCCATTAGGTTGAGGGCTTGAAAGCAGCTTTCTCACTCTTTGACATGGACAATAGTTTGAAAATTTACGAGATGCATCCAGCAAATGAGCTGAAAATGCATTTTCTTCACTGTATCACAAACCTGATTGGCATGCCTGAATTCTTCCCTTAAATTCTTGAAACTCTCCTGGTTTTGATAGGAATAGCTCTACATCCACACATAATGTTGCCTAAAAAATAATTAACACTACTATAAACAAAGATATTAAAATATTAAATTCAAATACTAAACAAAAATCTACTTTTTAATACACTGCTTTTTAAAAAATCGTATCATTATTTTCTGAATGTATAAGGCAATGCCTGCTCTCTTCAATTTCAATTGAGGTTGTATTTTTCAACTTTGTTTGGAGCTTTTGAACTGGAGAACACACTTGTCATTCTATGCCTTCATCCTTGTAAAGCTCAGCTAAGAATGCTTTTAGATAAGTCACTGCCAAGGCCTATTTCTGACTGTGGACTTACTGGGGGTGAAGAAAGGAAAGGTTTTACAAAGGCAGTGTGAGTTGTAAGCATCATCTTACAATAGTTAGAAATTTATTCATTCTGTCACTTTTCTAGGGTACTTAGCAACATCTAAGTTTCTAAGTAGGCTTTAATTCAAGAGATCAGAATAAATTGTTGTTTACTTGATTTAGGCAATATATTTGGTCAACATTTGACTGGAGATTCAAAGTCTCAAAATCAGCCTGTCATGGACCTCCTCTTCATTTTGTCTGTGTGTTCATGGAGAGAGATAAAGAAAAATCAAAGATAGTAAAGGAGTGCCATCATCTCCAGGACTCTGGTAACATTTATTAATCAGCTACCTATATTCTAACTAATTTAATTTAATTTAGGAAAGAGAAAGAAGCTAAGAGGAGGGGCTGGGTAGATGACTCAGTGGAATATGTGCTTCCCTGGCAAGCGCAAGGGCCTCAGTTCAATCCCTGGTTCCGAAAAAAAAAAAAAAAGAAAAGAAAAAAAAAGAAAGAAAGAAAGAAAAAGAAACTAAAAGGAATAATGTACAGGTTTTGTAATCTATATTTATGTAGCTTTCTATATAATTAAGAGAAGGTGAAAATTAATCCCACAATTAGCTATCACTCCAACACAGGGAGCATGGCGTTGTTGAGTCCATGCCAGTGAACTTGAGTCTTTTATTAATTGGCTTATAGAGAAAAGTAACTCTTTCTGCTACTGTACAGAGTGATTGCACAAAAAATCTACATTTCTCTTAATGAGGTTTTATAATATATTTTCCTGGGAAATAGTAAACTATGCATACAAACCCTAGTGGAGGCTTAGACACTCCCAGAAACTGTAATTTTCCTAATTGCAAATGTTTCCCAGTATGAGCTCACATGCAAGATGCTACTTGAGCTTCCTGAATGTCTTCCTACCATGTCTGCCCTTCTCCAATTCAATTATGCCCATCACTGTCAGGCCTCTTGTTCTAAAAGCATATTTTTACAAAGAAAGAGCTACTTTCAAACACACAGAAACACACGGAAATACATACAGATGCACAGTGAAAAGAATTGGTCACTCTTCATTTCATAGAGGACATCTAACCTGTCTAGCCCTCCACTCGTGAAAACAATATATAACTGAGGTAAGAAAAACTCATTCAGATCCTAACTCTGCACTTACTCGATGGGCTGGCATGTACATAGTAACTGCCCAGGCCCTTAATTTCTTCAATAGTAAAACAAAAGAAATACTATTCAATTTAATCCTTACAATTTTGAAACAGTAGCAATTAAGAAAGGTTTATCCTATGGTGAAATTATGGATCAAAAATTACCACAGAATAAGTTCTCAATAAATGATATTCATCTCTAGATTTTTAAAGTAGTAATATAATTATTCTTCAGATTCACCCGGACTCTCTTTCTTACCATACACAACATTTCATGCTCTTCTGTAAGAATACATTATTTACTTCTCCTACTTATGTGCTATTTTAATTTTATAATTCTTTATTTCACTGATTTATTACCTCAATTAAATGTAAACATGGGTGTTTTCTCATGAGCTATGAGGGGATGAATATCGTTTATTTAAAGAGATGAAACTGTCTTAGATGAGTTGGACAGACAGTGCAGTGGATTAAAATTTCTGCGTAGGCAAGCGCAGGGACGGTGGTTGGATCCCCAGCACCACATGCCCTTGGCAGCCCTGCCCCTGGGTGTGCTGAGCTGGCCACAGAATCCAGGCTTGGTGGCACACGCCTGTAATTCCAGTGCTGGGGAAGCTGAAAACAGGAGGATCACTCTGAGTCCAAGCTATGTAGTGAGACCCTGTAACAACCAAATAAAATACATTAGAAAAAAAGAAAAGAAAGTTTCTTAGAAACTACATAATGAAATGGACAAGGAGAGGAGTGAACTAATTATATGAAACAGTGTGTGTGCTTCTTCACAATAAGTCTTGTGTTCTTAGGGGAAGAAAAACAAAATGGTTAATATCTATGCGTCAATTATAAACTCTGTGCATCATAATACATTTATAGTTCTAGATTTTTGTAGAATACCTAATGCAGGAGAACAAGTAACTACTACTTGATTAATGAACTTATGTCATTCTCATCCTATATTTAAGATCAGTATTTGAAATTTTGGATGGTTTTCAAATCTGTAAGGCTTAAGATTGGGTACTAAGTTTAGGTACTTTTTTTTTTTTCTGATACCAGTGATCACACTCAGAACCTTGTACTTGCCAGACAGGTGCTTATGCTACTGAGCTATCTCTCCAGCCCCAAAATTTTGTTTTGTTTCATTTTTGTTTTTGGTCCCAGGGATCAAATTCAGGATCTCGCACTTGCCATGCAGGAGCTTAGGCTGCTGAGCTATCTCCCCACATAGCTGCTTAATTCTGATTTCACCAGCAATAAATATCTTAAGAACAGTAAGATTACTGTGGAATTTACTGCCTATATATTAAGTTGCATTTATGAATATGATCTATAATTTTATGCATTCAGTCATAAAATTGTACTTTATAAATTTGTTTTATAAACCAGTTAAGAAAATTATGGCTGTATTCGTCATATTCTTAGCACAGATGAGCTCTGAATCTGTTGCCTGATACTTTAGACGAGGCACTCAATATAAAGAACTAGAAATTGCGGTTTTCTTAGAGGCTTATAAACCATTAAGGTCATAGGTTGTACATAAGATGATCCACAAGGATTTTAGACTGCTGGTCTATGGGAGCTACTGATTCGGTTCAGTGACTACAGAATGCAGCAAGGTGATGTGTCACTACTTTGTAAATTAGCTCATTAAGCATTATTATTCCCATCTTTGGCAACTGCTCTGTGTCCTCTTCTTTTCCATCTCTCACTGGAAGTTGCCGTGTCACTGAGACCTTCAGGTGGATTTTGGGGATACCCTTGTGTTTAGGAAGCACAGCCTACCCTCAGCTACACAAGTAAGTTTGGAACACCTTCTCCTGCACAGATGTGACTCCGGCCTGCAGCTTCTCTAGGACTTCCTAGGCATTTCAGTCATGCATTCAACTCTATGTCATACCTCAATTCCTGAATTCAAAAAGCAAAAAAACCCTGTACAATAGTAAATATTTGTTTTTAGAATCATATGTTTAAGATTAATTTGCTATGTGATAATAGATAAAATAACAACGGTACAAATTCTTATAGTCCAGTATGCATTGCAGCAGAGAAAACAACATATTATAGTTTATCAGCTAAAGCTGAATTAGGGATTGTCTTTCAGTTGATAATGATGTCTTTATCATCATTGTCTTTGTCACTTATCCCCAATTTTACTGCTTAGACAAAAACAGAGATATTATCTCAGTGCTGTGAGTTAGTATTGGATCTAAGCTTCTCTTGATTACTTTGGAGACAAAATGGAGAAAGCATAAGATGTTAAAAAATAATTTTCATGAAAAATTAATGTTAATACCATGAAAAAGTATGCAAAATAAGGAAAATGATATATCCATTATACCAACAGTCCTATAAAAGTTGATCTTATTTTATCTAAAATTTTTTGGGTTCATTTGTAACTCTCTTTGTTTTGTTTTTGACATAATTATAATCAAAATCATCTAATTCTGCATGTTTATGGTATTTTAAATTAACAATCCACTCACATACTTTTCCACATGGATATAGATCCTTTGTAATAATTTTTAATTTTACAAAACTATTGCATATGCCTCTATATTATTTTCATTTTCTGAGTTCATTCATTAGACATATAATGTGAAATTCTAAATTGAAATGGATATATTTCCTAATAGATTTCATCCCAAAATATGTTTTTAATATCTTAAGTATTCCACATCCTCCACAGAGTCAATTCTGGGTTGCCTTCATAATAAAGGGACTCATGATGTGACTTAAAAGATTATGCCATTCACACAATTCCTAGGAGACTATTAAGAATAAAGATATTCTCAGAACCATTGTAATGGCTTAGTGTTGTAGGTGAGATATATCATCACCTCATGTGGGATCTTCATAGATGTCTGTCACTTTCCAGATCTTGGCTGAGGTTTGGCCACCCAATATTGCCCAGGGAGAGTACCACAGGGATCTGAAACTAGGTGCCTGGAAGACTGCCAGAGGAACCTGCAGAACCCTTGGTGAGTCCTATTGTATGCCAACTCAGCACAGAGAGAACATTGCAGGACTTCAGCCTGCATCCAACATCATCAGACCCTTATTGAGCTTCAGCTTGCTACCCCAAGAAGAAGAGAATCACATTGACCCCATGTAGTGGGAGGTTTGGTGAGCTGACCCTGCCCTCCAACACCACTGAGAGCCTTGCTTACCCACATCTTGCCTCCTTACATTCACTGTAGAGACAGGGAGAACACTGCATAGAAACTGAGAACAAGAAAAAACAAAACACAATCTCAAAGTGCTAGCCATCCAAAACTAGTCCAGGAGTCAAGATCATAAAAGAAATAGGAAGTCACACACCTGAACTTTCTGAGATGATAGCAACTGAAGTAAAGGAACAACTCCATCAGGTTATGGAAGAAATCATTTCAGAAATAATCTCTCAGATAAAAAAGGACATGGTAACAATCATGAAAGAATTGCTCAGTATATCTAAGGAAGACGTAGATGAAAACATAGAGGGAAATATTAAAATAATGGAAACATTAAATGAACAATACAGGAAAGAACTACAATTCATGAGACAGACTCAAACAGATATCCAAGACACTAATAATTCCATTAAGATCTGGCAAAAGGGCTTGAATAATTTCAGAACTTGAAGATAGTATTGCACCTCGTGAACACGAAAGGAAGGGTCTCTTAAAAATAACAAGGAACAAAGAAATAACACAACAGCTGAAAGATGATGCAAAGAAAAATAATACTAATAGGTATCAACAAAACAGCTGGAGTTAGCACAAAATGACATAGAAAGTTTTTTGCAGAAGTAGTAGCAGAAAATTATCTAAGCATGGGAAAAGAATCTGACATACAGTTAAGTGAGGCATACGCAACTCCAACTAGCCATAACCAAAATAATTCTTCACCCAGACACATAATAATCAAGAAACAGAAACTGAGCAAAAGAACAGAATATTAATGGCTGTTAGAAGAAACAGATCACCTATATTGGAAAGCCCATCAGAATCAAGCCAGATTTCTCAACACAGATCATTAAATCAAGAAGAGGCTGGGGTGAAGTATTTCCAATCCTGAAAGAAAACAACATCCAACACAGACTGAAGTAGCCTACAAAAATATTTGTCAAATTTAATGGAAAGATAAGATACTTCCATAGCAAAGAGCAACTCAAGAAATTCATGACAACCAAACTAACCCTACCAAGAGTACTGACAAGTATTTTAGAAAGACACAAAGACAATCACAACTTCAGAAACAATGGAAAAGAACCACCAAGGAGAGCAAGCAATTAAGCGAGAGGAAAACATAGATATTTTACAGTTGGAAAGCAACATGATAAAGATAAGCCCATACATATTAATTATAACTATCATCATAAATGGATTCCTTTCAACAATCAGAAGAAATGAAATGGACTGCGAGAGTGGATCAAGAAACAAAAACCAAAAATATGCTGCAAAAATAAACACATTTAACTTAAAAAATAAAGTAATAGACTGAACATGTAAGGAATGAGAACCATATGCCAAGTGACAGGAACCCAGAAAAAAACAGGGGTAGCTATTCCAGCTTCTGACAAAGTCAACTTCAAATAATGTGTGAATAAAAGACATGAAGGTTGCTGTATACTGGTAAGGGAAAAATGCAAGAGGAAAAGATAACAATTATAAAAATATATTCACCCAATTTAGGAGCTTCCAACCGTATAAGACAACTTTTAACAGGCATGAAAAATCTAATGAGCAATAACTTTAACACCCATTAACACAAAAAGATTGATACAAAATATAAGCAAAGAAATAACAGAAATAAACAAAACTTGTGAAAAAATGGACTTAGTAGACCTTTACAGAGTATTTACCTGATAATGCCAGAATGCACACTCTTCTCATCTGCACACAGGTATTCTCCAAAATAGATCATGTGTTAGTACATAGAGCATACTTATGTAAATGCAAATGAATCAAAATTATCCTGTGTATATTATCTGACCATCATGCAGTGAAAATGGAGATTATTGACAAAAGAAACAGTAAAAATTCTATAAACACATAGAAACTAAATAACATCTTCCTAAATAATCAATGGGTCACATATGAAATTAAAGAAAAACTGAACAATATTTACAACCAAAAAAAAAAAATGCAGATACAACTTACCAGAACATGTGGGATGAAATGAAAGCTGCATTAAGATGTAAATTTACAGCGATAAACCCTCACATCAAGAAAAGAGAACAAGCACAAATGAACAAACTTATGCTGATCCTCAAACTCTTAGAAAAAGAACAAGTCAAGTCCTAACTCCAGAGAAGGTAGGAAATTATAAGATCAGAGCAGAAATAAATGCAAAGAAGATGAAGAACACAATACAAAAGCTAATGGTCTGAAGAGTTGGTTCTTTAAAAGAATAAATAAAATTGACAAACCTCTATCTAACCACATCAAAAAAAGGAAAAAAAGAATTCATGCAAAAAAGGTGCAATAACTACAGACACTACAGCAATTCAGAAGATCATCAATACCTATTTCCAAAATCTTTACTCTCATAGGATGAAAAACCCAGAAGAAATGGAAAATTCCTAGATAAATGTGAACTATGAAAGCTGAATCAAATATGTAAAAATCCAAAAATAGCTTAATGTCTACCAATGAATTTGAAAATGTAATCAAACACCTACCAACAAACAAAAATCAAGGTCCTGATGGATTCACAGCAGAATTCTAAAAGAAATTTAGAGAAGATGTAATGCAAACTCTTCTCAAACTCTTCAATGAAATGGAAAGGGAAACAATTCTGCCAAATTCACTCCTGAAGGCAAGTATTACTCTGATACCAAAACCACAGAAAGATCCAACCAAAAAAGAGAACTTCAGTTCAATCTCTCTAATGAATATAGATACAAAAATCCTTAATAAAATACTAGTTTATACAGAGTACAACAAATAATCATGAATATTTTACATCACAACCAAATGGAATTCATTCCAGGAATGCAGAAATTGTTCAATATACTCTAATCAATTAATGTTATATACCACATCAACAGAACCAAAGAAAAACATCACATGATCATCTCAAGGAATGCAGAAAATCTTTTGATGAAATCCAACACTCATTCATAAGAACCCCACAAAAAATCAGAATAAATGAATTTTATTCATTTATTTCATCATCTGATGAAAGCCATATATGACTATCCAAACTTCAATACCATACTAAAGAATAAAAATGGAAAGCCTTCACTTTAAAATCAGGAACAAGGCAAGGATGCTACTGTCATCACTCTTGTTCAATACAGTTCTACAAACAACCAGAGCAATTACATGAGAGATATAAATGAAAGGAATATTGCAGAAGTGAAATTATCATTATTTGTAGGTGGTATAATACTGTACATAGAACACCCCAAAAACTCCACTGAGAGACTTGTAAATTTAATAATAAAATTCACTAGTGCAGCAGGATACAAGTCAACACTCAAAATCAATAGCATTTCCAAACACAAATAATGAACACACCTAGAGAGAAATTATAGAAACCAAGCCTTTCCCAATAACACACACAAAAATAAAATACTTAGGAAGCAATCTCACAAATGAAGTAAAAGATTTATACAGTGAAAATTATAGTACTGTGAAAAGGTAGATCAAAGAGTATTTCAGAAAATGAAAAAATATTCCTTGCTCCTGTATAGGAAGCACTTAAATTGTGAAAATGGCCATACTCCCAAAATTGTTATATAAATTCAATGCACTCCCAATTAAAATACCACTAGTGTACCTCACGGATCTACAAAAAAAAAAAAAAAACATTCTTAAAATTTATCTGGAACTATATAATACCCAAAGAGGCAAACTCAATCCTGGTCAACAAAAAAAAGACAGGAGGCATCACAATCCCTGACTTGAAAATATAATACAAAGCTACTGTGTTAAAATCAGCATGATACTGGGAAAAAACAGACCTGATGATCAGTGGAACAGATTAGAAGATGCAGACACAACTATAAGCACACTGAACCACCCTTTCTATAACGAAGGGGCCAAACATGTTCATTGGAAGAAGGATGGCTTCTTTAATAAATGGTGTTGGAAATACTGGATCTCCACAGGCTGAAGGCTGGAGATAGACCCATGCCTATCACCATGCAGACCATTATAGTCAAATGGATCAAAGATTTAAATAGTAAGACTGAAGCTCTACATCGCCTGAAGAGAAAGTAGGTAGGAAACTTCAGGACATAGGGTAGGTAGAGGGCTCATGAAGAAGAATTGAACTACATGGAAATAACTTCAAAGAACCAACAATTGGGATCTCATATTTTTTTAGTGTTTCTGTACATCAAAAGAAATTACCAACAGAGTAAAAAGAAAACTTACAAGGTGGGAAACAATTATAGCAGATTGTCCTTCAGACAAAGAACTGCTATCTAGAACATTCAAACAATTATCAAAAAAAAAAGAAAAGAAAAAATCAGATCTAAAATTCAAAGGGCCAATCCCTAAATGGGGATCTGAGGTGAAAGTACACTTCATAAATGAAGAGATAAAAAATGGCAAATAAATATATGCAAAAGAGTTCAACATCATTCATTCAAGAGATACAAGTTTAAACAATGCTGAGATGTTGTCTTACACCAGAAGGAATGCTTATCATGAAGCCAACCAATAACAAATGCTGGAGAGACTGTGGGGTAAAAGGGACACTTTTCCCCTGTTGGTCAGAGTTGCAAGCTGGTACATCCATTATGGAAATCAGTATGGCTATTCCTCAAAAAGCTAGTATTGGAGGTTCCATTCAAGTTGGCTACTGCCCTCCAAGGTATTTTTTCAAAAGAACTGGAATGAACATACCATGAAGATTTATGTGCATTGTTGTTTATAACAGCACAAGTGATCATAACTCTATCTTGGAAACAACCCAAATGCCCAATAACTGAGAACAGTTAAAAAAGACCTTGTATTTTTACACAATGGAGTATTATTGAGCTATAAAAAAGATAAATTTGAGTCTTTTGTACTCAAAGGGTACCCAGAAGCTATATTGTTAATTAAAATAAATCAGATCCACATGTCCAAACATCTTATTATCTCACTAGTGTAATAACCTGAAAGTATAAATAACAGTAGATATTGTGAAATAATATTAATTTGTTAAATGGGAAGGAAAAACTGGGCTGAGGAAAAGAACAAAACAAAGAAGATAAAATATGTATTTATGTATAAATGCAGGATAGTTTGAGTAAGTGCACTACTGATTTCTGTTGGTCTTTAGGAAGGGGTAGTTAATGCTTATAATTTTTTTTTCTTTTTATCTTTTTTCTTTTGAATTTATTATAACTATTTTGCTATTGTTTTATTTTTTCTTTTAACATGTACATCTGGAGACCTAAACAACTAATTTCAAGATAACATCTTGCACTATAGCAACCATTTTTGAATTCTTCCTACGTGGTTAGTGAAATTTTGTATCATTTCTAATACTGTTTTTTCTATTACCAGTTTGTATCCTTTAAAATATAAAAAAAAAGAAGAAAATATTCTCAGTATCCAGGATTGATAAGATTTATTTGAGTTTTTACTTGTTGAGACATTGGAAAACTAAGAAGCCTAAAAAATTACATTTATTAAACTATAATTATAGGTAAAGAGTTATGAAAAGTATGCTGAAAAAGTCATTAGAAATTTCTATTTAGGACTTTTCAATGTATCCTTTATTTCTACCAAATACTTTGTTAAGTTTCTGCAGATATTTTATTTTATTTTATCTTATTTTATTTTTGTGTTTTTGAGACAAGGTCTTGCTCTGCAGCTTGGGCTTGGCCTTGAACTCACTTTATAGCTCTAGCTGGACTTGAACTCTCAACTATTTTTCTGCTTCAGACACTCTAGTGCTGGGATTACAGGCATGTGTCACCATGACTGGATCCCAGATATTGTTTAAATATAGTTAAGTCTCTCTTCTCTTTTTTTAAAGAAAAGAGGTCTCCTTTAATTTTTAAGAGACTAAGAAATAGTACAAAATATTAGAAATGATACAGGATTTCATTAGACAAAGTGATAGGAATTCTACAATCGTTGTTATATTGAATATTGCTGCTGTCCAATTACTTGCTCAGATTATCAAATAGAAGCATGCAAAATTGGTCAAAAAAATAAAAAGGCAAGAGAGAAAAATTTAAGTATTAATTGCTCCTTTCAAAAGACCAGCAGAGACACACGGGTCGAGAGTTCGATCCCTGGGGCCTGCCATGCCGGCTCCACCCCAGAGTGCGCTGAGATAGCCATTGAGACTGAGCTTGGTGGAGCGCACCTGTCATCCCAGCAATTGGGAAGCTGTGAACAGGAGGATCACTATGAGTCTGATCTATGCAGTGAGACTCTGTAGATCCTGCAGACCCTGTCCTAAGACACACACACACACACACACACAAAAAAAAAAAAAAAAAAACCAGCAGAAATCAGCATTACAATTATTCCAGCTCTCCTGTATATATGCATATATATTTTTCCTTCCTTCCTTCTTTCTTTCTTTCTTTCTTTCTTTCTTTCTTTCTTTCTTTCTTTCTTTCTTTCTCTCTTTCTTTCTTTCTTTTCTCCTTTCCTTCAGTACATTTTGATAATATTTCATAATTATATAGTCATGTTCCTTCCACCATACGGAATATTTGGGGTACCTCCATCACCTCCAGAAGTTCCCTCATAGGCTTTAAGCAATCCCTGTCACCAACAGTCAGTATGAGGAAGTAGTGATCAGATTTGTGAGTTTCAAGAGTGTCACATCTATAAAATCAGGTAGGCTTTTGTATCTATCTTCTTTCATTCAGCATAAGGATCTTGAGATTCAAACATTTTGTTGCATGTATCAATATCAATTTCATATTTTGAGTGTTTTTCAATTACATGAATATAAAATAGTTTGTAAGTTAATTTAAAAGCTAATAGATGTTTGAGTAGTTATTGGTTTGTGGAAGTTCAGAATAAAGGTGCACAGATTCTCTAACACTTTTCCATTGTGGGCATATATTTTGATTAATTTCAGGCATACTTAGATGTGAGAATACTGAATGTTATAGAAAGTATGTTTAAGCTTATAAAATACTGCCAAACTTTTTTGAAGATAGGTGTAACATTATGTATTCTTCCATTTTTTTATTTTCACAAGCATTTTTTTGTTTTTCTTTTTGCTGTTAATCAATCTCATATGTACTTTATGGTATTTCATTTTAATTTTATCTTTTATGAGAAATTTTATTGAGCTCTTTTGCTTATTTATAATCTTATTTACAAAAGCATATATTCTTTGGTGAAGAGACTACCTAAATGATTTATGCATTTTATTTTATTTTATTTATTTTTTATGTGTTTTGTACAGGGTCTCACTATACAGCTTGTACTCATAGTGATCCTCCCCAGCGCTGAGATTACAGGCATGCACCACCACTCCTGGTCTCTGTGGCTGGCTCAGTGCACCTGGGGGCAGGGTCAGTGCCGCATGTGGTGCCTGAAATTGAACCCGAGTCCCTGAGGTTGCCTAAGCAGGCACTTAGTCTGCTGAGTTATCTTACCATCCCAATTTATCCATTTTAATTGTGTGGTTTTGTCTTTCACTCATAATGTTTTTGATATTAAATCTTCTATTGATGAATTTTGTTAATAAAATGTCAATGTAATGTCCCAGTTTAACTTTTCATTTTAATTATAGTAACATTCAATATGAAAATGACATTTAACAATGAAATTATTTCATTCAAAAATTTCTTTTAAAGTTAGTTGTGTGTCACATGTCTGTCATCCCAGCCCCATGGAAGCTGAGGCAGGAGAGTCCTAAGTATGAGCCCAGCCTGGGAAACTTAGTGACTCAGAAAGACCCTGTCTCAAAATAAAATAAGGCCTGCAGTGTGACTCTATAAAAGCTCTGGGCTCAATCTCAGTCCTAAAAGTATTTTATTATATATTCTTCTGTAGCCAGTTTATTTCCTTGGTTTTCAAAGATTTTCTCCTATTTATAAATTTTCACAGTACCTACAGCTCAGTGGCACAAGTGCTTGCCTGGCAAGTGCAAGGGCCTGAGTTCAATTCCCAAGGGGGAAAAAAAAAAGTCCAGGATCTGATACATTCACTGCTGCATTCTATACATTTTTGTATTAACTCTTAATATACTAAAGATTTTTAGTATATTCAACATTTTTGGGCTGGGAATGTGCCTCAGATATAGAGCATAGGATACTAATTTAGGATGTATGAGACCCAAGGATGTTATTATTCTGGATCACTTTGTATAAATTTTTGAATCAGCATATACATTTCTACCAAAAACTAATAATGAAAATCTTTGTATTTGACAAGGGCTGCCTTAACTCTATGGAACAATTTGGCAAAATCCAAATGTTAGCAAAATTGACTTTTCAAATCTGTGAACATGGTAATTTCACATTTGTTTTACACCTCTCTTATTCCTATGAGGAAATTTTTGTAGATTTCAGTTACAGGACTTTTATGTATCTTTCCATGTTTCTTTCTAAGCAATTTTATACTGTTGTTAATGAAATTGTGTCTTTTAATCTCCAGTTATACATTATTGGTACTGTATAAGGATTAAATTTATTTTTATTCTATCAACTTATGTATTGTATTCATGATAATGGAGAGATTTCACCCTCTATTTATCTTTTCATCATTGATTATCTTTGTTGTTCTTGTACCAGCTAGGGCCTCTATTATGATGGATAGATTTTCTGAGAATAGATATTCTTCTTTGCTCTGAAACTGAAGGTAGTCTTCAAACTTCCGCCATTTGAGTAGGCCATATGCTTTCTTATGCTACTGGTTTTTTGTTTGTAGTGCTGTAGGGTCAAATGCAGGGCCTTACAGATACCAAGTAAACCTCTACCACTGAGTTACTCCCCAGCATGTTTATTATGATTTTATATTTTGTCTGCTTGATGAAATTTCCTTCTCACTAATCTGCTGAAACTTATTAGGAAGGCACATTGATCTTCTAACACTTTTCATATATTGAGATTTTCATTTTTGAGAGAGTTTTTATCCTATTGTCATCAATTTAATAGGCTGATTTTCATATGCTGAAATATTTTTACACTACTAAAATAAACACTTGGTGCTAATCTATTTATTATCCAGAGTATTGATCAATGGACTAGATTTATGAATATATTGTTAAAAGCTACTGTGTCATTTATAAAATATGTTAATCTATAATTCTTTGTTTTATCTTGATCTGTTTTCACATTAATACATACCATGTTTGTCTCATGAATTGAATTACATAGTACTTTCTCTACTTCTCCTTTTAGAAGTGTTTATAAGGAAAGTTTCTTATGCAGTGCATGTTAGAATTCAACACTAAACCCATTGTTGAGAAGTCTTTTTTTGTGGGAACATTTTTAACTGAAGAGGAAGAAAACATAGTTGCACTATGTATCACAAATATATACTAATAAAAAAGAAAGCAACATAAGTTTAAAAAATTCAATTAGCATAATAGGCATCAAACTATTTTTTGTTTGGGCTTGTGTCTTTCAAAGAACTTATCAAATTTTCACAAGTAATTAAGATAATTGATCTAGATTATTTATAATATTCTCTATCTTTCCAGTGTACATAGAATTTGCTGTTTCATTCATTGATTTTGTTAAATTAGATCTTCTTTCTTTCTTTTGTATTTTTTTTTTGGCCAGCTCAGTCCACCCTGAGGGCAAGGTGGGGCAGCATGTGATTTTGGGGATCAAACCACAGTCCCCTGCCCCTGCCTAAGCTCGCCTAAGCAGGCTCTTTACACGAGTGAGCTATCTATCTTACCAGCCTTAATTAGGTCTTCTTTCTTCCTGACCATCCTGGTTTAGAGATTTCAAATTTTCATTGATCTCAGATTTTGTATCACTGATTTACCTATTCCTTCTGTTTTATATATTATAGATTTACTCTTTTATCTATACCATATCTTTCTAGTTTTTTGCCTATCTTTTTTCTGGTGATAGAAGCAGAATTGTATTAGGATGTGGTGGTTCAAACTCCACCCTACTTGGAAATGTGAAACAGAGGGTTGAGGTCAACATTTGGAAATGAGCAAGGTCCTACCTGGGGGACACAGAGGGTATGGACATGAAACATTAACTGTAGATGATTTCTTTAATATACAGACTAATGACAATTATGAATTTCACTTTGAAAAACTCATTTGTTACATTGCACACATTTGGAAATTATATTTACATATTCATTTCATTCAAAATGACTACTAAATTTACACACTTATTTTTGAGCTATGGCTGGTTTGAGTTTTATTTAATGCACAAATATTTTGAGGTTTTCCAGATGCCTCTCTGATGATTTCTAATTTCATTCGTTTGTGATCAGAGAACATATTTTTTTGTGATTTGCCTTCTTCTAAAATTGTTAAGATACTTTTTATGGCACCGTATCACATACCATGGTAGATATTTTATGTGTATTATTTGTGATTACTTAAAATGTTCTACATATGTTAAATAGGTTTAGTTGAATATGTATATACATATATATGCTAATGTATGTGTAATCATTTTGAAGAAGGGTGTTATGATTTCTTCATAATTATGAATGTATCTCTTTCTCATAGCTTAATACAGTTTTTCTTTTCTTTTTTTTTTTTTTTTTTTTGGTGGAACGGGGGATTGAACTCAGGCCCTTGCACTTGCCAGGGAAATGCTTACTTCACTGAGCCATCTCCCCAGTCCCCCAGTTTTTCATTTACACATTAAAGCTCTATAAATAAGAATTACATACATTTAGAATTGTTATATCTCCCTATAGGATGTTCTGGTTTTCTTTCTTTTTTGTGGTACTGGGGATTGCATTTAGGACCTTGCACTTGCTGGGCAAGTGCTTAGTCTACTGAGCTATCTCCCCAGCCCCAAAGGGTTTTTTTTGTTGTTGTTGTTGTTCATTTTTATATGCAGACATTGTTATTTTTTATGTTTTGGCATTTTATCTTATCTTTCTTTTAAGCAAGTTGTGCTATATTTAGAACCATGTCTTTTATCATATTATCATCTTGATAATATTTAAATCAAATATCTTTTTTTTTCTCTTGGAAATTATCTGTTATTTTGTTCACTTGGAAATATCTGTTTTAATTTTTATCTTTCTTCGAACTTCTCTTATCTATGAATTGGATACATTTTAGGACACCGTGTTTGCTGGATTACTTTCTTTATTGTTTATACTATTTATTATTTTTAGAGACATTTGCAGGTTTATAAAATATGGTTATAAGGTATATTTTAACTTTAAGAAATATTTATGTGTTATAAAATCCACAAAATTTTTGTCTTAGCTATAGACAATGTATTTGTCTTGAATATTTGCGATGGATTCTCTTGAATTTCAGCTTGATTTTGTAGAGAGATGCTTAAGAGATTAGAAAAGCAACTCTGGGTGTGTCCGGGTGGGCCATGGGGGCATGAGCTGAGGGTTCTCTGGCTGCTGGGCTCTTTGTGCTGACTCCGCCCTCCTCTCTGCTTCCAGGCTGCCATGAGGGGTGCAGTTCTACTCAACGCATCTTGCTTCCACTGTGTGCCTGCCTTGGACCTTGCCATCATTGGCCAAAATTGCTGAGACTTTCTCTAAAATAAACCTTTTCCCTCTATTTGTGCATGTTGGGTGTTATGTTCCCGAGGTGGAAATCTAATACAATGTTTAAAAAGAGGAAAAAAATATAAATCTTTCTTTCTTTCAATTATACTTCTCCTTCATTTTTCTGGGTACATGCAAATTTGGATCTGGATCATAGTCTTTCTGTTTAAGATTACATTTTCATAGTTGCTTTAATTCAAATATGTTACAGAGACATTGCATAACTATTGCTTTTCTGAAAACATCTACAGTTCGCCTGTATTTTCAAGATACCTTTACTAGTTGTAAAGTCCTGGATTGCTTTTTTCACTGAGTACCTTTAAATATATCCTCATTATCTTCTGACTCTTCATAGTCTCCACAATGCCAATGCCAATGCCAGTTTTCTGTGAAATATGTGCTTTTTCCTGTAGAATCTTTCAAATTTTCAGTTTTATCAGTTAACTTGTTTTATCTGAATATGTCCCCAGAATTAATGCATTGGAAACTTAATTCCCAACACAGCAGGAGCTGCTTTGGTCTCCAGGGCGGTAATGAATGGAATCAAGCTCTTATACAGAGCAGCCCAGGGAGGAGCTTCCTTCCTCTGCTTTTTCCTCCACCATGGCTGACACTCAGAGGGCTTTTGTCAGATGCAGGCTCCTGGTAGGTACGGGACCTCCTGCCCTCTCAAATTGCGATCCAGTATACTTCTGTTCATTATAAATCACTTAGTTTCAGATATTCTGTTATAGCAACTCAAAACAGATTTTAAAAGTTGCTTATGCATATTTTTCTTTGTATTTATTCTTCTTGACATTCTCTAACACTATAGGATGTGTAATTTTTTTCTACCTTAGGAAAAGAACTCTGCTTTTCTCTTTTTTTATTTTGAAGATACAAAATAGATAAAAGTACTAGAAATGAAACAGTTTTAAAAACAACAACAAGAGGATTGGAATTCACCAATGGCTTTTATACTGCACATTGTTGTCTTCAGATACTTTCCTCTTTCTAAACATTTGTTTTACTGGGTTCTTTTTCTCTTTCCCCTTGGGTTTCTAATAATAATTTCTCATGTGTTAGACTTTGATACTGTCTAAAAGTTTTAAGAGCTATGTTTTATTTTTATTTTAAATTTTGGGTTGTCTTTTTCTGTTTGATTAACTATAACACCTTTAAGGTCTAATTTCTCACCCTTTTTTTGCTCCATCTATAGGTAAACTCATTGACAGATCTTCTGGTGTTCCATTTCTTAAAGCTTTCACTTCTTTTTTTTTCCGTAATTTTATTGATAAACAAATGGCAATGAGACAGTTTCAAACCAAATTGGTAGGACAGTTTCAATAATTAACCCAATGCATACATTCTTCTTAGTGGTTAATTGCTGTACAAGATGTGGACATGATATCCTATTTGCAAACACCATTAGAACAAATCACTCTATTCATCAAGAGAATGTAACTATATATCTGTCCTAACAACTTTGAATACACAGATACAAAATGGACATACATCTGTATACCCTTTTTTTGTTAAGTAAAGCTTTCCCTTCTGTTTTGAAGATTTTCATTTGTTCTTGAATGGTTCCTACTTTTCCATAAGTTACTAAGCAGATGTTTTGTAAAATCCTGAGTATTTCCAATTAAGAATTTTCATTTGACTCTGTCTTTTTAGGTCCCTATAAATAAAACAATGGTTCTGCACAATAGATACATCATTTTTGAAAATAAACAATAACAATTTAAATAAAAAAAATATATTTAAGCCAAGAAACAGGCACAACCTTTCTGTTCAGCTGTTAGAATATGTAGTAAGTCAATATGGTCATTACTTGTGTTGATACTTTGTTTCCTCCGGTGTGGTACATGTTTTAGTGTCCCATTTGGTTAGGGTTAGGTTTACAGTTAGAGTTAGGGAACAGTGGATCAGGTTTGTAATCTCAGCACTGTGAGAGGCTAAGGAGGATCTCAAGCTCAGGCACATTTTGGGCAACTTAGTGACTTAATAATCCCCTATATCACATAGACAGATAGACAGAGGACTGCATGGGCAGCCAACTGGACGGACAGACAGACAGACAGACAGACAGACAGACAGACAGACAGACAGACAAGCAGTCAGGCAGGCAGCCAGACAGATAAAAGAATCAATCCAAGGTCACATAATCCAATTCAAGTGCATTTTCCTGTCATCTACAAACTTCCACAACGCGCTACCTGTAAAGGCTTTTCTACCTCCAAATAGTGCTCTGGCCTGGGGACCCGCCCAGAATGCTTGGCCCTACAGGGTCCGCTCTAGAACTCAAGTACTGCACTTCAGCTTTCAAGTGGTCTCAAGAGTAATCCGTATTTTACAGATTTTCTGAATTTTAATATTTAACAGTAGAATTAACAAATGTAATTGGAACATGTTTACAAATGTTTTAGTTGAAATATCACTGTAGCTAAAATATATTTCTGGTCATGTTCATATTAAAAGTAAAATCATTAGCTAGTACTGTGAAAAGTAATTTTGCTGACTTTTCCCTTTTCTACTTCTTTTTTATCTCACATATTTCTATCTGCTTTTCAGGATGGGAGATAAAAAATATTTAAGTTACAGTAATTTGTCTTTCAGAAGACAAAGAAAAACTTCAACGCTCAGGAAGATATTTTAAAATTTTCTTTGAATACCGTATGATATAATTTTATAGCCAGCCTAAGTGACCTTTTCACTTGCTAACTACGGAATTTTCCTCGTACTCCTTCTGAAGTAGGCTGCTGATAAATAATCATAGAGAAAGTCTGCTAAAATATACGAGACTTTCCATTCTCTAATAAATTTCCAAGCCAAAGTGGGAAGGAAAACCACTATTTTAATTCATTCTCTTAATGGTTTCAAATGGTACATAAGTCAGAGAATCTTCCTCTGGCATGTGTTTAAAATTCTGCGTCCCTAGTGATATACTCACAGTAGGGAGCAATAAAGCATGGAAGGGAAAGATCTGCTCTTCTAGGAGAAGTTTATCTTCTAAAAATCCAGTCTGTAGGTATAAAAACCTAGAAATGACTTACATTAGCTCAACTAAAGATAGTCAAACACAAAATATCTTCTACAAATCATTAACTAACAACTGGAATACTAATTTATCTATTTAAAATAAAATTCTGAATCGCAAATCCTAAGCACTGTCCTTGGTATATGGGATGTTTTCAATAAAAAATAATTATGTTATTTGTTGTTGTCATTATTCTCACAAAAGAAGATGCACTGAAGTCCAAACAGGAACCAATGTTTCACAAGGCAGAGGAGACTGGCTTTCCACTGAAGCTGTGATCCCTCTTTTGGATCAAGGATTTTTTTTTTTTTTTTTTTTTTTTTTTTTTTAGAGGTAGATGCCAGTGCATGTTTTCCTTGTCTTTCAACACCTAGAGAAGTTACAGCTTTTAGGATACTAACCACGCTAAACTTGCAAGAAGGAATGGTCTTTCTCCTGGGTTTCTGCCCCCTTGAACAGTTTCATGAGTAAGAAGTGTTTCTGATATGTGACCCTTCCTCAATTTGGGTCTGTATTTCCTGCCATAGCTAATCTCATCGGAACAAATAAAATGTAGCTGGAGCTCATATACATTGCAGTGTATCAGATTCTCAAACATTACTGGTTTATGACAATTAAGTAAAAAAGTATGTTAAAGAATTTAGGAGTTCTATATTTGTTTGAATTTGCAATTCCTTTATGCTGTATCAAATGTATTTTTTGAAGTTATTGGAGCCATGTCTTGTAATTTCATTTTTCTTATCTTCATTGGATTTTATAAAATAATTTGTGTTTCATACAGAAGTGTTTTAAATAATTTATTTTTACACTCTGAAAAATTGTTCTTCATACACATAATTAGAGCAGCATTTGACTAAAGGATTGTTATTGCTCCCTCCAGAAGTACTGTTCTCTTGCTGTTGTTCTCCAGGGGCCTGTCTCTGGTGACATAAAGCAGGGGGAGAGCCTTCAGTGGGTCCTGTGAGGCTCACCTTGACAGAGCAAAGAATGAATGTTTCTCAATAACTGAGCTTAAGATCCTTCTTGTAGGTAATATTTGAGACTATCAATAAAACAATTATTTCCAAATTCTTCTTAGTTTCTAAGTCCTAATTTATGATTTACAGCTGCTACTCCACCTTCTAACAGCCTTCCACTTGTCGCTGAGTAAAATAAATGCATCCTTTACCCTGACCTTGGCCTGAAGCGCTCCAGGCCAACTGCTGCTCATCTTGTCATGCCCCTCCCTGCTTTCTTTTGCTGACTGGAGAGTAGGTGGAGGGAATTCTCAGCTTGCTCTTGATGTGCAGGCCTTGCTGCACCCCAAACATGCTACTGCATACAAAATTTTTGCTTTAGGTGGCTTCTCATAGTGAGGAAAATCTATTTTAAGATTACAAGTTGCTTTGCCTATTTATAGCTATCAGCAGATGTTATGGTTTGTGTCTAGTTGTCCCCCCATAGGCTCACATAGTCAATGCAGTGGCTTCTAAAGTTTGTGATTAATTTATGATCCAATGCTAGGACTGGGAGTGTGAGTGCTATTCTCCCCCAGGATGGGTACTCCGCATACAATATAAGAAAGTGAAAAGGGCTTGCTAGCTGCCTCAGCTGCTCCTCCTCCTTGTGCTCTCTGCTGTTCTCAACTACCATGAACTGCTGCGCTCAGTAACCCTTGGAGCCTGCTGAGTATGAACCGAAACCTCCACAAACTATGAGCTAAATAAACTTTCCCTTCCTTAATTTTGAGCATCAAATAATTTTCCCCAGCAATGAGAGAAATGTAACTGTGACAGCAGACATATCCCCAGAGTCACAGGTGTCCTATCCTCCAGTTATCAACATGTTACATTGCATTTAGCTTTCATTTTGTTTTTAACTTCCACAGTGAATACTGGCGTGTTCTCCAGGTGTAGGATAATGTTATCTTTTCTCCTTTTATAAATAAATAAATAGCTACAGCTTTAGTTACTCCTCTAGTACTTGATTTGTGAAAATAAAATTTTATTTATCTTTGCTTTTTTGAACTGCTCTTATGGAGAAGAGAATCTTCATCTAATCATATTGGTAGAATCTTAGCTAAATAGTTTTCACCCTGTTTTCTAAGGATAGAGGATGGTAAACCAATGAATATAACTGATTGCATGGCCTGAGGCCCCAGCTTCCATGCTTTGCTGTAGTATTTATTAAACTTGAGCTTGTCACCTGTCCTTTAATCTATTGCTCTTTCTTTGTTAAAACACAACTCTCATAACTTTATTTTAGAAACTAGTAAGAAATGTAAAAGAATGTCTTTCATCTTATCTAACTCCATTTTTTTGTTTGGTTTGTTTGGGTTTTTCTTTTTTTTTTTTTTTTTTTTTGTATTTTAGGGAAGGGTCTACAGCGTATTCAGGTCTCACTACTAGATCAGACTCATAGTGATCCGCCTGTTTACAGCCTCCCAAGAGCTGGGATTATAGGCCAGCGGCACCGTGCCCAGTCTCAATTGCTGTCTCAGCACACCCTGGGGGAGGGGCCGGCACAACAGGTCAGAGGATCCAGCCTGAGCTAATCTGCTGAGCTAATCCACTGATCTAATCTGCTGAGCTATTTGGCCAGCCCTCTAACTCCATTTTATGCACCATACTGAAAGCTGGGAAACCCTCTGACTTGCTCAGTAATGTCTCCTAAATTACTGTGGCAAATCTGGTAAAAAAAAAAAAGAAAAAAAAATTGTATTTTCAGCTCCAGCTTTGTGGTGGCTACAATATCTGCACTAAAAAATAAATTCTCCTAACATTATTTCTCCAAAGGCTACATGCCCGAAATCGGAATACAAAAGAAGAAAAGAGGATATAGTTTATAAGAAATATACCTGATACTATAAATAAAAATCAAAGTTGTGTTTTTTAAAAAAAAAATTAAAAACCTACGTTATTTGACTTTATGGACATAGCCTGGTAATCTGCAAATTCCTTTAAGTACCTGTAGTTCACTATGAGAATGACTGGTGGAGATCAGTGAGTACTTTTGGGCAGCCACTTGTATGAAAAAGAATATTGTACTTAGTACTTACAAACTGAGGTACCTGTTGGTTCACAAGAAACCATATTCAGCCGTAGAAACACTTAACACAGAAGCGCAAGCTGTCCTCACTCACTCAGCAACCTCCACCTAAACGTCTTGTCGGCCCAGCTGCTACCCTAGCCTGGTCCAGTGATTGAACCTCTCTCCTTTTTTTATTCAGATCCACTTGTTTGTATAGAGATCTGGAAAGTAGTCAAAAACAATGAATGTTTTCCTTAGTAATAGCACAGGGTACTAATGCGATATTCTGGATTTAACACTGCTTGTTTAAAATGCATTACGACTAAAGCAGATGTAGCATTATTATACGTCAATAACCACTGCATAAATTAGGATATGAATTATGTTTTGATGAGAATGATAAAGCCAAATACAGATGCTCAGTTGATCAAATTGGAGAATGTGAAGAAATATTACTGGGAAATCAATAATCAGGTGTATATTTTTGGTTTTAGCAGTAAGAACTGATGCTACAAAATATGCCTTACAGAGAGTTTTAACAGGAAAAAAAATTATTATGATTTAATATTCTGTTCATGAAATAAATAGAACTAGAAGGAAAAATATGCAAAGGCAAATGAAACTCACAAATGGAGGTGTTGTTCACGATTTTAATAGGTATGATCTGATATCTTCCATGATAGTTACAGTCTCTGGTCCTTCCATTTTCTCTACTCGTGGTAGTTCTGTATGCTACCCTTTGCCTTGCTGTGTCAAGCAGCAGCACACCTGATTTTCTTTGTATCTGTAAGTAATGATGGCAGCACTCTTTGATGTCTCCTTTTTCTTACGAATAGGCTCTTACTTGACCCGTTCCGTTCCCAAACAGTCAGGACCACTGCAGAACTGACCCATTTCTACTTTGGTGAACACACCTGTTCTAGCCTCAGGCACTCCTCTTCCTGGGGAGTTTCTATATTTCTGACCACTTTCCTACATATGGCCCATATTTTTATTGCCCCCTCTTAAGTGAAAAGCACCCTGAATGGCTTGATGCGACCTTATGATTAATACCACGGAAATGTACTTATAACTGGGCTGAGAACATTGCAATCTCAAGTAAATCATGGCTTTAAGGAGAATTTTTGTATATGTTAATATGTAAATGATGTGGTAAAAGTACAAAAGGTAAGTCCTGCTGTTAAGGGGCTTACAATTTTGAACTAGGTGTGTGGCACTTTTCACACTGGTAATATTTATTTTTGCTATTAGTCTAAGATACAGAGGAGCAAATCTGAGATCCAGGCTCAGATTTGAAGAAGTTAGGAATTGTTTTATACACATCTCTAATATTAGTCTCATCATTGTAAAGAGAGGCATGAATTAATTTATTGGACACTTTCTGTATGTGAAGTCACTTAAGTATGCTTTATCCTCAGTGTGGGAAAGATATCATTATGCCCTCTGGCCACAAAAATGAAGATTAATGGTGAGGTGAGGAGTGCAGTACTGGGCTGGGAAGCCAAGAACCCAGCCTCGGAGTTTGCACTATAGTTTCCAACCCTGCTGGCTGTCATCGCAGCGAACCACCTCTGTGGAAGAATTAGGACTACGAATGTGAAACAAAACAAACTCTTTGTCCCTTAGACCGCAGCTGGGCAGCACTGTGTCCCAGCGATGAGCAAAGGGATAAAGATGCTGAGCGATCGCGAAGCGCAGAGCGCCTGGAAGGAAATGTGGAGATTGACGCATGCGCACACAACGCCGATCGAGACACGCTGGGCTGATGGTAGAGCCCACTGCAGCGGACATTTGAGGTCGCAATCTCTCATTCCAACATTTCCACTTTTACAGAAATTTTGTCAACTTATTATTTTAGATAAACAGTCCTAATATTTAAATGCTATAAACGTATCAAAAAAAAAAGGTCTCCTAGTCAGCACCTGTCTGACTCTACTTTTCCCCCTGAAGGACAAACTAAATGAAAGCACTGCAGTTTTGTTCTACTATCTGTAAGTGTTTGAGTTTCTCCTCTGAATAATGGAGGTCATATTACATTTTCCATGTAATAGCCAAGGAACGGAAACAAAAGCGAGAAAGGCATCTTTCTTGGGTTAGAAGAAGAGAGACAGACTCCAAGGGAAGTCCTGAGGCCCCGAAGCCCCAGGCGCTAGTGGTGACAGGCACAGAAGACATGACCGCAAGGGTAGCTACAGCGTGAAGTCAGGGATAAGGAGAGTTAGGGACCGACACTCCGTGAATGGTGTCACACTTCAAAACAGAGCTTTAAAGCTGAATAGCCACATGAAAGGCTTTGTATTAAGACACAACAAACACTATTGAAAATAGAATACTGATCTCATCTGTCATAAGGCTTTTTGTCACCTAATGCTATTTTTATTATGTCCAGGAAGATTGTCTTATTGATCGTGGAAATAAAGGCGGTGCTTTATGAAATTTTCTTGGCTCTGATCACTATCAAATAATTTTAGGAAATTATTTTCCATTGGTGTTTGGAAGTTTTGGGGGTGTGTATGGCTATCTAAGCTCATTTTGTGTGTCAGTGCATTCTTATGAGGTAATGGATGTGTTTTAATTGCATCTTTCTTGCCAGGGCTTGGATATAAGGTGCACAGTCTTACATTGAAAGGAAAAGCAATCAGAAATTTTTAATAAGAAAAATATTGGGCTGGTGAGATAGCTCAGTGGATTAAGCACCTGCTTTGGAAAGCACAGGGACCAGGATTCAATTCCTGGTCCCATATGCTGTGCTGGCCCTGCTCCTGGAGCATGCTGAGCTGGGGACCAAGTCTGGGCACAGTGGCACAGGCCTATAATCCCAGTGCTGGGGGCACTGAAAAGAGGAGGATCACTATGAGTTGGAGCTACTTTGTGTGACCCTGTATCAAATATATAGACAAAAAAGGAAAAATATTTAGCTCTGACATTACTATCACTGTGTATTTTACAAAAACTGTTTGGGAACTGGGTTAACACTTAAAATAAGTGATGTTCAAAGTAGAGGGTACATATATTTTTATATTTCTTCATGGAAATGTATTTCCCTTGGACAGAAGGAGTTTGTGCACTGAAAATACTAGAATGAAGATTTAGCTGTGAGATCCTGACAGCTGGTGTGTCACTTGCACTCCTTCGGGTCTCCACAGACTCCAGAACACATGCTGGAGAGACCAGATCTCTTTTAAAAGCAGCATATTTTATAACAAAATTGTAAGTAAAAAACCCTTGGTACATTCATAATCATCATAACCTGGAAACCCTGAGGACACCTAAATGTTAACAGATCACTGCTGTTGCCATTGATCTTCGCCCTGCAACAAACATACACTCCTTACAAAAAAGTGCTGACCCAAGAAAGCAAGCTTTCTTCTGGTGCCACTAAAGGATGAGGAAAGAAACTTGTCTCTACTTATCAGAAAGCTAAGTACGTAGCAGAGATGTACTCTGTGGCTTCCAGGGAGGAAATTCACAGATACCGTTAAGATATACGATAGGTACTTACTTACCAGTCAGCACTTATTAGAAAACAGGTATAATATAAGACATACAAATATGTAAGAATTTTAAGCAATTGACTTAAATTCAGGGCTCCCCTCAAAGTCAGGTGTGGAAAAGCACAAAATGGCTGCCCGTGGGCCAGAGAGCTCAAGGATCTGGTAGGAGGTTGCCATTCCCTCCTGAAGGAGTAGTGTCCCTTGTGAGTGCATGTCAGGAGGCTGAGGGGTCTGTGCTGGAAGCTAGGGGATGACATCAAGGTGATGTCCAACGTGAAGGTGAAGACTGAAGCACCTCTAAAGAAACAGAAGCAGCCTTCCTGCATTATCCCCTTTTATTCCATGCAGGTGAAGACCTGCCACTTGGTACTTAAACCCGGGGGGTCTTCTGTCCTCAGTAAATTCGCTCAGCTCCCCCGAGACATGCTGATTTCATTTAGTTGTGCCTTTCTTACTCAAGTTGACACAACCAGTTAACTATCACACTTGGGGAATTAGAAAGGAAAGGGAATGCCCGATACATGTTTTCATACCACAGAGCAGGGCATTGTCTGCTTAATACTGTGTGTGTCATTTCCAAGAACAATATCATCTTGTTTGATCCAATGTGACTATCTTTAGAGAAAGCTCTAGGGAAAATGCTAGCACCGGAAAATGGACTGGGCTTAGAACTTTATAATAAGGGCAGGGGAAGGGGAGCCACCTCGCACTTTGCCACAGCCCTATTTGACAGTATTTGCTTTCATGCTGGCTATCCGCAGCATTGCTTAGGCCTGTGATATTTCAACCAGTCAATAGTCGAATTAAGTAAATTTGATAAATTGATGCTTTTATATTTCCTGTTATAAAAATTAACAAAAAAACATGTAACTTGGAGTCATTATATATTTAAATATTTAGACTGGTAAATGGATAAACACTCAAGAATTTCATGGCTACTCCAGCTGTGAAGGTAACAAGGAACCAAGTGGTCTGAAGAACTGTATGTATAACCTAGAGGTATCCAAGCCTAACGCGCTTTGTGTCCACTGGTAACGAAACTGTATTCCTTAGGCAACATATTATTAGCTTTCCTGCTAAGATTTTGGCCTTGTTGGTGACTTCTTCTGGAGCTCATAGGACACAGAGTTACAGAGGGAGGGGCAGGCAGCTGTAGAGACTGAATGAGGCTCATGGTGACAGATGCGTGCACTCACTCAAAGGTGTATTTGAGACAGCATCTCTAAGAATTATCTAGTCTGGTTCATGTCTCCAAGTAAGCCTTCCTACCAACCTGAACCTAAAAAAAGTTGCCTAAACACAGATGGAGAATTTAAAAAGTTTTATTTCTCATTCTTTTATGAATTTAAGGGGAGAAAACATACAGTAGACTTTTCTTCTTTTCTATCTGGTGTAAGAAGTTAAACATATATATTTCTTACAAACAGTGCTTTAAATTGATCTCATAAATTTCTACATAATGTTTTTTTCAGTATCACCCACTTTGCTGCTCTTATCATTGTTTCTGATAATGGTTTCTTCTTTGACCCAAGAGTTATTTGAAGCTGTGTTACTCAATTTTGAAATACAGAAGCTTTTCAAGATACTTTATTGTTATTGGTTTCTAATTTCATTCTTTTGCTGTTAGAGATTGTGTTCTGTAAGATTAGAAGCATTTGTATTTTGTAATTATTTTTATTGTCTTCATTTGATGAATATTTCATGTAAGCCTTATGAGAATTCATCCTGAAGTGATTGTATATAGTCAAATACAAATGAAATTAGGTAAACTCAGATGGATTTTAATGTTTTTCACAAGTTTTCTGCACACATATTATCTTTTTGCCTAGTCCTCTTTCAAATACATACCCAGGTTATTGAAATAGCTAACTATATTTGTATATTTATGTTAGACTGTCTTTGTTTCTGACTGTGTTTGTTTCAGGTATTTTGATCTTGTACTAGATTCATGCAAATTTATAATCTACAAGTCTTCCTTTGGAATTGAACTTCTTCATATATACCTTTCATTATTGTATTGGATAAAACTTTTCTTGAAATGTATTTTATTTAGTAATAATACAATCAATCCGTCTGTATTTTAATGTTTTCTTTCTTTCTTTCCTTTTTTTGGTGGAGCCAGGGATTGAACTCAGGCCCTTGCACTTGCCATGGAAGCATTTATTCGACTGAGCCATCTCGCCGGCTTCTATTTTAATGTTTTCATGACATGTATTTTCCATGATACTTCTCTCTTTAACTTGTCTGTAACACTGTTTACCTTCTGTACTTTTCCATTGTACATATATATGTACTTCTTGCTTTTTATCCAATGTGTATTCCATTTACTTAGATTAATTATTGATATTGATGAGGCCAACTATTTTTTGTTATCTATCTTCATCATTTATTTTCTCTTAGTATGTTCTTAATGATTTGAATATTTTATTAAATTTTAACTTATCAAACTGAAAATTTAATTACTCTTTATTGTGAGTAGTTATTTTTGTGTTGCAGTACACATGCTGAGTGTAGAAAGCACATTTTCCCACGGCACATAATGTAAATATGTTTTCATTACACCATTCCTTCTCACTCCTGCTGTTGCTATATACCTCACATCATCATTCCTTACAAAGTTATCAATATAGGGTTAGAATATTTACTTTAAAATTATTTCATTTTCAAAGTTAAGAAAATAATGCTCTTACTTTTGCTACTCATTTTCTTTTGGTCCGATGACCATCTTCTGCAATTCAAGTCATAAATCTATTTTATAATAGATTTGGAGCCTCGTTCATTTGATGGCTCCCTTCTTTTCAAAAATTTCTCTCTCATTTGAGAAGAAAGAAGTTGTTTGAGCCATGCTGTATTAACCCCCAGATCACTCAAGTCAGTGATGCTTTGCATTGAATTTCAGCCTCTTGACCTGACCAGGTCTAGTTCTATAGTACTAGTTCTTAGTCAGGATCTAATATTGGTATTAAGATTATCCTTCTCTACAAAGGCATGTACCTAGATTTTTTTTTATCTTCTCACTATAATTAAGAAATTACCTCTTTAACAAATTCTTATGACCAATTTTAAGTAGATTCATCATATGAATTAATTTAGTCATATCAATGTGCTATATTTTCTTCTGGGATTTAGATATTGCCATCTAAAATTATCACTATTAACATATTAATTTGTTTTATTATCATGGGAAAACAAGCTTTATGCAAGGGAGACTGTATTTTTCTTTTCCCTGCATACTTGGTGCTTAGCATAACATTGAGTTTGGAGTTGATACAAAATATATGCTAGGTGAATGAGGGAATAAATGTATAAACCACAGGTAATGCTGGAAATAGGGAAAATGAAAAAAAAAAAACATAGGTGTTATGTAAGAGCTTAAGTTCTACTTCCCACATTCTATATTAAGGTGTGGGTTCTCAATCACATCAAGAATATGATGAACCATTACATACAGCATGTTCCCATATTGGTCCTGCTTGTGTGTGTAGTCACCTGAATACATATGACTACAGCATTTGCTGGTGGTGGTCAGGCTCGGGGGGTTCCTTCCCTGATGTCTGCCTCTTTGGAGTGATTGAGCTCTCAGTGCTTTGCCTGTACAGCCAAACCTTAGCAGAGTGACAGCCTCGTGAGTAGCTGCTTTCAGTATTCTGCTCTGCAAGATCCTGCCAAACTGTACCAGAAAGTAAAAACTTTTAAGTGAGGAAAGCCTGAACCCAGAGAAGCTGAAGAACTTTCACAAAAGGCATGATGCTGAAGAGTTTACAGAGAAAGATGATCAGACAGTGCCGAAGGAGACCTTCAAAGCCTCGGTGAAATGAGTCTTTTCTGTTTTTGTCCTCTTGAGCTTGGAACATACACCTTGAAAAAGCCTGTGCTTTCCCTCACTATTTGCATATATTTTTTGTACCAGTGCCCGGGAGACCATTAGGTGAAAACTGTCCATCTGCCTTTGTTTTCCCAGATTTTAACATCATGTACCTTGGAACTCTGAGTTCTGTATTTATGCCAGGGAAAAGATTATTCATAAGCCAAGAGCTTATGCGAACTCCTCTGTAGGGGATGTGTTTGGCCTTGGTCTAATAAGAGAGCTACTTTGCCAGAATGCAACTCATGAGCCGAGTATCCTTGCTACAAATAGAGATCGAAAGGACCATACTAAATTATGTGGCAAGAGATATTCAGGGGAATTTATAAATGACAGCTATGCCACTGAATGCTAACCCAAAATGCATCCTAATAAATGAGAAGCATGAACTATTGAGAGGTCCTCTCAATATTTATGTATTGACAGTTTATTATATAATCAGGGCAAGACAGATAGCATGTAAACAGTCTCTGCTATCCATCAATACTAACTAACCAAAATTTCAGAACGCTTCCTCTTGCTAGAAAAGACACTGTATCACTGTGGAAGTAAAAATGACATACATATAGAAGAACAATTAAAGTAAAATGGAACTTAATTAGGTAAGTTTATAAGTGCTCTATATAATGTACACATATTATGAAGAGATAGTCCTCTTGGACTACTTTGTATTTTGACCCTAATTTATCTAATGTTCATCAGGTATTAACAGTATGTATAAAGACTGAATAACTTTCTAGTAATGATAAATGTACATGTTTGGAATAAGTTTTCCATTTTGCTACATGTTCATTATATAACTTTATATATGGCCCTTACTTGAGGAAACGTCTCACCATGAATTTATGATGGTAATATGACTGTTTTCATCAGTAGTTACATAGTCTATTTTTGCTGATGAAACAGCTTTTATGTACAAATCACCTATAACAGTAGAAGACACCTACTAACTTCATAATTATCCTAGCTGGATGCTGCTGCTGCTGTTGATGAGGAGAATAACAGGCCAGCTACAGCATCTCACATGAGAATTCCGTCCTCCATAGCAGAACATCTCCAAAGAAAAAGAAAGACAGGCATAGAATAATACAAGAACTTTCCTCCATTGGTACTCGATGATGACACAGCTGGCAGCCAAGGCAAGAATAGTTAGAGAGGAAAAGTGCCTTATAAGGAACATTTCTGTTCTCGTAGCTGAGCCGCAGAAGTCTGACCAGTGAACCCCATGGTGTGGTAGCTGCGTGTTCCCTGGACAATGGGTTGGCCCTCCTGTCAAGAGAGGACAGAGTTCTAGAGTTTTTCTCTGTTCATAAAGGGCTCCCTACCCCCAGCTAGCCTGGCGGTGACCCCGGGGCATGATCCCAGGTCCTGGACCCCAAAGCCCCCCAAGCAGTGCTCCTGTCTGCTGCTCAAACAAATGGGAAAATGCAATGGAAACCACAAAGCATGGTGGAAATCGAAGGTGTTAATTACATGTCACTTTGTGTAGACTGTTAGTCATCGCAATGATCAGAGGGCTTGGAAGGGCATCTGCTAGGGGCCTAGGACCCTTCCACATGTCCCAGCTTCTTCTGGACGCTAACCCTTCGTAAGTCTTGTGCAGGGACCCTTGTTCAGCAGCCCTTGGCCAGCACTGTGAAAGAAAGGAACTTCTCAGATCCTGAGAATGCATGCTCCCATCGCTCTCAGGACAGAAAAACCCAAGCGAATCCTAAAGTCCTTCATCAAGTTACACAAGCTCTTTACTTGTCTTTCTAGAGGTAGAACAGCTTGAGCCAAAGAAAACAACTGTAAGTTTCCTACTGAACTTTCGAAAATCAGGATTTGGGATTTTCTACGACTAGATGTCCGTGGGGCAAGAATAAAATATGTTTTGTACACAGCTATAATTAATTACATTTGTAAAAAAAAAAAAAGAGGGGACAGAGTGACAAGTAAGTTGGTTCCTTGCTGTTATTTCTGAAAGGAAAGCATGTCAAATTTCAAGGGTGGAATCCTGTCTGACTTTTATGTTATTTTATAGTTTTCAATGTGTTCCTCCATAGAAGTCACTGTTTGTTTTCTTATCCATTGCTTTTCCTCTGCACATACAAAGAACAGTATAGAAGGAGAAAAAAAATTGGCCATATCAAACTTCACAATTAAAACAGAAGAAAAAATATCTGCTCCTGGGTACATTTCCAGGTATGTAGACCAGGTGTGGCTCAAGACTAATAATCATATTTTGTATTTTTAACACACTGTGAAGGATTCCACTTGGCTTGTAAACAAATATGCATATGCCACTTGTCCTAATAGAAATGCATATAGTTTGATTTTTAAGTCATTGTATTTTTCACCATTTTTTCCATCAGTATTCAAGTGATATAAATGGAAATTAAGATTAGTTTCTTTCTCTCTGATAGTATACAGGTGGTCAGATGTATATCTTTTGATTTTTATTAGTGTAGCATACATTATATTTAGTGGGTATCTCTGCTCCACAAATGGCCTCAAACTTATATCACTTAAATGCATTTATAATGGTCTTGTTATCTCTAATGGCAGAGAGAGATGAATGCTGTTCTTCTCCATTTTTGTATCTGATATTCTTAAACAATTGCTACAGTTGTGTGGCTCACAGGCTGATATACACTCTCACCTCCTTGTAAGAGTTTAAACATTTTTTGTTTAATTAATTAATTTATTTTTAATTCTTTTTTAGTACGTTTTGTGTTAGTTGATACATTGTGTCACCTTGGCTGAATCAGCTCCAGCAGCAGCAGCAGCAGCAGCGTGGGGGCCTCGCCCTGCATGAGGGCAGGGCCCAGGAATTGAGAAAGGCTTCCTGCCGCCCTGCCCGACTTCCTGCCTTCTGCCACCCTGCCCCAGGGAGAAGTACCAGTCTACGCAGCCGCGCCAGTTTGGAGGAGCTCCGATCTTCACTGTGGAGCGCTGGTCTTCGCAGTCAGCACAGAAGGAAGAGAGAGGCTTGGTGCACACCGCTGCAGCTGCTGCTCCTCCTCTGCTCTTCCTCCAGTAACTGTGAGCTAAATAATAAACCTTTCCTTCATTCATTTTGAGTATTGGGTATTTGTCCCAGTAACGAGTAAAAAGTAACTAAGACATGTTTGCATTGTATCTTGATGATAAAATGAGCTTATTCAAAGTGACTCTTTGACGGCAGGTGCGCCACTAGCAGCTAGTTTTCTAGCCCCTAACTTCCTCACAGAGCCGATCTATGAACCATGGCAGGCATCTGTGTGAAGGTAAAGACTGGCTTCTTGTAGTGACTCAAGCTCCATCTTTCTCGCTCTTTACCCACACTCGCTCCTTAACTGCCCAACAGAGTTGAGTATAAGTAGCAGGTCCAAAGAGAACACATGTGACATCAAGTCTTCTCAATATCACACAACTATGCAGTACAGTTTTATTCACTTGTCTTAAGAAAGAAACCATGTGCTGTACCTTCAGAGTGAATATATTTCTTTTAAATTCAATTACTAGTGTATTATGTGCCTATTTTAAGGAGTCAGATAATATTAAGATCAATAAGAGTAATTATGCACTCATAACCTCAGGTCCTGCTAATTAATTTTTTGATTATTCGATGTATATTTTTAAAAAATATTATAAGCCTGCATTTTATTTCTAAACAGATCCTAAGTTGCTATTTTAAAGAGATGAAGCATAAATATTTAAAATTTCATTTTTATGGCTGCATAGCATAGTAGGACAATATTATAGTTCAGTCTTCTATAATGAATATTAAATTGATTACTCTGCCAAAAATAAATGTAATGAATATCTTGATACACTTGTCTTTAAGCACTTACAGAGGATTCTCAAAATTTGAAAAAAAAGTTGTTGAGTCAAAGATTAAATGCATGTTTAGTTTTAAAAAGTAAACCAGATTTCTTAATTCAAATTCTGTAAATTTTCATATCAACTGTAGTAATATATAATAGCATTCTACCTCATAAATTCTCAACAGCAAGGGAATTAATTTTATTTTACTTTTGCTAATTTGAAGAATGAAAATGATATTCAATTGTCATCATTTGAATAACTGGGAAAGTTGACTACCTTTTTATACATTAACTGACCAATTATATTTCCTCAACTATAAGTGCTTATTCATTATTTTCTACTGACTTTTGTTCCTTATCGTATTTTATTTGTAATTACTCCTTTAACATCAACATGTTAACTCTTGGCTTAATGATACTGAACACATTCCAGCTTAATCTTCAATACTGTCTCATGTTTTCTACTCACAAATGCTTTATTTTTTACTCAGGACAATGCATCCTCTGACCTCTTTGCACTGAGACAGTCTCCTCGTTGACCTTACCTGGTCCAGCAGCTTAAAATATTGTCAGTATGGAGATTTTCTCAAAATAACATCTCCATCAGTGGCAACAGCCCTGCATTTTAGAGCAGCGTGTTGTTGCATACTCCATATTTTCACTTGTGCGTCTAATACACGTTTCCAACACATGTTTGGAAGAGAAATCTTCCTGTGCTGCACATTTCTGCCAGTCCTGCATCCTTCCCCATTCCAGCAGCTAACAAACCCTCTTGTCTACTCAGTTCCTCAAGCCAAATATTCCTAAATGTTGTCCTTTTCTTCTCTTACTACGCTTCATTCCTTTGCTGCACAGTACTGTTATTCCAGCTCCAAAATATGTGCTCAGAGAGAATTTATCTCTTGATATTTGTTATTTATTGACTAAAGTACCATAAATGCTTTTTTGAGTTAGTGTGATGCTCAACACAACTGGTCTCCTTTCATTCATGCTTTTGTCTAATGCTACCCATTCTGAAAACACTACATTAATGTCATTACATTTTTTTACAAATAAAAGAACTATTTATTTTCAAATTAAAACTCTTTAATAACTTCCCATTACGCAAAATTACAAGGCTTTTGACTACTTGTTCTCTATTTTACTAGTTTCCTTTTCACTATTTTTTTTTTGCTTACCATATTGTATGGTTTTCAGGTTTTTTTAAATACTATGTCTGTTGTATTTGCAGTGGCTTCAGAGTTGCTATTTTTCCTTTCTGAAATGGTCTTTTCTGAATCATTCTGAGGTTTTCTGTGTACCATTTATAGCTCAGCTCAAATGTCATCTCTTTAGAGAAGTATCTCTAAACATACTGCCTAAAGTAGCAACCCTACTTTTGCTTATCCTATAACACATCTCTAGAAGATTACCAGCATCTTAAGGCTAATTACAGAAGAGTTGAATAATAGATCTTCATTGGATGAATAGATGTCTATATTACACTTTATAGTTTCTGGGTGTCTTATTTTAAGGAAGAATCTACAGCACATATGTTTCATAATATTTTATTTTGTATTTATTTTCATAATTTTACTTAGGTCATCTAATCTACAATAAATTTTATAGGATATATAAGTTTAACTGTTTAAATATTTATAAGAAATTTTGCCAGCACCACCACTATATGGATAATTTTAATACCACCTGAGCCATGTATCTGTTGTGATCCATTTGAAACTATTTCTAAAATTTTCTTAGTTAATTTTCTTGTTGCTGAGATAAATTATCTGATAGTCAAAGTTAAAGGAAGAAGGTTTATTTACTTCATAATTTATAGGGGGTTTCAGTCCATAGCTGGCCCAAAGGCAGAGTAGCACATGGCAGAGGGGCAAGAGTGTGTGGTAGATGAACCAGGAAAAACAACAAGTGAAAGAGATAAGACATTTTCTGTCCCTTATTCTACTGGGATTAGGGTGGTGCCAACCCAATCAGTGGATTGATCCAGCTATTACCCACCCATAGGTCTACCACTGAACCATGCAGCAGTCAGAAATTCTAGATTCAGCTATTTCTGGAAAACCAATATTATTGCACAAGTCTTTGGGGAATTTTTAGACACAAACCATAGCATTCCTCCCCTGGAACCCCAAAGTCTCAGGCATGTCCTCATGCAGAAGGCATCCTGTTCATCTCTAAGAGTTGCCAAAGTCCTAAAAAGTTCAGCATCTGAAAAGTCAAAGTCAAAATTCTCCTGTGAGGTTCATGGCAAATCTTAGCTATGAGTCCTTGTACAAATGGAAACAAAGTTAAACACTTCCAACATTCAATGGTACAAGGTAGACATTTCCATTTCAAAAGTCACAAACAGAGGATACAAATAAATGCGACCAAAATGAATCTGAAGTCCAGCAGGGCAGATAGTAAGTCTTGCAGTGCTCTGTGCAGCATGTCAGATAGTCTGTGTCACAATGTCAACGCCAGTGGGTTTAGGTGGCTCTGCCCTATGTCGTTTCTCCTGGTGATAGCTCTCATGATTTCTATGTTGGGCCCACTCTGCTCCCACCTTGCAGTTTTCCTTAAACAACCTACATTTCTGGCTTCTCCAAATGTCTGTGGTGTTCACTGCATCTTTGGCTTGCAGTGACAACTCCACTCATTGCCCTCCCAGGGGCACACTGCTTGCCTCCCAGACTATCTTGCAAAATCTGCATGCAAGCCATTCTGACTCCCACAACTCATGCATTCTGCATGCACCTAAAAGCAGCACCATGTGGACTTCTATGATACCAAGGTCTACTGCCCGTGGGAGTGGTAGTCAGGCTTCTCTTTTGCTTGGCTGCACTGGTCAAGTGCCTGGATATTTGAATACTCTGAACCAAATCCTGAGGTACAAATTCTCCAGGCTTCCACCATTCTGTAACAGGGTGTGGCTGCTGCCATTCTGGAAGCAAAGTCTTCTCAAAGCCATTCAAATTCTGGAAACCAGGGCCGGGGAGGTGGCTCAGTGGAATAAGCGCTTCCCTGGCAAGCGCAAGGGCCTGAGTTCAATCCCTGGTTCAAAAAAAAAAAAAAAAAAAAAAATTCTGGAAACCATTCTTCTCCAAGCAATATCTTTCATTTTTACAGTTTTGAGACTGAAAAGAGTTGAGAGTTACTGCTTTTTACAATGCTCTCAGGCCATCTTTTCTATGCTCCTGTTTCTTCTGAGAAATCAGGGTCTCTTCAGCACTTTGTTGTCCAAAATTTTACTGGAGCTTCCTTCCTGGAACTCACAATGACTTAAATCATTCCTTTGGGCTTTTTGGTCTTGCTTCTACATATTAACTTTGGCTATAAGCCCCCGCCAGTAGCCATAGCACTGCTTCAATGTTAAATTGCCTTGAAATTTCTTCTGCTAGATTAATTTGTCCACCACCCTTAATATTAGTTTCCGACAGTCTGAACATGAGAAAACTGCAGAGAAACTCTTTCAAGCCATAGCACATAGCGTAGAGTCCAGCAGCTACGGTAGTCCTTATTCACAGCAAAAGCAAGCTGAGCCTGGTCTGAGCAGCAGGATTCCTACCAAACTTCTGGTCTTCTGAGCTCTGATCAGACTCACCCAGACAGAACAGCCTAAGATCTTCCAGGTCTCATTTTTCACTTGGAATCTCTGAATGTTTTCTCACTATTCCCCTTCCAACAAGGCAGTTTCAAGTGCTCTTGAGCTACATGGCTAGGTAGTGTAATAGCAGACACTATTTCTCTAGTACCGAAACCTGTGTTCATTACTTTTCTTGTTGCTGAGACAAAATATCTGACACCCAAAGTTAAAAGAGGAAAGGTTTTTTCAGCTCACAGTTTGTAGAGATTTCAATGAATATCTGGCTCAAAGACAAGGTAGGAAATGTTGGAGAAGCAACGTTTCATGGTGGCAGAAGATAGCAACAAAGAAGAGACAGGAGTGTCCTTCTGCCCCTTATATTGTAGGCAGTCTACCAGTATTAGGGCAGTGCCAACCCTGTCAGTGGATGGATCCAGTGACCACCTATCCTTAATCTCAGCACCCTTAATCCTAGCAAATCAGTCACAAAGTCTAAATTCAGCCACCTCTCAAAAAGCCTTTCTAATCACATAAGACTGTGGAAGGACAGCTAGACACAAACTGTAACAGCAACCTCAATTCCGAACATTAACTTATTGTTTTTTTCTGTGCAAAATCAAACTTTATTATTTTTACATGATAGTCAAAATACATTCTACTATCTAGTATAGAAAAGCTTTTTAAATCATTACTTATAAATAGTTGTATTTTAAGAATATTACCTTCAAGTATTAATATAAATGATTAATGAATGTAGTTAAAATCATTGTCATCCATTTGAATCTTCATATTTTCACTACTTTGATAAATTAATGCCTTATGTTTCAATTTTTCCGTAATTACTGAAAGTCACATGTAAAGACATTTGATAGTTGGCTACATGTATTTTCTGTTCCAATATACATTCCCTTATTGTTTTGGGAATACAGTTTAAAACTGACAAATCATAACATAATATTCTGTTAGCATTTCTGGCATTGTCTCTTTTCATGTTTTAGGTAATAATTGTCGGAATCCTATCAGAATAAATTGACCAAGTGGAGCGGTATTACTGTTGCATGGCTTTTCCCGCTGCAGACAGACGTGTGTGGATGTGCACTTCATAGGTCTGTTAAAAGTAAGGAAGAAGTTAATTAAAATGCAAATGGGAAATATTTGCGGTCTTCGATTTATACATATTTTTATGAGCACTTTTTTTTCTTTTTTTTTGCGGAACCAGGGATTGAACTCAGGCCCTTGCACTTGCCAGGCAAGCGCTTATTCTATTGAGCCATCTCTCCAGCCGGCCCAAGCACCCATTTTAAAACAAAGGCTAATATTTCTTGATACAAATAATTGCTTTTTAGATCCTTAACACTTCACAGTTTGTTTTCAAAGGTAATATTTTGAAACTTTGTGTTGAATTGTGACACTGTGACCAGTGCTGCACCGTGAAAGGCCACACAGATCTGTGTCACTTGAATCCAGAGACACTGGATTACTATAAGCAAAGCTGCTTCAGACAGCCAGACTCTGAGGGCTGTTTGCACCTACCCAACACCTTACATTCTATTAATAAAACTATTTCTTCAGTAAAGGTATTTTCTATAAATCCTTTAGAAAGTATTTTTGGCATAAAAGGCAGACTTAAAAATAACAACGACTGTGGAAATAGAGTTTATTCTCTATGTTGGTCTGGGCCGCTTCCTTTATGGAGGAGAACCCTTTGTGTAGTAAGGTACAGAAGCGCTCTCAGATTACCTTATTTAGCAAAGGCAAAAGAGTGGAGTTACATTAGCATTTACAGGAATGCAGAAGACTTCTGAGCCCAGGTCTCACAAAATACAAAGCAAATAATAGTAAAGCTCAGAGCACACAAAGCTAGCTACCTGTTCCCCAAGAGAAACATCTAGTGTTCCAGTCTTAAGAGTTTAATGCCTAATGCTGTTCAGCTATTCTCTTTCTTTTATTCTTGGCACCACTTTCCTAGTGACGCCACTTTTGATACTTTCTTCTACATGATACAACCTGTTTCCACATGGCTTACGGCTCACGTTCATTTCAGTCACTTGATGCATTTTTGTCATGGGACATGGCAAAGCGTGGTCTCTGGAGGAGGGCGCCGCAGCAAGGATTGGCCTCAAGCTTCTGTTAGCACGTCATTAGATAAAGGAATGTTAGAGGAGTACAATTATTCCTTGAAATCTCTGTTATGATTTTTCAGTTCAGTCATCTATTTCTCCACGTCTCACTTTTGAATTGCTGTTCTTTCAGAATGAGACAAATCGTGGACACTTCATAATTTATAATGGTTGCAAATACTCAGTGATGATCAGATTTAAGCAAAATCAAGATGCGCTGAGCAGATTTCTTTCCTGCCCCATTCTATTTCTATTGTGTCTGTGAAATGATAGATCCTTTAGTAAATCAGTTGAATTTACTTAAAATACTGTAGTTAAATTGTACTTGTTTACCTGTTTTTGTTTAAGCTCTGGAGATCATTTATCTAACTGTATTTTTCACACAATTGTGCAGAATAACAGAATATTTCTCCCAGTAGGGCCCTGGGGAACATTTTGAAAAAGGAATAAATAGGCATTATGTATAAAGGAAAATTATAAAAGTTGTAAATTGTATGATGAAATTTTGCTTTAAAGAAGAGTAAAAGTATTAGAAAATATTGCAAATTAAACTGTGCAGTTAAAACAGTATCATGTGAACATACATTGGATTTTAATATCCTTTCCATACAATAAGTGCTAACTTGCAAAGAAATTTTTCTTGCTGCATATTGAGACATAATAACACATTGCTATTTCTACTTTAAAGCTCTTATCGCCATTTACATTTCAAAGAAATCAGGGTTTGTCTCATCAGTTTATATCATGAGGATCAGCAGAATTATTAATAGGCAAAACTCAGTCCTCCATTGATTCGCAGACTCCAGAGATTTGAAAAATTCTAAGTTTTAAAGATGATTATATTTTGTGTTCTTTCTCTTATCTTTAAAAAGAAACTTCATGCAACTAGAGAGGAAATTTATAATACACAACGACATGATGTGTTACAGAACATACTGCAGGCTGTAACTGCTGAGACACAGCAGCTGGGCTGTGAACGCTTCCTATGCTATTCACAGAGGCTTTTGGTGTTCTTTCTTTCTTTCTTTCTTATGTTTTCTTCCATTGTATTGCAATAATGCCACATGTCTTCATTTATTTACTCCTGCTCAGCACCAGGTCCCAGGTGATTTGCACACCTCCTTTTACTTCCTGTTGCCACAGATAAAATCTGAACAAGGTTACAAAAGCTCTTCATAGGTATCCTGCCATTATTTTATCTGACAATTACTCAAGAAAGGCTGACCCTGAATCTTTAGTGTGTCTAAGACACACTTTTTACTTCTATTGATGCATCCTTTTGCTTTTTGTATTTTTTAAGATTATCCATTTAATATATAAATATAATCGTAAAAGAAGCTCATGCCACTTGCTCACAAAAGCAGTTGAACATACATAAATACTTGCAAAGCCATGTTTTGAGTTATAAAATTGTGCCCAACTTCATTTCTAAAACAAGACCAAGATATTTCATACTTTTTTTTCATTCTATGCATTTGGTACGGGGTCTTACTACACAGCTCAGACTTGGACTCATAGTGACCCTCCTGTTTTCAGCCTCCCCAGTGCTGGATTTACATGCATGTGCCACCATGCCTGGACTCAGTTGCTGACTCAGTGTGTCCCCACGGCAGGACCTGGATGTCATGTGGGACTGCAGATAGAACCCTGGTCCCTGTGCTTGCCAAAGCAGGCACTTAGTCCCCTGAGTTATCTCACTGGCCCCATACTAATTTCTTACTAACTTACCTGAGAGGACTACCACGAACCTAAAGAGTCCAAGAAGATGTATTAAGTAGTAAAGACAATACAGTACATATTTGATTTTTCCTTTTTTTGGGGGGGTGGTGGTGAACCAGGGTTTGAACTCTGGCCCTTGCATTTGCCAGGGATGCACTAATTGTACTGAGCTATCTCTCCAGCCCCTTCCACTATTTTTTGAGACAGGATATTGCTATGTAATTTATGCAAGACCAGGTTGAACTTACTATGTAAATCAACCTGGTCTTGAACTCATGGGACCCTCCTTCTCAGCCTCCATAATGCTGGAATTATAGATGTGTACCACCATGTCTAGCAATAATGGGTTATTAAAAATGGAAGTAAACATGATTCACAATAAAATAAAATTACATTTATTTTAGGATTTCTATACAGCATCAGGGTATTTCTCCTTACTAGTACACTTTAGTTTCATATCTGCAAGGAATAGAACATGCATAACTAATAATTATCTAGACCATAAATTGGACATTTCACTTATGGCCATCCATACTGCATATTTTGAAAACAGTTAAAGAAATGGCTGCAGTGTTCAATATAGAAAAATTGTTGTAATGTTAAAATGCTATTTAATTCAAAATCAAAAAGTAAATTCATGCAGGCATCCTTGTGATCACTTGTGTAACTCACCACTCTGAAATGTTATGAATTCAATAATATTAAAGTTGATCTTGTAACATGTACTACAACCTCTGATTCTAATATTTCCCACTGGAAGTTAGAAATACTGTCTCCTCTTCTTCTCTTAAAGCTGTTCTATCCGTGGTTCTGTTATATGGGACTATTTTATGCTTTACAACAGTAATTGGCTTCCAGCATTCCTAAAAAGGAAATCTGTGCACACAATTCAAAAGAGCAACAATCTGAAATATTTTTGAATACTCCGAGATTGATATTTGATGCTTCAAAAAATACACAACTCATTGTTACTTGGTGACGCTGAGAATGTTTTGTCCAATTAATCTTTTTCCCCTCAAAGACTGGGGGCTTTTGACAAATTCCTTTCTGATTCATTCTTCAGTCACAAGTGCTATAATAATCCCCATCTGCTACTTTGCTATTTTTGCATCAGTTTGAATATAACAAAGAATGCAGATATTTGTTTGGTCCATGCAGTTTAGAAGTATACCCAATTTTCTAATAAAAAACTATGTGTCCTATTGATAGTGAACAAATTTAGTGGCAAAAATACACACATGACAGCTTGAATTGTTAAAAACAAATGGACACTACTTAAAATAACCAGCAAAATAGCAATGTGTTTTATGGGCTACAGCTGGCAAGGGAGAAATATTAGAAAATGGACAATTGTTGTAATCAGTTACAAAGGGGTCAGAGCAAGATACTTAAAATTCACATTTTAAAAATAAATTAACTAATGTAACAATTCTTGCTTCAGTTCTTCATAGAATCAAAAAGGGAGAACAACTAAAATCTAAAGTTATAATTGTACCCAGTCTTCTGACAAACGCTGTCATGGTCTGAAGTAGGGCCTCAAACTCTGGTAGATAAACACAAAATGCAAAATAAAAGTATGTGAAGGCCTGGGTAGACCTGAAGCACACAACTGCCCTAAAATATTTAATTCCATTACATCTGTGTTCACTAGGTAATCTGTTAAAAATGTCTACTCGTGAAAAACTTTGAACCTTAGCTTTAGGGGGTTTCCACACTTGCAAATTATCCTTAAGAAGGGCTGTCACAGTCTTATCTCTGAATTCAGTTCAACCCTGCCATGTATAGTTCTCCTAACCTTGTGTTCAACCCGAACTTGCTTGCCTCTTGGAAATCAACCATGTGTAATCTCCACTTGCTCATGTACTAACACATCTGTAACATATCAGATTATTTACACCCTGCAGTTGAAAATAAACCTTACACAGTTCATACAAGGAAAAATCAGATGATGGATCTCATAAGAATTAATCTTTGTTCTGTGAGATAGTCTATTATATGGTTAAAAGTTGTATACAGAGATAAAAATATTTGGAAATTGCTTATATAACACAGTAGTAATATTACAGACATAAACAGAATTCTCGAACTTCAGTCATAGGGTAAACAATCAAATAAGAAAATAGGTATGGCAGGGCTGGCCAAACTCAGCAAATTAAAGTGCTTGCTTAGGCAGATGCAGGGGCTGGGGGTTTGATCCCCGGCTTGCAGTGCCAGCCCCATCCCAGGGTGAGCTGAAATGGTGATTGAGACTGAGTGTAGTGGTGCGTGGCTGTAATCCCATTGTTTGACAGGCTGAAAGCAGGAGAATCACTATGAGTCCTTCTGTATAGTGAGACCCTGTAGAACCTGTACTAAATTAAATAAATAAATATAAATAAAGTTTTTTAAAAACAAGAAAGAATATAGGTATGGCTTTAAGCCTATAGAAATAAATACTTCACATGCTTAAAGAAACACTGGAGGGGAGATAGCTCAGTAGAATAAGTGCCTGCCTGGCAAGTGCCGAGTCCTGAGTTCAATCCCCGGTACTGCAAGAAAAAAAAGAAAAGAAAACAAACACTAGAGATAATTAACATGAATAAGTCTAGGGCCAGTCAAATAGCTCAGTGGAGATCCCCTGGCCTGCAGTGTCAGCCCCACCCCTGGAGTGCACTGAGACAGTGATTGAGACTGAGATTGGTGGCATGTGCCTGTAATTCCAGCTCTTGGGAGGCTGAGCACAGGCAGATCACTATGAGTCTGATCTACACAATGAGATCCTATACACCCTGTAGACTCTGTCCTAAAAAAAATGCAGTTGAACCTACAAGATGAAAAGGTTTGAGTGTAGAATATAAAGAACAGAAACTCTGTAGGAGTATAGTAATTTTTTAGCTAGAGAAAGGATCACATCAAAATCATGAAAATGACACATATCAAAATGATTCAAACTTACCTTAAAAAATAAAATAAAGTGTATAAACTTAAAATGTGACAAAAATATTAAAATCAAGACAGGTTTTGCAAATATCTGATTACATAAAATTGGATCATTAAATTTAGAGACATCAGGTTGTAGGTTGTACTCACCTTCCTCTACCAGGAGACACAGAGCAATGTCAACAGAGGTCTGAAATGGAGAGCGTAAGACCCAGGCCTGTTATTTCTAGCACCTTAACGGCATCTTGCCTCACACACGAGCTGGCCTTTCTTCACTTCCTCTAGCATTTATGACCATACGTTATGGATACCTACAGGGTGGTGCTTGGAATTCAAAGGTTTTTATGGACAATTAAGCAATTTGGGTAATGTGATAACCTCTGGATGTGTACCCAGACGATGAATGATGAGGGTTAATTTGTCAATTTATATCCCCTTAATATTCAGGGGAAAACTCTGAAATATATTCTAAATAGCTTAGGTTAGAAACTGCCAAGTAGATCAAGCCCCACTTATGACTAATTCAATGGTCCTCCTCTATTTTAATCACCAGAACTTCATTGCTATTCCCTGAAATCAGTGCTGAAGCTCCACTGCTTTATGTAGTTATTTTACCAATTTTGATTTTCAGAGGAAACCCAGACTAAGAATTTTAATTCCAGTAAAGCAATAAATAAGGAGAAAACAGATTAAAGAATGGAATTCTGGAAATGCATTCAAGAGTGAAATATTGCTAGGAATTCTGTCGTGGATGCAGTGTGGGGCAGTGAAAGCCGCTGAACCTCTGGACCTCCAGAGTCACGGAGACATGGAATGAAGTTCAGGCAAAGCAATGCTTGGAAGCACGCGGTAGCCATTCCACCTGAATGCTACAATATCAGTGATGAGTATAAAGGTTATTGAGTTGCTTGCTGTAGTGTTTGAGAAGCATTGATACAATAAAATGAAAGCTTAACTATCAATGTAAAAAAGCTATGAAATTGAGGACATCTATTAAGATGTGAAATAATTTTTTAAACTTCAGCTACAGGATGCATATGCCAGAAGTCATGTCCAGGATTTAATTGTGAGTGCAATGAAACATTAAATAAGATGAAATATTTGGCATTAGTGCCCAGAAAAATAGTGAAATGGATACAAGAATGGATATATCTTGTGTTGAGTGTTTTCCCCTAGAATTTACCAAGTGCTTTAGGCTAGTAGAAGCAGCTCTTCATCTTTACAGAGAAGATGTTGTTATAGACAACATCTAAAGAGATTGAAAGACTAGTTCTGACAAGAAATGATAGATGAATTTTGTTTCCTCAACATCTTGCATTCTTCCTCTGTCTGATGGAAGACCAAAAATTACCACACAATTCAGTCACTGAATGTATTTTCTTCTCTGAGAATAAACAGTACTCATTTGCATAAATTATAAGCTATGTACTGGCAGAAATAGGCAGAGTAGATTTTGGAGATATTGAACTATAGATGTGTGGGAGGTAAGCCTTGATGAGAAGGTACTTAACGATACATGAGAACTATTCATTATCATAGGATATTGAATTTTGGCAGGGACAGGTGGAATTCCTCCTAATTGTATTAGTTATTTTGCATCACAAATTGTTACAACCTTAGCAATTTATATAAATCCATATTTATTATCCCAGTTTCTATGATTCAAAAGTCTGGGCATGCTTTATCTATTTCCCATGCTTATGGATATTAGGACGCTGCAATAATGCAGTACCCTGCCTGCAATTCATCTCAAGGCTTGACTAAGGAAGCATTCAGCTTCACATACATTCAGTTGTTGGCATAATTTGTTCCATGTATGGCCTGCTGGACTAAGGGCTTTGGATTTTTGTTGACTACAGAAGATGTCACCAGCTATCTCATGCACAGCTGCTTCATGAGTAACTTACAATAGTATTGATTACTTCGTGGAGAGAGACTATTAGCAACATGAGTTGCAATATTTTTTTACATAATTTTAAAAAGCTATTCTATCACCTTAAAATAATCTCTTGGCTAGAAGCAAATATTAGTTTCAATCTGCACTCAAGAGGAAGGGATTGCAAAGATGCATGAGGATTAGGAGAAGGGATGTTCAGAGCTGCTTCAAGGCTCTCTTGGTAATGCACTGTGGGAAGCTTAGGGCAGGTTCAAGGATTTCAGATCATGCAGGAAAGTTACTAGAGCTGTCTGGAGGAGAATGTCAATGAAAATGTTGCAGGTAGCCAAATTAGATAGAAATATTATAGACAATCAGACAGGGTCAGGCTCTCGAAGGAGATAACACAGAAGACAAGACACTTTACAACTGTGGGAGGGATGGATGGGATGATCCTGCTGTGAGCCAGAGACCAAACAAATGCTAACCTCCCTAAAGATTAGCATCCTGGATTGATCATTACCCTGAGAAATCCAGAAAGAATCATTATCTGATGGCTACCAGATAAGGTCCTGTTTTACATTCATGGCCCCTTGTTACATGACTCCTTTCCCCACTTGGTCCTGGGCTTAATCAATTTTACCTGAGCAATGGTGTTTGTGATCTCATTGGTTGACCGTAGGTTTGTCCCACCCCACATCCATCTAAGCGAGTTCCCCCTTTTTCCACCTTAGCCTCACATGGTTTTACACTATAAAAATCCCTGGAAAAAACAGCTTCCCAGGGTCAACCTGCTGTTGCAGGGGCGGGGTGGGGGGTCCTGTCCCTCTCTAAGACAGGAGCTTTCTTTCCCTCAATAAAATATTCTACTCATAACCTCCGTTTGTTCCTAAAATTCATTCTTCAGTTTAGAGAACATAAACTCGTCCAGGTCAGGTTGGGAGGTCAGTTTTCCCTGTGTCATTTGGAGGTCACCCACCCTAGATCAGTTTTTCTCCCTGTATCAAAAACAGCAAAGACTCGGGGAGATGGGAAAATTAAAATGGATTGTCTAGATGATAATGAAGTTACCGTCACCTGACTGCTCCTTGGGAAGAAGCTCTTGCTGCTAGAATGGTGACAGGAGAGTGCACAGGTTTTACTCCAGAAAGTACCAGCAGAGAACTGGGCCTAGTGTAGTCAAGAGGACAGATATTAGAAGTCAGGTGTCAGAGGCCAAGAGAGAAAAGCAGGGGATATATGCGCTATCAGGATTAGCAACACACAGCGTTACGTTTTATATAGAAGAATTAGGTGTGAATATTTGTGAGATAATCTAATTCAATGTCTGTGAGCACTTTTGATTGTTTCTGACTTACAGTATTCTTAGATTAAAAAGATACAGGCAAAAATGATCCAGCAGCATTACAGAAGGAAGTGTAATACAAGATGTGAGACATGATTTAGAGTATGACCTTGTAAGTGCCATTTGAACTTGATAAATAATCAGGGCTTTTTGGTTTATAAAATACATCTTAGAGCTTTCTAGGAACTAGTGATAAAATATTGTGCCCAGATTTCCTGGATTACATATGTACTCAATGTGAATACAGGATACAGTGACTAAAGAAATTATAAAGAATAGAGAATGGCTTTAGTGCCAACTGCTCTGAAGGAAAAGTGGGTGAAAGGATGGGAGGATCAATGGATTGGCTTAGAAATTCCTCATGAACAGATAATATTTGAGCAATTCTGAATAAGATAAAGAAATCTTATGTCTTCTGAGGGACAGAAGGACCAAAATCCTTCCAGGAATATGTATTTCAGGGAAACACTGAGAGGGGCATTGGGCATTGGGTTCTAGAGGTAGTCAGAATTCAGCGCATCTGGATAACGCTCCTTAAGGCTAACTCAGATAAAATTTATGATATTTTTAGCACACTGCAGCACCCAGTTCAAAAATACAGTTTTAATTTCCACTATATTTTAAACAAATATCTGAAGGACATACTGAAGAATCAAGTTTTGGGTTCATGAAATTGTATGACCCATGTTGAATTTTGTGACATAGAGTTACATGAATTAGAGAAAATATTACTGTCATTGGAATGGGTTGAGTGGATGTCAGAATTTTTATAGCTGTATGTAAAGCTGGTAAAAAAATTATATAGATTTGGCCTACAAAATGTGTATTCTTGTAAATAGACTAAAATAAGTTTTTTTTATGTGACTCTTATTATTTCTCATCACAGAGCTTGTATTACGTAGGAGACTGAGTCAGATAGATTATTTGAAGCAGCCATGATGGGAAGAGCAGAAGGCTGCTGAAGTCAGCAGATACTGGTTGCATTATTTATTTATTTATTTATTTTGGTGGAACTAGGGATCAAACTCAGGCCCTTGTGCTTGTCAGGTAAGTGCTTATTCTACTGAACCATCTCCCCAGCAGCCAGTTGCATTCAACCAGCTTTTAAAGATGAGCAGTCAGGGCAAAGGTCAAGTAAACTGCATCTAGG
>NW_004524700.1:5128317-5134441 GCF_000260255.1 Octodon degus | reverse complement strand
GGGGTTTTGCAAGTGTTGTTAAGCTAAAGTTTGAGATTGGGAAATTATCCAGGGTGACCTTATTGATGACCTGTGTCCTCATAAGAGGGTGACACAAGACCAGAGTCATAAAAGAAAGTACAAATATTATTTATTTATGGCTTTGAAAATGGAGAATCACACAGCAAGACTACAGAAGCTGAAACTGACAAGAAGTTATATTCTCTTCTTAAGGTTCTGGAAGTCCTGCACCCCTCCTGACAGTGATTTTTGGCTCAGTGTAGTCTATATTGAACTTTGTCCTTTAGAAGTAAGCCCCTAAATAAGAGGCATTTTAAGACACTAGGTTTGTGTTCACTTATAGCAGCAGTAGGAATTAAGCATACTTGGAAAAGAAATGCCAACAGTATGAGAGAACAACAATCAAAACAGATGCTTTCAACAAACAGCCCAACTAAGCCTTATAAGGAAGAGTCCACATAGGCCTGGATTGTGGTCAGATTTGGTAAATGTCATGTGAAAACAAAGCAGAGAACTACAACTCATTCAACTTTATTTCTAAGTATGGCTGTGTTAAAATGTGTCAATGCACACACAGATTATGAAATATAATAGCTAGATTGTTCTGTTGCTGCTTTCCTAAGCTTCCCTACTAGAATGGAGAGGATTTTGGAGATTTTGAAAAGTGTGATTAAATCTAAGCCCTGTCATTTGCTAGTTCTGACTGAAAAATGTTACCTACACTCAGTCACTTCCTTTTCCTCAAACTTGTCTACTATTTAATTTATGAGGTTGCAGTGCCTATTAAATAGTCAATATATAAATCTTCTGGCACATACTTCATGCAAGTATTTTGATGTGCTATTTTTTGGCTTTGTTAATGAAGTTAATATTACCTCTTATTATATGAATAAATTTACAAGATAAAGAGAAAAAGATATTGGGGGTCTCATGCTCTCCAGGACTTCAATGTTTTCCTTATTTCTGACAATTATATTACTATAACAGTTGTGAACATCTTTTGTAAAATGCACAGATACCATGATACTTAGACTCTGTTGACAAGAGCAGAAATATATTTAGAAAAGAAATGCCTCCAGCACTAGAATTATAGGTGACAGTAGTTTAGGGTTGAAGTCTTGTTAACCAAGAAGAAATGATTTATCAAAAATATCTACTTTGAATTTGTGGGCATATATTATGATAAATGTATCTGTGCACAGTTTGCTCATTACTGTCATATGGATGGATGAGCAACATCAAATGCTAGAGGACAGAAAAAGGAAAGACAGGTCGGGCATACAGAATGAGAAGGGGACTCCAAGAGACAGCAGTGAGCATGTCTGTATAGTTCACCATAAGTATATACCAAGTGTCTGACTTAGTGCTTAGAAGAAAAGAGAGCATCAGTAATTGTCATTGAATGAAAGAGTCAGTAAACTGTAGCTTTCTCACGCTTTCTGTGAATCAGAGTATCACTTAATCCTTTGCGCAATCTATAAAGATAGAAGGATTCTCTTCTCCTCTCCTCTCCTCTCCTCTCCTCTCCTCTCCTCTCCTCTCCTCTCCTCTCCTCTCCTCTCCTCTCCTCTCCTCTCCTCTCCTCTTCTCTTCTCTCCTCTTTTCTGCTTCTCTCCTCTCTTTTCCTCTCCTCTCTTTTTCTCTTCTCTCCTCTCTTTTCTTCTCTCTTTTCCTTTTCTCTCCTCTTTTCTGCTTCTCTCCTCTCTTTTCCTCTTCTCTCTGCTCTTTTCTTTTTCTCTCCTCTCTTTTTCTCTTCTTTCTTGTTTTCCTTTCCTTGCCTCTCCTCTGTTCTCCTCTCTTCCCTTTCCCTTTCTTCCCCTCCCTTCCCCTCCCTCCCAGTGTCTCTCTCTCTCTCTCTCTCTCTCTCTCTCTCTCTCTCTCTCTCTCTCTCATTTGTATTTTTAATACAGGGTCTCATTATGTAACCCAGGCTGGTCTTGAACTCACTATGTACCCCACACTACACTGGCCTCACATTTGCAGTACTCCCGCCTCAGGCACCCAAGTGCTAGGATTATAGGCATGCAATACCACACCCCTATGATAAATGAAACTCAGTAAATAATGACATTACATTTATTTTAGTGTGTATATACATATTTTCAAGCTTTATAAACTCTTCTCTCACTCTTATAAACCTTTCCCACACTTTTAAAAACATTTCTAGGGTTCTTAACCATTTTCTAAACTTGTAAAGTTACATAAATTTAGCAACATATGTATACTGTATGGTATTGCAAAATTCTGCAATAGAGCGAAAAATCCACGATAAATAATTTAGATTAATTTTTTTTGAAAATCCGTAAAGCAGTGAGTCTGTGAGAGTCGAGCTGCGAGTTAGTGAGGGACTACCACATCACTTCTTAAGCTGTCTAAATGTGCACTATTTTACCTATAGAAATGAATCTTCTGCCTTGGAATAATAGTTTCTATAGCATGTTAAAATACACTTCAGGTATGTGATCTGAAATTAAGGGCATACTTTCTGTCACATCTCCTGAAGCACACCAGGTTGATTAGGTTTAATCCTTTGGAGCAGGTCATTTCAAGTTAGCAGATTCATTTGGAGAGGCACATTTGATTCCCAATAGTATCAGTTTTTCATGAAAAAGTTCAGGTGGATCAGCTCAAATCCATCATCCCTTTTAGTCTAAACAGCTCCAAGAGCATGCCCTGCTGATGTTGGATCAATAGCATCCTCATACCCAAAGGCTACTCAAACATGTGCTTATTACGTGCTGACAAATTGATAGTTGATAGCTATGCTCACTACAGTACTTTTTCATATGCAGAATTTACAGCCTTGATTCCTAGAAAGTGCCTACATGACATTTTTCAACACTGGCACTTAGTTTTTGGCTGACATCTATGCATCCTTTTGCATTACATCCTTAATATATCATCAGGATTTTGCCAATACTCTCACTCCCAATCTGGTAGAAAAGTTCTATCTTTGACTGAATGGATGCCTTCTAATGCTGTACACAATGAAGATACTTAGCACAGAAAGGAAGCATGAACATTTGCAAGAACTGCATACATCTAAATATATTAAAAGGGTATTTTAGACCATATATATATATATATATATGTATATATATAATCAAAATAGGCATTTTTAAGAGCTTATAGAACATAGCCTCCTAAATATAATTCTCTAGAGATGCATAAAATATGTTTTAAAATTCAAAACAAAGCTTTTTAAGGGTCAGCCATTGAAAGTTAATTCATACAGTAATAATTGTACACCTAATATCAGAATATTAATAGCCCCTCTAAGTCAGGGACTGTGTCATTACATCTTGGTATTGGCATTAAATATAAGAGCATATTTGTATCTTTTAAACACATATTTGAGTTCACAATTGCATTAGCTAGTATCAATGATCACATTTGAGACCAATTAGCACAAACTTTGAAAAGAAGTATTTTTTCCAAGTATCCCCACAAAATTAAGCCTCAGTACATTTACAGTTTTATCACTACACATTTCCATATTTAATAGCCAATTTTGTCTTATTTATATTTCTTGAATAGTAAATTTCATTTAGTCATCAGCACTGTCTCGTGCACAGATACTTGGCAGTAAGTATTTCGTGTGAAACATCTTAATGATGAGTTATTATTAAGGCAAATAATGTTTGTAAAGGCTAATGATTGTTCTCCAATGTTTTCAGTAGTGATATAAATAGTGATGAAAACAATATAACATCTAAATTATGGGAAATCTATTAAAAATGAAATACCACTGTTCTAATATTTCTATTGGATCAGACTCATTTTAAAATATTTCATATTGAAAAGATATTATCTAGTTTTTCAAGAGGAGTAGTTCATATAAAGGGAAGTACTTTATGTAAAAACACATTGAACTACACAAAATATGTGAAACAATTTGTTAGAACATGTTCTTATGTAAGAATAAAAGGAGGTTTAGTGCTTGGTAAAAATATATCATTATTGAGAATATTAGATATATATTTACACCTTTAAAAAAGTAGAAAATAATGAGTATTTTCTTCCTGTACATTCATTAATACTATATTTATTGTACAGAAATGTAAATCAGGAAGAGAAATATAAACAAATTCACAACTACCTATTTTAATTCTGTTTTTTATTTCAAATATTATTAGTCAAGAGCAAAGTTTTCCATACATTTCTTGTACACAAAAGCCTTCGGTGCACCCATCAGTTCTATTAAGCCACGCTGATATTGGCTATTATGGATTAGCTGCATGAACTAAGTAGCTGAAAATTGACACAGAACTACTGTGACAACTTCACTGTAGAAAGCGGAAGGACTCATCCATAATGTTTCCATTGATTTCAAGAAGTATCGAGCCTGTTTCACCAGTGACTTGTAGACACTTTGCAAAATACTGTGAGCTCACCAGCTCCTTAGTGTGCATTTCATTTTAGATACTGGGCTTGCATTTCCAAATATAGCTGTTTTATTAAATAAATCGACAAACACCTGCTTTCATTATCTCCTTTATTCTCTAACCTTGCTTGGATTAATGATATATTTCTATCATGTGCCTGTCATTTGGCACTAGGAGGGGAGATACCTGATAAGATTCTTGTCTTCTGTCGATGTCTATTAATATAATTTGTGATTATCTCTATCTAAGGTAAAATTGAATCCATGACCTATGGTATATCTTTAAGTCATAAGGGCCAATGTTCAAGTAGAATGGCACTGTATCTTTTCTTACTTCCCCTTCTGATATATATATATGGTTTTATGTTGTTGTTGTTTTTTTGCTGAACCGGTGATTGAACTCAGACCCTTGTGCTTGCCAGGGAAGCGCTTATTCCAGTGAGCCATCTCCCGGCTCCTAAATGGAATAAGAATTTTTTTTTCTGCTCCGAATGCCTTCAGGGCAGGTTTGGCTGGCTGGAGTGTTGTTGGGATCAAACTAAAGCAACCTGAGGCTGACAGCTTTGTGGAAGCAGCCACTCAAATGACTGAGCTGGAGCCAGGCCCCGTTCCCCTTCTGTTGAACCAACTAATTGATTTAAAACAGCTTTAATTTTTCCTATATATTTGTTGTTTATCTTCTGGGTTTCTGGCCTTCTGGAAGCTGTCTTGAAATAAAAATATTAATATGATGGCTTTTACTTGAATCATATTGACTGCAGAGCTCTAATTTTGATAAATGTGTTATAGGAACACACATATTTAAAATTTCAACTTTGTAAACTTTTACTTTTTTATTTATCTTTCCTCTTTCTTGCACTGGGATATTCATACTCAACAGATCAGTGATGATTTTGTGATATTATGTGTCTGTTGGGTAGAATTTTTAGAAATTAAATGAAATTATTATAGTTAAGTTAATGCATTCACTACTGAGAAGTTTCTTCTGTATAGCATGATGTGGAGTAGATTTTGGCAGTCTTTTATGGAGTAGTGGTGTTAAGTGCAAAAGTGTGTGTGTGTGTGTGTGTGTGTGTGTGTGTGTGTGTGTATTTATATTGGGCAAAACTATCTTGGCCTCTCCCAAATTACTCTGGACTTAAGAGTATAATGTCATAGAAAAGATGTTTCCTGGCTCCAGGAAAATGGTCTCATGCTTGAAATAGCAAATTCAAGCTTGTTTTTAAACTTCTGTCTATCTCAGTACTTGATATATCATTTCCTTCTTCCTTAAAAAAATACTCACTTCTTACTTCAACATTGCATACCACAGGGCCGGGGAGATGGTTCAGTAGAATAAGCGCTCCTCTGTCAAGCTCAAGGACCTGAGTTCAATTCCTGATTCCATCAAAAAAACAACAACAACAAAAAACATTGCATACTTCATTGGCATCAGTTAGACCACTTCTAGCTTTTTAATGTCACTTAAATCTGCCCACCTTCATAGCTTCAACTTTCCAAATATCTTCAGCTCTATTCTTTTCTTAATTGAATTATTTTTCAATTCAGTCAATTTTTATGTGAATGTGCTGCCCATTGTCTATCTTTAAACTATGACACACAGACACACATAATTTCGGAGCATGTCAAAACTTCATATATTTTGATAAATCATCAAATCTTCTCATTCTACACTTTATAGCCATAGCTCCTTCTTTAGAATACCCTGCCTTCATCATAACCTGCCTGAAAAAAATTATT
>NW_004524700.1:5127030-5127891 GCF_000260255.1 Octodon degus | reverse complement strand
TCCAGATTTGACCCAGATCCCAGGCCCGGTGTTTGAGGGAGACCTCCTAGGGCCCACTGGATCTTCATTCAACCCAGATCCCAAGCCTGGCATATGAGTGAGATTGCCCCAAGGCTCACTGGATCCTCATTCAACCCATAGCCCAGGCCTGGCGTGGAACCCTGCAGCAGAACTCCCTGTAAAGAGGCTAGAGGCAAGACCCATCAAGCTCGTTCAAGAGCAGAACATCTTGCCAGAGTGGCACAGAGGGTCCAACTCTAAGGGCTGCAACAGAAAAAAGTAGAGCACAGTAGCCAGACCCAAGCCACATCTATTTGGACGAGTTTGAAATTGGTAGATCCAGACCTGGTACTAACTCTATCTAAGCTCTACACCAGAGGTCAGAAGACAGTGCTGTAGAAAATGACAAATAGAAGGAACAAAATGCAGTTTCAGGCCCCAAGCCCACAGAGAACAAATGCAGAAGACACTAGCATAGAATAAATTGGAAATCACACACCTGAAACTTGAAATCTCTGAAATAATGGCATCTGAAGTAAAGAAATAAGTGCAGAAAGATATAGAAGAAATCAGATCAGAAATTATTTCTGAAGTAAAAAAAGAAATGATACCTATAATGAAAGAAGTACTAAGTGGCCCTAAAGAAGACATGGATAAAAAATAAAGCAAAATATAAAAATGATGGACTCCTTGAAAAAAAAAAAAACTTGAAGCAGATTCAAAGTGATATACAGGAAATTAAAGCCTCAATCACAAGCTGGCAAAACTGTTTGAATGAAAGTGAAAATAGACTTTCAGACCTTAAAAATGCCATTGCAGCTGGTGAAAAAGTAAGAAAAGATCTCGTAAAAAAAACAATTC
>NW_004524700.1:5116501-5125695 GCF_000260255.1 Octodon degus | reverse complement strand
TCAGATTTTCTGATCAAGGAGATTATAGGGCCACAGGGGAGAGTGATCAATGATGTAGAGTGTGCCTAAGGAGAGTGACATGGAGAGAAAACATTCTCTCAGGTTTTCTTAGAGAGCAAATTGATTAAGCAATGTCCATCACTCATCCACATGGCTGACACTGACAAAAGATCTACAAACTGCTGTACATGGTTTAACGGTAATTCCTGAGGGGATTTGACCGACCTTGTCACATACAAAAGTTACATTTTTGTTATATAGATCTTGCTTTACCTTGGTCTTAATTATCCAACAGAAAAGTATAAAAATGCAGAATAAAAAGTAAATCCATATTAATATGTTGAGCTGTAAAAGGCTCAAATAAACAACTTTTGACATTGTCAGTCATCTGGATAACCCACTAATATTACAGAGTGTTGGACTGTATTGGATTACTCTGCTGAATTCATGCACCTACAATATATGAAGGGCAACTGAATACACATGTATGACAAAAGTAAACAAAAAAGGGGATATAAACGGACCATTTTGTAGTGGAAAAATATATATTAATATACAAAATAGCATATATGTATATGTACTTTCTCTTATTTCAAGGAGAATGTTTTGCACTAATAGTGTTTAAACAAGATATCATGTCTGCATCTTGTACTAGGAATAACTACTACAAAGACACCAAAATGCAATGTATTAATTATTGTAACCACAGTAGTAACCTGTTTTGAAACTATCTCATTGCTACTTCTTTCTCAATAAAAGTATTAAAATAAAAAAGAATATGGATAGAAGTAATAACAGAAAGCCTCTCAAATATGAGGAAACAATCTGACATTCAGTAATGGAAGCATATAGAACTCCAAATAACATCAACCCAGTTAAAACACACCCAGACCTATAATAATCAAGATCTCAGAAATTCAGCACAGGAACAGTATACTAAAAGCAGCAAAGAAAAGAAACAGATCACATTTAAAGGAAAACTCATCACAATAATGACAGATTTCTCTTCACAAACCATCAAGGGAAGAAGAGCATGGAGCAAAGTAATACAAGTCTTGCAAGAAAACAAATTCCAAAGCAGACTGATATAACCTGCAAAACTCTCTTTCGAATATAATGGAGAAGTGAAATACTTCCATGACAAAATACAACTTAAGAATATCATGATGACAAAGCCAAGCCTGCACAGACTACTAAAAGATGTTCTAGAGAGGGAGCAAAATGACCACAACTCCATGAATGAGAATGGAAATAACCCACCAAATAGGGCAAAAAACTACACACAGGAGAATAAGAGACACACAAAAGCAGTCTTTCAGTTATTCTTTTGTATATAAAAGCAAGATATTTCCATCAGCATACTCTACAAATGGACTTCTCCTGCACCCTATGGGTCATGATTTCGTCTGGGTCTACAGGGTGGATATCAAGGAAGTAGTAGCTCAGTCCCACAAGTAACATCAGCCCACTAGTAAGCATAATGGACATTCTCCATGTCCCTGACATAGCAGAACTTTGTGTATCTTATCCCCATACAGTTAGAAGTGTATTTATTTGCCATTCTTGTATCTATCTTGTTTTATTCTTAGTAATTCTTTACTATCATGGAAACCTTTTCTTAGCTCAATTGTTTTGAAAGATTTATTTTTTGATTAATTAATATTTAACTTTCTGAATATTGTTTAATCCTAATTTTTGTTTTAAGATTTGTACTGTATTTTTGATTTAAAATCTACTTAAAAGATATGGTATGATATTTTCTAGTATTAGAAACTTTAAAAAGTGTATTTCCATTTTCCATTGACTTTATCTTAGTTCTTCCTTATCTTTTATACACACACACACACACACACACACACACACACACACACACATGAAAAAAGTATATAACCCGACATAAGATTGATACTGTTTTGTAGAAATCTTTAATGACCTTTTTAATGAGTTCATGTTATATATTTTACATAGCCCTGCATAACTATTATTTTGAGAGCTCTTTATTTTTTATCCAGGACCACACAGCAACTTCTCTTGCCTTCTGAATTATACTCTTTGTTATTTCCTATATGTCTGGAGATATTAGAATATTTTGAGTTTGTTCAACTGGAAAATATTTTACTTTTAGTTTTTATAGGATGTTTGCTAAGTATAAAGTTCAAAGAGGACAGATTTTTTTCTTTCAGTCTTTTAAATTAATTAGTCTAGTTTCTTACACACTTGTTCTTTTTTTTTCTTTCTAATGTGGAATAAGATGTTATTTAATTTTGTTCTTCTATAGCTAATATTTCTATGTATATGCTTTAATTTTTTCTTTACAGTAAGTTTTGGACAATTCCATTTTTGTGTATCTTAGTATGACTTTATTCAATTTTTTATGCAAAAGGTTCATTTTTCTTTTAAATGTGGTGTTATAGGTTCAACTAAATTCAGAAATTTTAAATCTTTAAATATTAATGCCTACCCTTTCTACTTTGAGAATATACTTATATGACTATAAGTTTCTTGATTTTGACACAGAGTGAACTATTATTATGACTTATATGTAAATTCTTCATTTTTATTTTGGACAATTTTTATTGTAATATTCATTTAAGTTTGTAAATAATTTATTTACAATGTGCAATCTATTACTAATATCATGCTATGTATTCATTTCAGAAATATTTTTCTAAACTACTCTGTCTACATCTTATATCTTTCACATTTTAATATTTGTCTACAATTTTTAATGTGATATATAATTATTGATTTTAAATAAAGTTAATGAAAAGCAAAAATAATCCACTGGTTTTCAAACCCAGTTTGTATCAGAATATTGGTAACATAAAAATATTCTTATTTTTTAAAGATACATAGAAAAGCTGAAATGTTTAAAATATAGGAGTGCATTTATACTAGTTTCTTATGAAAATCAGTAATGCCTTCATAAGCTTTTTTGCAACATGTATTTTTAATCATGATTAGCACATACAAGGGTGTTTAAGTATTGGTTAGACTGGTCCATTCTTCTTGTTCTTCATTCTACTAACCTTTTATAGCTGGTATCTCCACAATCTTTGTGAGATTGGCTGTTGGATTTTCTAGAAATCACTACAAATGATTATGTATTTGAACATTGTGTGAAGTATAGTTTCATACACTCCTAGTGCATTAATTCCTCATAATAATGTACGAGTTATTATCTGTACATTACAGATGAAAAAGTTGAAACAGAGACAACAAATGACCCATCCTCTAACTCACATCTTGAGGTCAGATGAACCAGGATTGAGCTCAATTGGGTTAGATCCATGGCTTCTGTCTTCATACTGTTTCTCTTTCAAAATCAGCTACTGGGTCCATTCAATACAAGCCATCTACAAGACTAGAAAAAATAAAAATAGATTCACAATCCCTGTCAGGTATCTAAATCACCTAGCAAGTGACTGTGAAAATGTATGTTTTCTAGTTAGTATTTTGAATCATTTTCAAGGATTTAGCAGCCATCATATTGATATACTCATTAGTCTACATTTATGTCTTTTAACAATTTAGAGTTTCTTTTTTGAGATAAGGTGTCTATGTAACTCACAGTAGCCTTGAATATATCTTGAACTCATAACTCTAAGGGCCTCAACATTCTGGCATTAAAGGAATTCCTGATAATTCTTGGTTTATAGGTAAATATAATTTCCATGTTAGGAAACAATGAAACAAGGACTCATACCCAGATGTAGAATTTACAAAGCATTTCAGGGTAGACTGGGTAGAGTAACTTGCTTCAGAATGTATTTGTGTGTACATCCATTATTTTATTACATGATATTTGGCATTTCACTCATCAGTTTCTTTATTTAATGATTTTGACTTTTTTTATACAATGAACGTTCTAGAATTCAAATATATGTTAGAGATACTTCTGGATTTTAAGCTCATCACATTGAAAGATGATATGTCTCTTGATTTTGCACACTATATTATACTAGTCAATAAATGTAATCATAATTATTAATTTTTTGAAAGAATGTCTCATCCTATAATTCAAGCTGGGCTTGTACTCACTCCATAGCCCAGGCTGATTGCAAACTGGTGGTAAACCTGCCTTAGCCTCTCCTGCTCTGGGATGACAGGGGTGTCCTGCCACACATGGCTTTTTACTTGCTTCTGGCATTTACAACCTCCAGTCTCTAGGTTTGCATGATCATAGCCACGTGGAAACTCTGTGTGCATTTCCTGATGGTCTCTTAAAAGTCTGGTAGCTTGAAATAATTCAGTTACACTGAATTTTAATAATAGATGGCCTGAAATACATCGGTGATTTAAGAGTTTTATTGTATTAATTTGTTATCTATGTATGTGTATATTTACACATGTAGACACTGATAATTTTAAGGCACTGATGGATATATTGCTTGATTTACAAATTATTATCATTCCTGTTAAAAAATACCACTATGCCTCAGTGCCCCATGAGTAAATAATAAAATGCATGACTTTGCAACAATATGATGTTATTTTCATTTAATGCAAGATGAGGTTGGAGACTAAGTTAGCCTAATAATGTCTCTTTAGTGACACTCACTGCCAACAATTTTCAGAGTAACATTTCTTTCATAATCATCCCACTGCATTCTTCGTTTCACACTAGGCTGTCAGAAGTAAATGAGCATTATTTGTAGTGTTAGAATATTTCTGGAAAGTAATAGTTGAATGTCTTAGGACAGAAAAATAAGTGATTGAATTTCACATAGGGTAACTTTAATTAAAAATTCATCACATAAATTATTACATATATTATTACATATATTATGTAACAAAGGAACTCACTCAGATGCTTACTAAAAGGAAGAAATATATAAGAATGCTATTCTACTAATGTTTATGGATGTCTCAAGTGTTTCATTCTGATGCGTGTGTATTTCTTTCAGGGACCTGAACAATGGTCGCACAGTTTATTATTGTTGGTTTTGTTGAAAAGTAGTACAAATGTAACCCTTCTGTACAATAGGACAGATCAAAGATTTGTTTGTTTTTAAGCTGGTTTCCAACAAAACCTGGATGCTTTGCAAAGTACTTCCAAAACATTTATTTCAGTTCTAAAATCAAAGAATTTGAATTCCAAGATAATTATTTTCTCACAAGCAACTAGTTCATATCTTGAGTGATGAAGATATAATTAAAATTGTCCGGATGTGATTCATACCCACAACCTTTGTGATTTTCCCAGGCTGAATCTCTGGGAAGGAGTGGGAGGGGGGACTGGCAGGAAGTGGATGCTTGCTCTGCTTCTGCTTCCTGCTGACATTTCTGTGTGCTCTGAGTGCCTCTTGCTGCAGCAGCATGGACTCCTGCTTAGCCCCAGGGAGATTTCCTGTTCCCTTGCAGTTGCCAGGCACCAGCTAACTCAGATGTAGGCAAGGAGGGACACTGTGCTCAGCCCAGTCTCATCTTCTTTTACTCCCTTCTGTTCTCTGTAAGACTGCTTGTTTGCTCTCTGCTCTTCTGCTTCAGTGGCTTCTCTGCCACTCTGTCAATTTCAGTGTCAAGCTGATATTTTCTCCTCTTACGCCTCTTATATTCTCTCAACTTTGTGGTCTAAATCTTGTATTTTGGGATTCATCTTCCTAGAAGTTTTAAAACTAGACTCTCACTTCCATAAGCAAACTCTCTATGGAAAATTTCACTTATTTTATAGAACATCTCTCAACTTCCTGAAATGAAATTGTTCTTCCTCAACTGAGGTGTACTTCAATTTTCAGCACTAAAAGACTGATATTTAAATTAGATTGATATTCCAACTGGTAAATGTTAAAGTCAAATCAGATGGATGGTACCTGATTTATTTTTTCAGAGTAGGTCATATTTGATTATATATATTTCTTTCATAATCATCCCACTGCATTCTATATATAGTGTGTGTGTGTGTGTGTGTGTGTGTGTGTGTGTGTAGTATTGCACTGAAGGGAAAATGTTATCAAAAGATTACAATGAACAGTCAGTCTTTTCATATTACTCATGCAGTGCAGTATTATCCAATACAGCACTGCCAAGATTGTAACAAGAAGATAAAAAATATATTAAATTACATTATACCATATGGTGGTGATAGCTTTTGAGAGTAAATATATCTATAAAAGTTTGTGCCATGAATAATGAGCAATGTAAAAGATTAAACCCCAAAATATCTTGACAATAAATTTATTAAGTTATCTATAACTCCAATCCCTTTTACTCAGTGTTACTCTTTTTCACTCTTCAGAAATAACTCAAGAAAAAAGAATGGGGGAAATGGGTAGAAGTGACAGAATACAATGAGGAAAAAAAGGAAAGGGGTCAAGAGATAGAGCGGGAGAAAGAGAAAAAAAGGAAGACAACAGGAATTCATATGAATTATATACATGTGCCAACTCCCCACAAGAAATGTTAGCATGTACTACAAACATGTATTAATAAAGAAAAAGTACAACAAAAATAATCAACAAAATTGATGTCTATATGTAGATGTATATAAGAGACAGAAAAAAAGAATGTTCAAGTTTACAGTTTTAAATCACTAAGTTTCAGCACTTTACCTGATTCCTCTGGTACAGCTCAAGAATCCCAGGTGGATCTTGACTACTGTGACCCCTGTTGGCTGGGGAAGGCCTTGCTGAAGTGACAAGCTCTGGCTTTTTTGTCAGAAACCGAGAAACTGTTCTGGTCTTCAACAGATGTTACCCCTTTACTGTTTTCCCTCTGATTCTTGTTTGTGTGAAAACATTTCCTACTCAACTGATCTGGTCTTTGTTAATGTGAAGAGAAATATAAAGCCAGAATGTCATGAAAATCTCAATCAAAGGAAAGTAACAACTGTCTCAGCATCCCTCCCCATCCTCAAAATGCCCGGAGAAATCAGAGATTTATTCTCCTCCTAGATCTATCTGTAAATACTTTGGTCAGGATTTACATCAGTAGTTTAATAAGTTTGCTTATGATGCCATGGCTTAAACTAAACTTGTCAGAGTAATCAATATATTTGACATGAGGAATGAATGCATTCAGTTTCTCTAATTGGAACCATAAACACTGGTGAAGAACAAACAGCTATGACCTAGACCCAAGGCAAAGGAAGAGGGGTTTAGTGAGCTGCTGTTCTTGTTGTCACAGAGAGAGGTCTCTTGGCACCATGCTAGCTGAACTGAACTCCAGGACAGTCGAGTCAAACTATGAGTGGAGTCTGAGCAGCAAGATACGAACTTTCTATGAGATTATAACGCACTATTAACATGGAAGAGCACTGCCATACTGCTTCCATCTTGGACTTTAGAAAATTTAGCCAGTGTCTGAGGTAGAGCTATACTCTGAATTACCCTTGGGATACTAGACATATTAAGACCTCTTGGAACCTCAGTTTCCTCACTCCTAAAAAGGAGTCATTGCCATCATTTAAAGATTAAAATAGAACAAAAAAGTGAAGTGTTTGATCCCTTGAGGGTTTGACACAGTTAAGTGTGCTGTCTCCCCTCAGTCACCTTCACGATGGAAACACTATGCCCTTTGTTAAAAATATGAATTGGACATATTGACTGAGTTTTTTCCCTCTTTCACCGGATTATTTTCTTCTCTAACATGTCTAGAATGAGTATGTTTTTCTAAATTGGAACAATATACTTAAACCTTTCTAGAAAATGGATGCCTATGTAAATGATGCTACATAACCAAAGACCACAATATTCTACTGTGTTCTTCTGAGTATACCTCTTCATTCTTTCAGAAAACCCCTCTGTGATGGCACTTGCATCGTTACACCATTGCATATGTCTCTAATCCAGCTTATGTACTCCTTATGCATAATGAGATAGGGTCTTTTTCTTCATGGAGGTATGGCATACATATGAATTAAAACCTAAAATGTCACTGTTTCATGCTTTCTTCTAAATATTCAATTTTTTAATTAAAAGATTCTGTTGTGCATGTTTTTAAAAAACTACTGAGTGAAAAACGTGTGTGTGTGTGAGTGTGTGTGTGTGTGTGTGTGTGTGTGTGTGTTTGCCAATTTTTACTGTTGGGATGATGATATAAAGACAATACCTTCAACACCATACATTTACTAAGAGGGTTATAATCATTATTTCCATAGTACACTTTGGCTTGGTTACATAGCTGTACATTTAAGCTAGAAAGAATTGAAAACAAAATGTATAATTGAGTGCAAGATTCAACTAATGGCTTTATGACAAAATATTTATTGACTGGAAAAATAAAACTGCACCATAGAGCTAAGAATATGGGAACATCATAAGTACGGGGCACATGGTACTTTACTTTTGGTTTGAGGCATACTTTTAAAGAATGACTTTTGCTGCATGCTTAATATTAAAGACTTCAACAAAATAAGAAAAAGAACAAGAAATTAATCACAAACAGGTAAGTATGCAAAAGTGGAATTACAAGTGTCTGCCTTTCAGTAAAATAGTAACTTATTTTTAATTTAATGGAAGCAAGGTAATTGAATAAAAACTTACAGCAGATGGTGATAAGTAAAACTTATTGAGTAAGTAAGATCCACAAGGTATGACAGATATTGAGAAAGTCAAAGAAACTGGACAAAAGGAAAAAAATAACTGGGATGGGGAAAGGAGAAAAGATGCAGGGAATATATATACAAGATAGCTAACATAATTGTACTACTGATTTCTTCTAGTTCACTGAAAAAAACCAGTTATATTGTTTGACCAATTGTATATGCCTCTTTCTGGTAATCTGAGCAACTACTTCAAAGATAGTAATATTCATCATAACAGCCATTTTTAATTTTCTATCATTTTGTTTTGAAATTCTATATTGTTCTTTATTATTCTTTTAAAAATTATTAAAGAGTACAAATATCACTGAGTTTTGAGTCACTATATACTTTCAAATTTATGTTTTAGTTGCAGACAATATTGACTGGGTTCCTGATAGGAAACCTGACAAGGAACTGAATGTCTTCTCACTCCTCCTAAAGCCATTCTCCTAGAATTCCTGCTCTGTGTCATGCAGGGAGGCCATTCACAGTTTGACTGACAGGAAATGTTCCTACTTGAATTGCATGCTATGTCAACAAAAATCTTACTCACATTCTAGTTTCTGTGGGTTACATGACAAGTATTTTTATTCTACAGATCAATAATACTCCACTCCTCCTGTGGAATCACCATTCTTCCAGTTCCTTGGTCTTAGCTCTTATTTAGGTA
>NW_004524700.1:5076512-5105596 GCF_000260255.1 Octodon degus | reverse complement strand
GCCCGTGCTTGGAATCCCTGTCATTCTGGTCTTCTAAATACGTAGTGCCCCTAATGTCATATCAATTATTGCTATACTCCCTCTTAAGTAAATGGTTTTTTTTAAAAAAGTAATAAAAGAAAACAAGAGACAAAAACAAAGTCATAGGACTGTCCTGCTATAATGTTGTATATGGTTAGATTTCTAAATTTCTGTGTAAAAATGTGTAGTAGTTTATTTTTAGTTTTTTATTTTTTCACATTCTATAAGATTTAAAATGTAGCATATCAACAATTGTTGGAAAATACCTGTTCCAAGTTATGTCTAAGGCATTTGATACTTAGACAGATAGTGATGTTAAGCTCAAATGCCTATACTACAAGGTAATAATATTATTAAGCTTCTCTTCTGGAGGGTTAACAACTTAAGTTTGCAGATCAAAAAATGAGAGGAAAAAGAAGGGCTATAAGGACATCCAGTATTTTGACCCTAGCCCTTCAAGGTCTTTGAGGACTCAGGACATAAGAGAACCTGTACTGCAACATCCTGTAACTCAGTGGTATCCCAAATTTTCTGTTTAAAGAGATTATGCGGCCACAGAGCAAAGTAATCAATGATGTAGAGTGTACCTAAGGAGAGTCACATGGAGAGAAATCATTCTCTCAGTCTTTCACTGAGAGCAAATTGGTCAATCAACAGCCGTGGCTTATCCATTTGGCTGACACTGGCAAAAGACCTACAAAGTGTTTGGTTTCAGGGTAAATCCTGAGGGGATTTGACTGACCTTGATAATACAAAAGTTACATTTTTGTTTTACAGGTCTTGTTGTATCTTGGTCTTAATCATCCAGCAGAAAAGTAGAAACATGAGGTATAAAAAGTAAAGCCATATTAATATGCTGAGCTATAAAAGGCTCAAGTCAACAACTTCTGACATTACTAGTTCTGCAGATAGCCCACTACTATTATGGATTATTGGACTATACTGGATTATTTTGCTGAATTTGCATACCTACAATATTTGAATGGCAATGGAATACCCATCTCTGACAAAACTAACAAAAAAGGGGGATATAAATGGACCATTTTGTAGTGATATATATATTAGGATAGAGATACAGCTACTTTCTTTTAGTTCAATGAGAAGAAAGGTTTGTACTAATAGTGTTTAGACAGGATATCATGTCTGCATCTTGTACTTTGAATAACCACTAAGAAGACAATATGCAAAGTATTAATTATTGTAACTGTCCTACTAACCTGTTTTGAAACTGTCTCATTGCTATTTCTTTCTCAATAAAATTAATTTTTAAAAAGGCAGTTTTAAAGTGAAGGCAAAAAGTAAAGGATAGAAATATGCTTGTTACGTGTGCTTTCCCTCAGTTTTGCTGACATGGTGCAGAAGACACTTGGAGGCATTGTACAGGACTCTCTATTATGAGTTGCATAAAATGTACCAAGAAAAGGAATTGTTACATATACCGATGTGTAAATACATAGATTAAATGCTATTGCTTGGCATTGTCCAGCCACAGAGAGAAACGTTTTGTGTACTTGTACAACCAAATTGAAGATAAGAGCAGCAGCAAATGTAAAATTGTACATGTACATCAGTATGGTCAAACAGTGAAAGAGAGAGAGATGGCTCCTTAGGAATTATCACATAATGTATCACTATGTAATCACCGCAGCCGTCGAACATGAGCATCTGCTCCCATGTTGAAGTTAAAATTGCAATAGTTTTTTTTTTTCCTATAACTTGTTTAGCTCAAAGGACATTCTGCCCTACAGTCATTGTTCCTCTTGGGTTTTTAACCCATAATAACATTTTCAGTTCACAAAGCTCAGGGTCACAAATAATCCACTCAATGGTGGTGAGTGACACTGACTTGAAAATTCTCTGCCCTTCTGGATCATAATTTAGAAATGATCTAGTTAAAATTAACTCTATGTGTTAACTCTGTATTAATCATATATTATACATCCCTAGGATATTGGAAGGATGTATGCTCAATTAAATAGCTTTGAGGCAATGCCATTCCCAGGTTTCCTTCAAGATAAACAGCTTCCAATTTCACCTGGATCTAAACTACAGGAAAAAAGGTGTTTAATATTCTGTGTCCCCTTCAAATGTAAGGAGGAGGAAATAGTAATCTTAACACTTCTGAGATACTGACTATAGACACCTTCCCCCCAAATAAGACCTAGCTGGAAAATATTCAGCTTGGAAATAAGAGTTCAAAGATGCCAGACGCACTTAGCCTGTCCTTGTCTTACAAAGCATCCATGGAGAAAGAGAAGAGTGATGACAGGCTGTTTGGAGCTGCATCTTTGATCTCTTCATTTGAAAGCTGATTATTCTTCAGCTAGGCCTCCTTTCTGGCAAAACATGGAGAATGCAAAAGAGTGTATAAGATAGCACATACTGAATTAGGAGATCAGAATTTTAAATTCTAGCATTAGCCTTGTTGCAAAGCTGTGTGGTCTCCACAAAAATTACTTACTTCTTCTGGACCTCATTAATTCTACTTGCAAAATGAAGTGAAGTGGCTAGAAGTTTCAAGCTCTTTACAACTCTGACGCTATGTTATTCGAAGAGTAATCTGTACAGGAAGACTTTCTTTGATCTTTTATTTTCTCTTTGGTAATTGTGATAGAGTACAGTGACATCTGGGGAAAGACAGTAAGAAATCTTAATTGCATTTTCTTTTTTATCTAATCAGTAGATGTGTCTAAAATGTATTTCTATTGGCTCATGTTCTAGATTTAATGCTAGAAACAGTTTTATGTTGGTTTGACTGATTCAAAAAGTTATATACAAGATGACTGACACAAGATGGTGATGCCACACCAAACATTTAAGTCAAGCAATTATAAGATATTTATGTTCATTTAAGGCATATTTTGCCAAATTGCTTTTCTTTGCATATTGTTTCACTGGCTGACCAACAATTAATCAAGCTCTCCATCTCCCAGTGTGGTAAAAGTCAAATGGATTTTGTCATCAGCTGTACCATCTGTCTCCTCATACTGTTCTGCTATTTTCTTTTTATTTTTGAAACTCTCCTACTGAAATTAGAAGTGAAGGCGGTGGAAGCAATCAGTAAACACTGTAATGATGGAATTTCATGTGCTTCTATTATTTTTAATACTGAGGCAATAGGATATATGAATAGCATTTCAGATATGTTTGTTTTCATTCAACAATATCATTTTGGCTTTTTCTGGGGAAAAATTTTATTCTTATTTTGAGTTGCTACTGAACAATTTCTTTACTTTAACCTAACAAGATAGTGCTGGGCCTTTGGTCCTAGAGAGACATGGCCAAAGCAAAAGAAGATTTTTGGCTTTTCATTTGCTCTTCGGAGAGTGCACAGGACTTTTCTCTGGAGAGGACTGAGGTTTGCTTTACAAAGCACTCACAATACTCCCTACCATTCTCTTGTCCCATTTACCTGAAGCTCTGTGCTTCTCTTTCCCTGAGGCCTAGCAGTGTGAAATTGGATGTGTGAAATGAGAGGAAGACAGACAAATATCACGGAGAAGTAGAATTGTACTTTGAAAAGAAAAGACCTCTAAACAGATTTCCTCAGTTCTTTTGGAGCCCCTGATGCAGTGTTGCTGGTCAAAGCCACTGGGTCCTTTCTCAAGTGGATGCTGTTAGGGAACTGGCTGTCTAAGGCTGATTTACCTCATGATTGAGGCAAACCCATTTATTAGGAACCCACTGCATTACAGAAAAAGTATTATCTCCTCATTGCTCTCCATCCTGCTTTCTATGCTGCCTACTGTAACTGTTTTCTACATGTGTACCATTTTTAAAATTTAAAGACAAGATATCATTTCACTGATACACCTTTCTTTTCTTAGAGCAGACCTGGGTAATTTTTGTTGAGACTATATTCTTTCCTAACTCTCCTAACGTCTGATTATTCTTCCTTGAATGTTCTGAGACTTTCCAAGTTACTTTTATATTTTGGAATCAAATGAGTTTGAAGGTCTCCTTTGTGTTGCCCCCCTTAGCAATGTGCCAGCTCTTTTAATGGGTTAGCTTTTTGTGTAATAAGCACTCAATTAAAGGAAAATAGATTCTTTCTATCTGGCTTTACATGTTTGTGTAGTTGAGTTTCAAAAGAAGCATATATTTATGTTGTGGTAACAAGGTAAGTTTTAAAAACTACCTAAGTGATGAATTACTTACTCACAAAAACATGGAGAATGTTGCTTGCCTGAAATTCTGTCTCCTTCTGATCAGGTTTAACTGGTGCTTAGAATGACATGCAGTTAGATTTATTTTGGTATCTTCCTGATAGATAGGAATAAATCTTGCTGTGTATGAAGGATTTAGGTTTAGAGACTGTAGTTTGAAACCTATATTTTTGTATACTCTCAAGTGACTAATATGGGTAGTTGTTATTTTATTCTTGTCTTTTTTCACTTTTTGTAGATTTATTTATATTTGAAAGGCAGTACATTCATATAGTACGTTTTAAAAAGCTCTGAAGGATTCACAGACATCCCCTTCTCAGTTCCATCTCTCCAATGCCCCCTTCCCTGATGTAATGAGGGTTACTAATTATTTTCAAAAACCCCAAATTTTCAAGTTTCAAGTTCTTTGAATCAGACACCTGCAAAAATATTGTGTTTTATTTTACTCTTAAAAATCCTGAAAATATATACCTCCCCTTAGATTCATACATAGAAACACAATTCTGGATGTTTGAAATATGGCAAATATTCAAAATGTGAAGAAGATTAAGGGGAATTTCTTGATGAGGCTTATGATTAGAATGCCATCAGTGAACTGGCACAGCACAGAACAGCATGGTGTGTCACTCAGATTTGTTCCACTGACGCTGTAAAGTCTAGTTGTTATTGCCTGGAACATGGGCTAGTGACTGCCATGTTCCTGTCTTTTCTGCCTTTTGAGTAGCTATCATAGGACTTAGAATGTTATAGTGCATATGTTGGATAAGGCATTGAATAATTTTTGATGTTTTTCTTATTATCTAATTACAAAATGAAGAACACACATTATTTTCCTGCTTCATACATTTCACATAATAAAACAATTGTGCAAGCTGCTAAGTTATAAAGCTTTTTTTTGAACAGAAGAGACCTCAGATATGTTTCTAAAATCCCAATTGGTTTAATACAACATGGAGCAAGAGAAGGTTAGGAAATGTTATCATTTAATTAGACCTCCAGTGGCTCAGATTCAATTGAAGTCTTCTGCATCTACTTAGACTGAAGCGTAGAATAGGAGAAAGGCATTCATGACTATTGTATCCTGTGTAGCTCTCAGTAGTCCTAGGTGAAAACCATGAGGGGATGAAGAAACATAGAAAAAAGATGAAAGCTGAGGTCAGGTGGAGCCCACTGTCCTGATGAGAGAAGAAGAACTGAACAACCAACCTAGGGTAATTTATCTATACATTTGACAAAGTTAGTATCATGAGACACGGGATTGCCTGACAACTAATCACTGAAATTGTCTCAGGCAAGTGTTTTTCTTGGGACTGAGGTACCTTGATTGCTTTAGGCACTGCAGCTTTGTCTTATCCCCAAACACTGACCAAATTCTAGCTTTAGCTGTTCCCTACAGTTTTGGTGTCCTGCAGTCCTTTCACAAAGCACCTGGGGTAGAGACTGCTGTAAGGTGCCTAACGTATTAGCAGTTTGCAAACTGTTATTTTCTCCAGAATTTCACCCATAATTATATTTAAACTCTCTAGGTCAAAGGAAACATCGCAGCCTATATGCAATCTTTATGTACTTAGAAAACTATTCAAGGATTTCTTGGTGGAGTTTGTGATATAAAACTTCAGGAGATTCATGATTCTTTCCACTAATTAGGGTCCATATTGATTCCAATATATTTGTAAATGGAAAAGGAAAAGAATAATTAAATTATATTATTCATATAAATCATGCTTCAATTAAATTATGTAAAATATAAATGTTTAAACATGGCCATATATCACAGCAGTAAGCAGAGAATTAGAGTGAGTGATTGAAACATGTATTGAATACTATGCATAAATGTGAAATATATTCAATGAACTTTTAATACCTTAAAATTAAATATCGTTTGATTTTCTTTTCACAGCTATTTGTGTAATGGTCTACACCCTCCTGCAGAACAGCACATTACTTGAGCTACTTCTCTGGACTCACAGCAGTATGCATTGAGGTAAGACAGGTAATCTTTTAATTCAGGTTAAACATTAATTATACACTACACTCTTTACACATAATATATTTCAATGTGTCTATGATGAATGACATGCCGAAGAAAGTGTGTACTAAAAAATGAAATATCCTACCATGCATGGTCCAAGTGGAGTAAGCCGTAAAGTTATCCAAAGACCCAGAAAGCCAAATGCCTCTCAGTGCCGGCGATCAGGACACACACTCAGGAGCAAGGAGAGCAGCTGTGAGCTGAACATTGCTCTTGGCTGTATGGCCCAGCATGTGGTACGCAATTACTTGATTTTTATTTTTAATTCTAATATTTTCATCAAGAGTCACATGTCTTAAATTTGCATTCAGAATGTTTCTAAGGATGATGTTATACATATCTTTTTTTTTTCCTTATTTCCTCTTCCCTCTACTCTTATTTTCCAAGTATCAGATAAAACTTGTAAGATAATGTATTAAGTCAAGGTGCATTTTTAGATACATTGTCTGGATTAAAATACCTTATCTTTTTTCTCTTTTACTTCCTATTATCTGTCTTTTATTTCATTATATATGTGTATATATGTACATATGAATATATATATATATGAATATATATATGTATATATATATATATGCTTACATATATATGTTAAATTTTTATGTAAGGGAAACCAGTTAGCATTTAATCTTGCTTGTCTGAGTTATTTCACTTAAACATTATGGTCTCAAGCTGCTTCCTTTCCTACAAATGACTCCTCACCTAGCTTCTGCATTTCAGTGAATATTATCAATTATTGCTGTTAGTACAAACTATTTCATCACAATTTGACATTTTTCTTTGTAAAAATTGTTCTTGAAAAGTATCGGTAAATATTATGAAACTTCTTGTTATGGTTTGTGTTTAGTTGCCCCGAGTCCCCAAAGCCTCATGTGGCCATAGGCTGGCTTTTTCAGAAGGGGCTGGATTGGGGCCGGGGAGATGGCTCAGTAGAAGAAGCGCTTCCCCGGCATGAGCAAGGGCCTGAGTTCAATCCCTGGTTCCACCAAAAAACGAAGAAGAAGAAGAAGAAGGAGAAGGAGAAGGAGAAGGAGAAGGAGAAGGAGAAGGAGAAGAAGGAGCTAGATCTAAAGTGTGTGACTCTGGAATTGATTCATGATACCATGTAGGTCAGAGGCACTAGGATTACAGGCCTGAGGGCTATCTACCCTAAGTAGCCTGGAAGATATGTAAGAGATATAGGCGCTCTGGTCATCCTTTGGCTGCTTTGCTGCCCACCATGAACTGCCTCTTCTCTGGGCAGCCCTTCTGCTATATTGCCCTGGCTTAAAAACAGAAAATTATGGACTAAAATCTGTACAAAAGCCTCTTTCCCTTTAGTTTTGAGTGTCAGTTATTTTGTCTCAAAAACAACAACAAAACAATCAACTAACACAACTTCAAAATAAGATATCTAAGGGCCAGCAAGATAGCTCAGTGGACTAAGAGCCCGCTTTGGAAAGCGCAGGGACCAGGGTTCCCTCCCTGGTCCCACATGTGCTGGCCTTGCCCTGGAGGCACACTGAGCTGGTGACCTAGCCCGGGTATGGTGGCGCATGCCTGTAATCCAAGAGCTGGGGAGGCTGAAACAGGAGAATCACTATGAGTCCGAGCCATGCAGTGAGACTCTGCACCAAATACATTCATGAAAAATAAATAAATAAATAAATAAATAAATAAAATCAAAATAAGATAACAAAAAACAAGAGAAATAATATACACTGTGAATTAAAGATACAAGAGGTACAGATAATGCAATTATCAGACTTGAATGTGGTAATTGCAGCAGAATTAGTTGGAAACAGTAACCTGTAGCAGTGAAAGTTCTGAGTGGATGTATATTTTGATATAGAAGAAATCACAAAGAGGAATCAAATGTAGTTACAAACAAAGAAAAAGCAAACACAGGTACACAAATGTCAAGTTGGTAGAACACTAGATAATTAAAATAACTGGTGACAGTTCAAAAGAAATGTAAAATGCAGGATGGAGACTACCATCTTTTAAAATAGAAAAAATAAAAGGAAACCCAGAGAATATATAAAGTAATGTGGCAATATTATAATGTAATTGGAATCTCAGTAAGAATAGAGAAAAAAGCAGGTGAATTAGCATTTAAAGATCTGACAGAAAGACTTTAGGAAATATTGTCAGCGTTCAAAAATAATGTTTAAGAAGTCTACAAAATCTACAGTGGAAAATATAAAGTAAACCACAACTAAGAAAATAGTCGTATATTAATGAGCTGTCATGGTGCAATATCCCTGTAGGAAGGTCTCTGCACACTGCCGTCATGGTGAGATCACCCCATCCTGGCACACTGTTTCGAGTCAGGGCTTGTGTCTCGGTAAATGATAAGATGTGCTTGCGTTGCGTGCAGACCCACTGGCAAGACTTAAGGGAGCAGTCTGGGCTGGAAGGCCAGTGGACCCTGATCTTCATGGCCGTGTATACTTCATGGAATAAGGAAAGAGAAAATTTTGCACAATCCAGACAATCCAGCTAGATCCCATTTGATTTCATTGTCCAACTGTGAATATAAGTGAATAAGAGAAGCAAGCCTGGTATAAGAATAAAGACATGAAAAAGGGAGAAGAGCCCTCAGGTGTGTAAGTCTAGATGAAACCTCTAGGAGAGCCACTGGGCCAGTCAGAGCGGTGGGTGCAGAAATGCGGCCTGAAAAATGGAAGAAAGAGTACACGAGTACCTCCTGGGAGCCAAAGAACAACGTCTGCTAATTGCTGGTGATATTCTGCTCTGGTAGAGCTTGCTGTGCATTGATTTTAGATTCGCAGTGAACTCTGCACCTTCTAAGTTCAGCTTTTTATTGCCTGATTATCAAGTGCAGGTTTTTAAACTTTCCTCCCTCGAATCCTATTTGAGCACAGCAAAGGAAGCAGTGAACACTTGGTTGTTATTTCCTTTGTATTTCAGAAAGTGTGATATATCACACTTTTTACACTGTCTGTTCATTTTTTTTTTACCTCAACTTTATTCACTGGACTATCTTGGGAGCTAAGGAACAGTACTTCACTTGTGATTGGTGATGGATCCCTCATGGTCAATAATGCAACAGGTAATCTACCTTCAATCCCACTTTATTGCAAGATGTATACAGACAACTACTGATACCAACTTCCAGTATGGTTTTTGCCCAAGCAGATACTGAGACACTTTCACAGGAGGATATATTTATTGGTGGCAAAGACCTAGGAATGAAACAGCAAGGAGGAAGAATTTAGAGTGGAAGCAGTTAATTTGTGCTACAGATCCCATAAAACTTTGGCTAATCTCCTGGAGAGGGATAGTCTTTATTATTAGCAAATGTTGGGCCAGTGGATGGTCTTCATATGGCCACTTCCAACCACAGACATGTTGGCGAAGAAGAGCGTGCATTTGGCAAGACAGCTCCCTGCTGACAGCTGGAGGAGAATCAACAGCATGAAAACTCCCGAACAGTACGGTGAGTGGGAGCAGCGCATTTCCAGCATGACAAGGAAGCGATGGCTCCAGCGAGCTAGAAGAGAGCAACTATCACCTAGAATTTGATAATGTGTTACTGTATAAAGTTTAGAAGTGAAAGTAAAGGCACTGTGAGTCATAGAAAATGTAAGACAACTTGTTATAGCATAGCTACTGAAAAGTAAAAATGTAATGTGGAAGAAAACTGATGCCAGATGTTAGTTTTCTCTCAGGAAGGAATGGAAAGCAGTAAAATATGTAAATATGGAAGCAAACCTGAATATTTACTTAAAAGAATTATAATATTCTGTTTAAAGTGTATGTGAAATAAAAATACAATCGTAACAAATATGTTCATTTGACTTTCTCAAAAAACCTCAAAATTTTAAATTAATTATGTTTTTATTACTACAATGATTTTCCAATAGCTTGATGGCTTAAAACAATCTAGTTTTGTTATTTTTTATTATTATATGCAGGAGAAATATGAAATTTTAATTTAAACTTCAATTAAATTTTAATTCTATTCTTAAAAAAAAATTGGCTGCATCCTTTTCTGGAGACTTTAAAGAAGAATGAATTTCTGAAGCTCTGGCGAGATAGCTCAGTGGGCTAAGCTGCTGCATAGGAAAGCGCAGGAAACAGGTTCAATACACAGCACCACATGCAGCCTGGCTCCACCCCCAGTGTGCTGAACCAGCAACTGAATCTGGGCATGGTGGAACACGTCTCTAACTCCAGCGCTGGCGTCCTCCAAGTCCAGGCTGCGTAGTGAGACCCTGTACCAAGTGCATTAAAAAAAGCGTGAATTTTCTTAACATGCTGCTCATAGAAAGTGAAGATACTTACAAAAATAAAAAAGATATTCTTATGAATTGTTGACTATATGCTTAAGACAACTTTTTTCTTAAATTGATTTATAGAACAATTGCATCCACATAAAACCTAAACAGGTATTTTGTTTTGCTTTCATTTTAGCAGTGTAGCATAAATATTTTGCCTACATTTTGACATTATAAAATGTATTTACACAATATAATGCATAAAAAAGGAACACAACAATTTCTCACACTAAAGAATCCAATACAATTTGCATTCAAGATTATATTAAATACTGAATGGGTAGAGAAGAGTAATAATCCGATCAAATTGTTACCGAAGAAATCTTATAAATTTGTAAAGTAGACAATATAAAATGAAAAAATTCATCAAATAGTTACAAAGGATAACATAATCTAATGTGGAATATATGGCATTATTTAAATACCTATACAGTGAAAATTCGGAAGGATTACATGTACACTCGAAAGTGCTAGAGTAAAATCCACTCTCATAAATGAACTAAGAAAGTAGAGGAAGAAATTGGTGTGAAAGACTAGGGAAGGAAATCTTGTTCTGTGGTGCTCTGGTCTCATATTCACCGAAACAGATTTCCAGTAGCATTGCTAGGGGATTTGGAGAACAAAAACAAAACTCCATATAAAGATGTAGCCAAATTTATTCAACTTTAAGGTACTCAGTTGTGTCTTCTTAGAAAATATTTTAAGATTTAAATATATCATTGCTGGAAAAATATTATGGTGATCTTATTTAAAACATATAAATGTACATACATACATACAACACATACATACATATGTAACACATATACATACATATTTGCTTATAAAAGGGATAGATAATATTGATCCTTCAGTGCACGAAACAATTGTTACCAAATTGTCAAGTTTTGCAATTAACACTGTGGAGCAACAATCAATAGTCTAGCTCCTGCCTACCAAACTGTTAACTTCTTTTAGTAGATTCTTCTTACAGAATGGATTGGTTAAAAACAAGCACACTTGACAGTGAGATTTGTTTTCTTCTAAACTGACAGCAAGTTTTTAATTCTGATAATTTAATTTTTTTTAAATACTGATCATCAATAGATAATTCCCAAGTCTCTTCTATCTTCCATAAAAGGGTAAATGGGCTGGTGAGAGTTGTCCTTTTTTCTAAAAAACAGCAGCAACAACAACAACAAAAGCAACGTATGTTTGGATTTGACTTACTAATTAGTTATATACTATGAAGATTAAGGAAAGAATTGAAAGTTATCAAATGTTTTTCATATTTTTAAATGTGATTGAATTTGCATATAATGTAGGCAACCGGGGTAAGAATACATATGATGATTATTTCAAGATGATTGAAACTGTTAGAGTATAAAATATTGACATATAAATATTCCCAAGATGCCTAAAAGATCTTCATATGTGATTTTGAATTGCTTATATTTTTAGAATGTTTTACTTTTAATCATGCTGATTTTGAATGAAAAGATTTTCTTTAGCTTTTCTTTAATGATATTTACATGTGTGACATGAATTTTAAAGAACTATTAGTAACATTTTTCTCTGCTGTATATTAATTCTTATGAGATTCAAAGGAAGCTGCTCTATGTATAGAAAGGTAACTGTAAGAGGAAAAATTTGTACTTCAGTATTTTGACAAATAAATGTTAGCTTTCAGAGCTAATTATGAGCCACTCCATTCGTGTTACACTCAAGGTAGGAAAGAATCTGTCTTGTGCATATATATCACATTATCTTCCTGGCAATAATTGCTTCATCTGCTAGAGTTTGCTATGACAGCACTATACAGTATACAGAATTTTTCTAGCAACACTCTTAAACTACCCAGAATGGTAATGAAGGGGAGTTTATTTTACATGGCATCCTCAAAAAATAGTGCTTTCATTCTTTAAAATTCATTACAGTAAAAGACATTTTCCCAAAAATCTTAGTCAAAATACCCCTCCTCACTCATAACTTGCTTAGCCCCCAGATTGTTCAGACTTTCTCAAGCAGTTCTGGAAGTTGTCTTTCATGAGTGTCTTTTTTCCACCACAAATAGGATTTTATTTATTACTATTTAAAATATGGATTTTGAACATGCTCTTGTAGTGGCGGTTCATATCCATCAGCTAATTCAACTTCGATTATAGTCTTATTCCGTCAATTTCCAGAGGTACTACCTTCACCATGAAGCTCCTTGAATTTTCCAATCGAACTTTGGCTTCTTCAGAATTTTTACTTTTTTGGTGAAGACAATGATATCTTCATGAAAAGAGTAAATACACTGCAAGAAAATAAAGACACTGTAATTTCCCAGTGCTGTCTGAAATCATTTTTTTAAGCACTTCCTTCAAGTCTACACCTCTGAGATCATGATTTTCATCATCCTCTTCTGAATTTGGCAGACCTGTTGGTGCTGAATGTAAGAGGTCTTCCATATCTGATATTTGCATTTTTAGTAAAGCCAACACAGAACAAACAGTACAAGTGAGAATCGATAGTCTTGGCATTAATGTGCACTTCGCTCATGCTCTGCTGGTTTTTGACCATGGAACACATTTTGTTACAGTAGAGATCCATGCCATAGACAGTGGTCAGGCAGTTTTTGCCCTGAACATCTTCAGTAATTACCTTGAATTTTTCTAGATCAACCAGGCTCACTTCCAGTAAATGACCTCTGAGCCTATCAGACATGATTTTCGCTCCTTGAGTTCTGGTGACAAGTGCTTTTCCAATATTTTTTATGTTGAACATAGCCAGGGCCTTCACGTCCTACCAGTCATTTATTGAAAATGGATCAACCAGTTTCTTCTTGGCTTTCTTTTTTCCACCTTTCATAAGGCGCTTGTTCTTGCTTACCACCATAGTGATGCTCAGAGAGCCAAAAGGGCAGTGAGTGTCTTCAGTCATATTTCTTGGCTGTCTCAGTGTTCAAAATTGATTAAAAATATTTAGCTTTCATGGACATTTTGTCTTTGCATTTATTTTACTTTATTTTGAAACAGAGTCTGACTATGCAGTGCAGTCTGTCCTTGATTTGATTGTGTAGCCCTGACTCCATTGAGCTCACAATAATCCTCCTTCCTCTTCCTCAACCTCATGAATGGAAGGGCTGCAGGTCTGTGCTAACATGCCTAGCTTTGTTGATTTGTTTATTTTTTTTTTATTGTTGACTTTGCATTCTGGAAGAGCCAAACTTGCATGGTGCCAAGCCCCTTATACAAAGTGTATTAGGATATACTGTAACCCTTTGTAAAATGAGCCTGCCTTTTCCTTTGGATGGTGTTATGTTTTGTGTCTAGATGTCCCCCAAAGCCTCCTGCAGCTGATGGCGAGCTGCTCAAGTTTTTTCTTGATTCATGGGCCAATGCTGGGATTATGGTGTAAGTACTATACCTGCCCTGGGGCAGTCAGCCTGTATACAATACAAGGAAGGGAAAGAGGTTTGCTCTCCTGTCTTCTCTTTGTGCTCTTGTTACTTTTGCTCTTTTCAACCATCATGGTCTGCTGCCCTCTGCCATGTGCCACTCTGCCTTGGATCCAGCTGAGTATAGACTGAAACATCCGCATACTGTTTTTTCATTTTTATTTTTTAATTTTTTTATTTCTTGGCACTGTGAGTTGAACTCAGGACCTTGCAACTCCCAGGCAGGCAGTTTTGCCATTGTGGGTTTTTTTGTTTGCTTGGTCTTTTTTTCTTCTTTTTTGTCTTTTCATTTATTTTGAAGCCTACACAAACTGTGAGCTAAATACACCTTTCCTTCCTTAGTTTTGATGTTAGGTAATTTATCTCAGCCACAACAAGATAAAAGGAACAAAGATAGATGGCACTAAGCAACAATATTCATCATATTTTTAATCACTTCTTATGTAAACACTAATGAAAGAGAACTTCCAAACTGCTTTAGAAAGCTGTAAGAAAAGCGAGATAACTACTTCAAATGAGAAAGGGGTATTTTGAGGAAATTAATGATAATTTGTCCTTATTATAATTTTTTTTCAAATTCCATCATCATTTGTATGTTTTTTGTAAGGTTATTTGCAGCCTCTAGGTCTTTTCAAAATGACTTTTTTTACTCATTCCCATTAATCCAATACAGTAGATGTCGACTAGCTACTCTAAAGTAAAAAACTAGCATATCTGTTTGAATGGGTAAGTGAATGAATAAGAAGTGAATAAATGAAATGAATCATTGTACTTTGTAAATCTGCTGTAAATACAATAGATATTCAAAAATCTAACTTTGGGGATCATGATTGAAAGTGTGGATATGACTATGATGGCAGATACATTGTGGCAACTTGAGAAGTTTAGACACTTAGCTGAGTGACTCAGCAGTCCCCCATTCTAGGGTATAGAAGACCCATTCTGGGGCAGGTAGCTTGCATGCAATACAAGGAAATAAAAGAATCTTTCTCTCCCCCTTTCTTTTGCTGTTTTTGCTGTCTTCTGCTGCATGAACTGTTGCCCCTCTGCCATAAGCCACTCTGCTTTCGAGCTAGCTGGTTACTGACTAAAATAGCTACAAACTGTGACCTAAGTAAACCCTTCCTCCCTTAATTTTTGGAACCAGGTATTTTTTTCTCAGCAATGAGAGAAACGTAACTAAGGCAGTAAGATGAATAAAGTCAGGGTAGAGCACTTAGGAACTTTAGAGAAGGCAGTGTTCACTTCTTGCTGTGCAAAACATAGATCTCACCAAAGATAACAAAATACAAGCTTAGCCTTGTTGTTGAGCAGATTTGGACTGTGTGATAAAAGAATGAGTAAAATGTGTTGCAATGAGAATAATATGAGAAATAAGTAAGCCAGAAATAATAGTAAATGTACTCCAAATTAAACTTGGTGTGCCCAGAACACAAGTTGACTGTTGGAATCAGTGGCAAACAAACACATACTTATCTGGGATGTAGAAGGAGATATCCTAACCATCAAGCTAAAGGGGTAGAATATTTTAGTCAGTGGAGAAGCACTAACATTCTAGGGTAGAGAAAGTACAGAGAGTGGTTAATGTAAAAAATTTACACCATTGGGCTGGCCAAATAGCTCAGCGGATTAAACCACCTGCTTAGGCAGACACAGGGGCCAGGGTTTCCATCTCTGAGCCTGCCATGCTGAACCTGCCCCTGGGACATGCTGAGACAGTGATTGAGACTGGACGTGGTGGCGCATGGCTGTAATCTCAGCGCTTGGGAGGCTGTAAACAGGAGGATCACTACAAGTCTGATCTACACAGTGAGACGCTGTACACCCTGTACACCCTGTCCTAAATACAAAAAATGAATAAATATATAAAAATAAAATAAAATAAAACTTACACCATTAGTAAGTTTATATCTGAAGGGACAGTTTCCTTTTTTGGGGGATTGAACTTAGAAAATTGAACCTAAAACTGTGTACTTGCCAGACTGGGGTTGTGCTAATTTGCTATATTCCCAAGGGACTGTTTAATATCAACTTCAAATGACTTCTTGTTACAAAAAATATAAATTAAGTTTAAGAAGAGACCTCAACTCAACCCTAAGCTTAAAATAATTCTAACCCTGAGGCAAGGAGATGAAGGATTTAAAAAGAAATTATTGGACAAATAATCAAGGTTCTGATTTGATTTGTATTCCTTTATTGGTTTGGTGACACGATTTGCTACTTTAGGACTTGGAATGTAGTTTTGTAATTGAGGGAATAAGGACCATGACTTTCTATATTTATTGGGCCTCTTCCAACACTACTGTATTCAGTTTCCAAAAATTATCTGATTATTTTTAGTCCATTGGATCTCACATTTGTCAAATTGACGAGTCTTGAAATGTTCCAAGGGCATTGGTTAATATTAGGTTCCATAATTTTAGATTCTATTAACCTAGTGGATGAATTCCTGTCTTAAACAACATGTTTTATATTTCTACTCATGATCAGAAAGTTTTAGGTAATGCATTTGTATCATAATTAGCTTTTATGCATCAGTGTCTTAGTACATTGCTCCAGGCAACAACTCAAATAATGTATATGAATAAATATATTTTTTAAAATAAAAATGTATTCCATATAGACATTCACTATAATTAATATAATTAAAAACATAAACATTACAAAACATAATTTTGTGTATGGTATTCCAAGTTTTTTTTTAATCACTGTGCAATTGTTTGAAAAAGAAATCCAGGGGCAGGGGAGATGGCTCAGTAGAATACGTGCTTCCCTGGCCAGCGCAAAGGCCTGAATTCAATCCCCAGTTAAAAAAAAAAAAAAAATCCACAACTCAATGAGCAAAGCATAAGCTATGAGCATGAGTCTCTAGTATCTAACTGAGAATTAAAATTTGGAGGTCTCTAGTATCTAACTGAGAATTAAAATTTGGAGGTATCCGGAAAGAGTCCTACTAGGTTAGTTTTCAGAAATTAGAAGTTGCTTGTAATTGCCCTGATTGTCTGGCTGCCAGTTACCCTTCAGTTTTGATTTTCATGGCAAGTTAGAAAATGGTTTCAAATTAAATTGATAACAAGAAGCCCACAGCAGGACCCTTAGAAACACTTTCGCAGAGAGTGTACAAACAGCTTACAGTACCACTTCTTAACTTGGAAATTTCCTCACAACCTTATTCTCAAGTGAGTTTCAGCACCCCCAAAACAATCACTATTTCTCTTGTGCTTGCTCACATGCCACATGCCAAATTTTGAAGCACTTTGAGCACTCCTGAAGTACACATCATTTGATAGTGTAAATGAGAAGCCATGTGAGTATATTTGGATATTTTGTTTTCGGCATTTTAATTTCAACAAGAAGCACCACATGTTACATTCTTATCTTAATTTTTTCTTTTTTAATACAATGATTATCTTCTCATGAAAAGGTCAGAACTTGCTTGTTCTTCCTAATGTCAGTCTCATACACACATGCATTAAGCAAACCTCTTTATATTCATGTTGCTTAACCTGCAAGGTGAGTAGAGTGAGCTTTACTTGCCTCCTCATGTTATGTACCTCCTCACTTCACTGCATCTTACTGTGAAAACAGAACATAATACAAAAATTCTGAATATTATATTTATATCCAGAGTAAAATGTTCTCCAAATTTATTATCATATTATTCAACTGAATGTTAATCATTTGAACACAGTAGAATCCAGTTTCAATTATTCAAAAGATTAGTATTCTTAATGTATTGTTGGTGACTACGCTGGCATAGTCCCCCAGGGGTGCAATGGCTTCCAACAAATCTACTCTCCGTGTAATGTGAAGTGACACGTTTCAGGCAGCTGTTTCTTTTAAACAGCTTCTCATCTGATATCCAGCCTTACCAGGATGTTTCTGCAGCGCGTGTCAAGCTCCTTGTCTTCAGGGAGGCCAGTCTGCCTGCATGCTACCTTCATGTCCTTCCATGACTGTGAAGGCTGCAAGGTAGGAAGACTTCCAAAGAAGAAAAAAACAAAGTGACATGAATCTAGAGGGATAAGTCAGACATATCCTAACAGGGTAAAGCACAGAAATTCATACAAAGGGGAAAAAAGTAGGCACTAAGTGGGTGTTATTTTATTTTATTTTGCAGAACAAAGCTGTTTTCTGAATGAGTTGAAACTGTATAAAGCTTGTCATTAGAATGATGCCTGTATTTTTCCAGATGTAAGTGAAGCTGTTAATAGTCATCACAATAAATATATGATAAAAATTAACAAGCAAAATTGCACAAGGACAGACTGACCAAATAGCTCAGTGGATTAGAATGCCTGCTTAGACAGACACAGCAGCCAGGGTTCCTTCCCCAGCATGCCATGCCGGCCCTGTCCCTGAGGTGTGCTGAGATGGTAATTGAAAATGGGCATGGTAGCATGCGCCTATAATCCCAGTGCTTGGGAGGTTGAAAACAGGAGGATCACTACAAGTCTGATCTACATAGTGAGACCCTATAAACCCTGTGCTAAAATTAAAAAAAAAAATTGCACAAGGGCATACTTTGTATACTGGACAAATTAACAGGGCCATGCCACTCTTAGGGTATCTGGAGGACCATGGATTGTCAAAGCTTTGTATCAAAGGTAAATGGTGGCAAATACTTCCCATTGGACACAGACATTCCTATTTGTACAGTAACCACCAATTTAGATTATGATTTACATAAAAGATCATAAATTAATCCCTGGGCTGGCAAGATAGCTCATCGAACTAAGTGCGTGTTTTGGCAAGCGCAGGGACCAGGGTTTGATCCTGGGTCCCGCATGCCCTTCAGGTCCCCTCCCCTTGGGCACATTGAGCCATTGACGGAGTCTAGGCATGGTGGCACGTGCCTATAATCCCAGCTCTGGAGAGGCTGAAAACAGGAGGATAACTATGAGTCCAAGCTGCATAGTGAGATCCTGTACTAAATATATAAGTAGAAATTAATCCTTATTTTTATGTGAAAGATTCAAAACATCAAGTCTTGGGTTATCTAAGATGCTGTAAGTCTCATAAGGTCTGCAATAGCATGCTACTTTTAAACTCCAGTTTTAACACTATTCCTTTAAGCACAGACACAACTATTGCCTTTAAAGCCTCTACTGTTTTGCTCACTGCTATTGAGATCTACTTCATGGGTAGTGATTGGTCTGGCCCAGCCATTCCACTTTTTTAATTTCTGAAAATGATATAAACAGGGTTGGGGAGATAGGTCAGTGGCATAAGCACGTGAGTGGCAAGCACAAGGTCCCGACTTCAATCCTGGTACCAAAAAGAAAACTAAAAATATGAACAATAAAATAAAATGTTAAAATAATATGAATTAATACATACATTTGAAATCTGTAACTATATAACATTCAAAACTGTGGAAATTGAGAAAAACAAAACTAAATTCTGTTCAGAAATGTGTAAAATTATGGGTGAATGCTAATAACTTTGGTATCTTTTTTTTTTTAATTTAGGGAAGGGTCTACAGGGTGTTCAGGGTCTCATTACTAGATCAGACTGTAGTGATCCGCCTGTTTTACAGCCTCCCAAGAGCTGGGATTACGGGCACGTGCCACCCAGCCCAGTCTCAACTGCTGTCGCAGAGCGCCCTGGGGGTGGGGGTGGGGTGGGGGCGGCAGGCCCAGGGATCGAACTCTGGGCTCCTACTCCTGCTTGCAGGTGCTTTAATACGCTGAGCTATTTGAGCGGCCCCTGATATTTTCTTCTCATACTTAATGGAAAGAATATCAGGGCTTAAAGATTCACTAAATGAATGGTTAGCACTAATATTGCTAGAGTTATATTATTCAGGATAGATGCATTTGAGAAGTGGGGACAAATAAAACCTAGCTCTATTTTGAGTGTCTGCTACTTGCCATACACAAAAACAATTCAACGCAAAGAAGTGATATTATCTCATTAACTTTTCCCAACAAGTTTAAAAGAGAATCGGTAGCATTCTCTATGATAAGAAAGCCAAGCCTAAAACTGCCTAGACGATGTTGTTAAATATTTGTGCTATTAACCGTGAATCCCAGAGCTAGCAGCAGAGGCTCCGACCACAGGCAGCTCATGAACCGCCGCATCACTAGAGCTTCCTCTGCGTGGAGCGCCCGAGCAGCTGGGATCTGCGGGAGGCTCTCTCCAGGGGTCAAGCAGGGCCGGGCGAGTCGGGCACCAGCAAGCACGGAGAGGAAGTGACTGGGCAGTGGACCGGACCCAGGGAAGCTTTCCTGACTCAGAACAGTATTTGTTACCGGGACTTGAAATCTTTATTTATGATGAGATGAAAGATCAAACGGTACACAAAATTAAAGTTGATATTTTAATTCACAAGGAGCTTGGTTCCGCTGAGACTTCAGAAACTCTTCTCTCCTGTGGAGAAAAGTTCATGAAGTTCAGATTAATTACGCCAGCTGGTGCCTGAAGGGAGCGTCCTCAATCTAGCATCTGGAAGCAGCGCTACTAGGACTACCGCTAGGACGACTAATTACTTGGCTTTCAAAGAAAGGAAGGCAAATATTTTAAAAAGTGACAAAAACACATCGAGGACTGTGATATGTAAAATTGTGCGTATGCAGAAATTAAGGATTCCACATTGCACAATTGCAAACTATCCTTGAGAGGGTGAGAAAGGATCCGTTAGTCTCGTCATTGAAGTAGCAAAAAAATCTTAGATACATTTGCTCAATTGAGCCTTCTCCTTTCTTCTCTTGAAATAAGAATGTCTCTTGATTCTGAATTAAAAGAGAGAGAGAGAGAGAGAGAGAGAGAGAGAGAGAGAGAGAGAAACAGCAAACAGCAAACAGCAAACAGCAAACAGCAAACAGCAAACAGCAAACAGCAAAAGGGAAGGATATTAAAAGGGCAGCACGAGTTTCCTGAATAATAGGCCAAAGGGTTCTTGGTAAAGAGGCAGTCCTTGCACTGAGGAGAGCGATGCACAGCTTGTCAGGGTCACAAGCCTGCGGGGCTCATATCTGAGACATGGGTCCTCCTTTCTACTACGATTCCCCAGGCCTGCCCAGGCCTGGCATTTCCTAGAGACGTGAGACTGCAGGGCCTCATAATCCAGAGATGAATTTCTCCAGCTTCCTAGTCAGAGAGTGTGTTGTTCTTTTCTGCCAACCAACGTAAGATTTAGAGAACCCTATCAGCATAAGGTTTGTGCATGATTCACCCTTCCTCAGTGCTGCGCCTTTTCTACAGGATACCTAGAAACAGCTCTCCACTTGAGTGGATGCCAACCGATGCTGTTATGTCACTAGTGGGAACAGCACAGCTACATAAATGTGCATTCGGAGACAAGACTGGTCTGTAACTATAGAAACAATTAGCAGGTAAAAGTAGAATCATGTTTAAAGATTCCACTAATCAAGTTTACTTTATATTTTTTCTCTTGGAGGATAGTCATTCAGAACCTTGAAAATTCCATACTTTAATTTTAATAATGAGGATCTCATTATGTTGCTCAAGTTTGTTCCACTGAAAGAAAAATTTAAAAAAAGATCTGTGAAATTCAGTTGTTCCATGGTGGTCATGAGGTGTTAATGAAATAGATGATCCTAATTAACATGTTTTAAAACTTGAACAATAGAATAATTAGTGCATTACTATTCTTCCTCCTCTTACCACCTAAACAAATCTTAAACAAGATGTATCCATGAGTGCATATTATGAATATGAGATACTTTTAAAAATACTGTATAACTACACATATCTATAATCATTTTAATAATGATTTTATCTGCAAATACTTTACTAGTTTCACATCCTGATTTATTTTTATTTTCACCATTTTCATCATAGCTACCTTGATCTGGACTTGTATCATTTGTATAAACTATTTTTTTAAATTGCAATTATATATTTATTTGATATAGGGTCTCACTATGGATTTCAGACTAATAATAGTCTTCCTTTCTCAGCCTCCCTAGTGCTGGGATTATAGGCATGTGACACCATGCCCGGTTTCAGTGGATTGCACTGCAGTGTGGCATGTAGTACCAGGGATCGAACCCAGGTCCTGGTACTTGCCAGGCAGGTGATAACACCACCAAACTATCTCCCCAGCCCCTGTATAAATTATTATAGAAAACAGCATAACTTTGAAAAATTGAATCTGCCTTTGTTTTGTAAGTGTAGGTTAATTTATTTTTCTTTATATTATGTATTTTACTATTTTGACAGTGTTATAATCATTTTTCTATGAACATATTTTGGGTTGTGGAAGCAGTCATCTGAATTTTCATCAATTCTTATGGGCAGACTCACTTTGGATTACAAATGTTTCTGGAACGATTCGGCTCGCAAACCAAGGTTTTACTGTACATCCATATGGATGGCCACTTAACCCTGAGGAAAATAACTTCATGCAGCAATGATGTTTCTGTTTCTCCAAAGTCTCGTTAAACGTTAAGTGAATCTTACTCAGTCCAACAACTTGACTTTTATCAAGGTTATACTTCAATATATAGGTTTTTAGACCAGTATACAAAAAACACCAGTATATCTATTTAGTTAGCATCAGTTAGCAACTTACCATTATTGTTTACATTTACTTTTCAGATAGTAAACGTAGTATCTTAAATGGCAATTACCTAAATTATAAATTTTCAGAACAAAAGTGAGCTCATTATTATTAAGTATAAATACAGTGACAGAAGACTTCTTAAAAATGAATTAGTGTATATATATAAATATACATATATATTTCTCTTTTCTAAAGTTCGTATAAAGAACACATGCTGCTAAACTGTTTTATACATTTAAAATAACAGTTGGCCTGATTTAAAGAGAAATATAAAGGCTAAAATTTAAGACTAATCCATAAAAATGTACTTAAAATTTTAAAGCAAGCCCTCAAATCACAGCATTCACAAAGTATTTTAACATTAGCTTCATAGTTCTGTATGGCATGAGAAGTTTTCCCACGCTCAGTTGGTGTCATTCATTTCATCATGCTCCCCATATACTAAGATCTGAGTAATTTTAGTTTCATTATGTATGAAGAATTAGAAACTCTTATTGAATAAAGCATTTCATACAGAAAAAAGTTCAAAATATAGGTCAGATGGCCCAGTAAAGGGAAGAAGAAACAAATCATTGTAGGAAAAATATCACTTAGCAAGATAAAATTTCATCATCCATTCAAAAAGATGTTATTGCAGTTTAATTATCTTAAGAGTCTTTTCTTTGCAGATATTGTTGGAAATTATTGATGTTGTGATAAGAGCATAACTAGCAGAAGTCCTCCTATTCATTAATTTTAGTTAAAAGTTTGAATTTCTATTCTTAATAAGGTTACCCTTGGTCTTTATAAAATTAGGCGTGAGTTGGCATTGTGTTCAAATGATTCTTTTATTTGCATGGGCTTTCAGAATATTCATAAAGTAGATCTACTAGGTTAAAAGAATATATTACTGGATAGTTGGCATTAAAGCTTAGAAAGAGCAATACAATTGGCACACATAGAGGAATACAGAATTTAGAAATATATATATATATATATATATATACATATATATGAGAGAGAGATGTATTGATTTTCATATATGTCTATATATTGATAGATATCTATTAATGGTGACAAATCTATGGTATATATGCTACAACAGTGTTTGTTATCACTGAAATCTCCAAAATTTTTGACATCACCCACATAGAAGATAGATAGATAGATAGATAGATAGATAGATAGATAGATAGATAGATAGATGGTGAAACACTGAGTGGCCAAAAATATGATAGGAAATGCTAAGGTGATGTTGTTTTACTAAAGCTAATAGCACTTTTATTAGCTCACTTTCAACAGGTAGAGATATAAGTTGTTCAGTTCTTTCTCACATATTCTATTATCATCTGGAAAATGGGTGCATTAAAATGAGGGAGACCATAGAGTTTACCGTTCTACTTGGAGCAGGGGTGCATTTGAGTAATGCCATTCACAGCACGCCAGGGCAAGTAGCCTAAGCCAGGAGACTCCTACAGAGAGGTACAGTATCTCTGGTAATCCTATTAAAGACCCACATACATCCTTCCTTCAAATGGGTTATTTTAATCTACAAATCTTTTGAATTCTTATTAGGTCTATGCCATTTTCCAATATGAAATATTGGTTGCCTGTATGTTGACTTTAAGACAGTCAGCCAGTATGACCCCTAGATTTACAAGTGCTGGATTGGAGTTCACAGGTGTCTTGTTTGGTAATAATACGAGATATTTATGACCTTTGTTGTCAGATGTGGCAAGTTATTACCTGAAATTACCAGATGCATTGTTTAAAGTTTCCAGATGGATCAGCATTCAGCTGTTGCTACTATAATTTCATGGTACGTGCTGTCCCATCATTCCTGAGAAATATTCTTTTACAGGTGGCAATTTTCTTTTTCATTCCCAAATTAGAGCCACATTTCAAAGGAGCCAACAAATGGCATATTGCTAGAGTGTCCATGTGATACTGAAGGTCTAAGAGGTGAAGAATTGCCTCTCAAGCAACTACCAATGGACGTACTTTTTTCCTAAGAACCAAATGAGGTATCTTAAAAGCTAAGGCTAAAAACTGTCATTCCTTTAATCTCACCACTGTGCACATCAGTGAATAGGCATTTTTTGTTACTTTTGTCTGGGTCCTGTCACTTTCTAGATCTTGGTTCAAATATCATTACATCAGCGATGTCCTCTTAGATCACATCTTTATTGTAACCGCCTTTATATACTCTCCTTATTGTAACCTCCTTCATATAGTATCTGAAAATACATATGGCAGTTTAATTTCCAAAAATTAATATTTCTCTTTCTGTGGTCATTTGTTTGCCTTATTTCCATATCACCTCCTATAACAGCTTATACCCTACAAAATGGCAAGAGTTGAGATACAAAGTGGGGAGAGGACCTCCATTTATTTAGTTTATAATAGAAAATAAGTGACATTTCTGACATTAATAACTAAATGGTTGAATAACAGAATGAATGTGATGCTTTTAAAATGGCCAAGGGCTTGAATCCTTGAGACATTTTACTTTCTTATGTGCTACAGTCGCCAGAAGGAGATTGACAGAGGTTTCTTTTTCCTTTTCTTGTACTGTCTTTCATTTCTAAGAATGAGGGACTTAGATATGAAAATTCTTAGAAGGGAGAGACTACCATACTGTAATTAAACCACCTTTCCAATATTTGGAAACTTCAAAAACAAAACAGCAACATTGTGCCCATTCTTATGATTGACAGAGAAGAACATCCGCTGCTACTGTGCCAGCCACCTGACCACTGTTTCCTGGACAGCAGCAGCATGCTGCTCAATAAAGGAATGCATGTATGTTTGACAGTGACCTTCATGGTGACATAATGCCAAATGGAGACTGAGTTTAAATGCACAGTAAAGAGCACTGTTTGGTGCTGATAGAGGAAATTAAAAAGCAGGAGAATTCTGTTGTGATTCGATAGCATACAATCCTCAGCAAACTTCCAAGGATCCAGGGAATCGATCACAGGCATGTTTTTCCTGAGCTTTTGTTCTTCCTGAAAGGTCCAAGTATTTATCACTGCCTAGGCTCCTGTGAGACCTGATCCATGTGTTCCTGACACGCTCACACAAGAATGTGCTACTTTTGAGATGACCTGAATGAATGTTTCTCATAAATAGACCACCAGTGCACAGTGCTTAAATAAAATTCTTCCCCAATCTTTTTTATTAAAAAAGTCATTTCCATAGGTTACATGTCACCATGAGAAATCACGTTTCTAAGAAGGTTGTTGGGGATGGGTTGGGATCGTATCCTAGGATTTCCAGTGAACTACATCCTCAGACTCTTGCTTTAAGAGTTTGGCTTATGTTGAACTTGCTTTCCTCATAACCAAGCAACCTGGGTAGCTGTAATTATATACTAGGCATATGACACTGCACTCAGGTTAAATAAAATGTAGTGTTATCTGCAGAACAGTTGGAAGGTCACTCCCAATTTTGTTTCCATATGCCATTTCCAAGATTCCACTAATGAATCAAAACAGTTTTCACTGTAGTTCACATTCCTCTTCATTCTATGATTTCATCTTTCTCTTTTCTTCTTCATCTTCCCCTCATTTTACTTCCTGTTCTTCCAGGTATTGCTCTGCTCTCTCCTCCTCTTGCTCCTTCTTCTGCTTTCTCCCCTTTCACTATCTCTCCCTCCATTTTATTCTCTTTATAATTTTGCCTATTTATAGTACTTCTATTACTTAATGTATAAATTGCACAGTGCTGTTACATTGTCAATCTCAGGCAAGGCCTCCGTATTCAGAAACTACATTGTGTGTAATGCACACCTGTGTGTTTTGTGTATGCCTTGTATGTAATGCCAGCCAGTTAAATGGAATGACTTAACTTCTGTTCATTTATTTCTTTGTGGAAAATTTATTCACTCTACTGTATCCCTTGTACTGTTATTTGTTAGAAATTTTTCAAGTTTTATTTCTCTGCTAATATTTTGCTTATTAAACTAATCATTTGCAGTAACAAAATCAATATAAAAGATGAAGAGAGCTCTGTTTCATTTCCGCACTTAATTTCAAAGGTTGGGTCAAGGTGTGTTATACAGGAAGCTTGCAACACGGAATGTTCCTGTATTCAGTTAAGTTCCACAAACAAAAGGAGGATGGATTCTACATCTCCTCAAAGTAGAAGTCATGGGTTTCTTTTAAAATCGAGGTTATACACATTATTCTGCTCACAGCAAAGGGCATTCATCTGAAAATCTAAACTGGGATTGTGTGATAAACAACTATAGGAGAATGTCTCTGGGTTCTTCCAGAATGACTCCTGTTTCCCCACTCCGTCCTCCATCTGGTTCCTGCACTCCTGGTAGAAAACAGGTGATCCCTTGGAAAACCTAAGGCAGATATCATTCATTACTTTAAGTAAGAAAGTAAGAAATTACTTTTTTAAGTATCAAAATAAGTAGAAGTTACTTTAGAACAAATATAAACCTATTTCAGATAAATAAATTGTTTAAAGCACCAAAAAAAATTAGAGTGGAATGAATTAGCGAATTCTAAGTATTTTATGTCTTGATTTCTTCTTTCTGTAACATCTTATACCACTACCACTTTGTCAGTTTCTTTTCTTCATAACTCATTTTACATTTTCTCTTTTGGTTTCTAACTTTAACATAGTTTTAGTTCACAAGCTCTGTACTATGTATAATTTTATCCTTTTCAAGGATAAAATTTTCCTTGGGGTACACTGGAGACCTAAAAGGAAGAGTACAAATCCATCATACTTGCCACCCAAATAAAAAGAAAGAGCAAGTTGATTACTTTTTAATCACTTTTATTGTACCACAAAGATAAATCTAGGTAATATCAATGTTAATTATTTCCAGGCTTGGAAATATGTGTTTATAAAACCTTTGCTGGAACCAGTGTAACTATTGGCAAGGGCCAATTGTTAAGTGTTCAGGAACTTTAAGACCCATTTGTTAGACTGGTATAGTAGAAAAGTTTACAATACAAATTTTTGCAAATGCTGAAAATAAATCCTTTCCCACCCCAGAGAAACAGTTTTCAGTCCATCTCAGAATAGGTTAAAATTACATTGTTGTGTGTGTAAATTCGCCCTTATTTCATGAAACAGAATGACACTCTATTTTGATGAGGACACATACATACCCTAAAACCTGAACTGCTGTGTTTATGACATTCAGGCTACCCACAAGACTCATACTTATAACATTGAAACATTCTGTACTGCTATATTATTGAAGGACAAGTAAGGCTAACTTTAATATTAATCATATAGGACTGCCTTTTGATAGGAAAGGAGGAAAAGCCATATGAAGTCAGGAGGCTCATGACATTATTAACTCCTGTTACTTTAAGCATTAGGATGAGCAGTGCTCTGTTGATTTCCCATTATAAGCTGTCCCTCTAGCATTTTAATAAACTTGAGCTTATGCTTCCCTCAAGCAGAAATCTTTTTTGTTGTTGCTCATTTAGTGGTATTATAGTAGTAGTGGTATTAGTGGATTGTCATGGAGCATAATCACAGGAAAAGCTAGACTGGCACGCATCTGCTAAGGAAGACAGCTATGAGTTTCAGGGGAGTCTTCAAGCCCATAATCCTAGAGTATACAATAAATCAAGGCCAGCTGGCTTGCCATTTTCAGCATTTCTCCTTCTTCCAAAATTAAGCCATAAGAATTCCATTGAAAATGACAGCTGTAGTCCTTCTGTACCATATCCTAACTTCTTCTGTGAAGAACTAGAAAGACCTGAGACCCATCACTTGAGCTCCAGACCAGTCATCTAACTGCGGCTGCATTGGTATCTCAGCACTGAAATTCAGATTGTTTGGAAACTAGCAGTAATTGGGTGTCAGTCCCAGTCAAGGAAAGAGCTCCAAAGTATTTCCACAATACAAATCTTGGTTTTGCTGGTTCTTTCCTGCTGACTCTAAGGATTTCATTTTCCTCTCCTTTTATACAAAGGACTGTAAGCTATTCCATACAAGATGACATATGCCAACGCAGAGATGAAAGCCTAGGACCCAGTGATTCTGATAAGGAGTTACTGGCTCTGAGGGCCAGTCATCACTGAAAGTAGAGAGTGCAATTCCCAGCTAAATGCCAATCCCATATATGGAGATTTTGCTCACACTTGGGTTCACAGCACGTTTTGCCACCCTCATAGTGGACAAAGCACTCAGTTAACTGTTGAGAGCGTGAAAAAATGATTTCTCAAAAGGTAAAGGGAAAAATTCTGTTCTATAAATTTATATGTACCAACTCAGCCCCCAAAACTCTAGAAAACACAATTTCTATGTAACATTTTGAAATCATACAAATTATACATTTTAAAGAAATAACATGTTTATGTTTTATAATATTTAGAACACGTTAAACTTCTCTAGCTCTTTCTTCATCACTGAAAACTTGCAAAATCTTTTTCTCTAGCTTTTTGAAATGTATAAACTTTTTGTAACTGTCCTGCTATGTAATATTCTTCCTCTTATCCCACTGTTAGTAATCAGTGACTGATCTTTCCTTACCTTTCCATTCTACCTACTCTTCCTAGCTCAAGCAACTCTGCTACACTCTCTTCTAGGAGATCAGTATGTTCAGATTCCACCCATGAATGAGGTCCTGTGGCACCTGTCTTTCTATGTTTTACTAGTCTTACTAAACATATAT
>NW_004524700.1:5041536-5076412 GCF_000260255.1 Octodon degus | reverse complement strand
TATATGTTCCTTTCTTGTTTATTTCGTCAGTTTATGGTCATTTTCAGTTTTTGGCTATTGTGAACAGTGCCCTAATGAACAGATGGTAAATATTTCCTCAGTGTACCAATTTCATTTCCTTTAGATACAAGGGATATTTGAAGAATACAGTAAATGTTTAAATTAAAATAAAACCTACTTCAGTAAAAGACACATTTCTGCAAATGATGGAATAATTGTGTTCAATGGAAGCAGAAATATTTTAAGTACTTTTAGGGAGATTAATGGCAGTATATTTTATTATTATTATTTATTATTTATTATAATAAATTTTTAAACTACAATCATTCACTTCTTTTTCGTACCTGATATTGTTAACCAGCTATTAATGATAACTTCTATCATATAAAAATATTATGGTACATCCCTATTTACCTGATTCACCAGATTTGGCAGCATACATCTTCTGATCCTTCCTTAAAGTTAAAATGATTATGAAAATGGTTTGCAATCAACAGTACAGTAGCCACAACAGCACAAGTAGATATTCACAAGAGTGAGCTGTTTCAGAAATTGGCAAGTACACTGAGATAAGTGCATTGGAAGAAAGAGGAAAATTGTGAGGAAAATGAATGACCATACATCTTTTATGCAATTTTTAAAAATTTAAATTCACCATATTTTCAGATAACATCTCATAGACATTGAGTGGCAGGACTTTTGGATAATGATGCCTCTAGTTTTAGGGTTTTCATGGGCACCATACTATTTACTATAAGTGTATTAATTACATCTCCAGTAACTGTGTGCAAGAACTCACTACTTTGCAAATCATCACCAGTAGCTGTTATAATGAACCTTTCTGAAACTAGGTATACTTCTTGATATAAATTTACATCATTAAGTAAGTTTGTTAGTAAGTTTTCATTTGTACTTCCTTGATGATTTGTGCTGCTGAACATTGTATTGTATGCCTGTTGCCACTTGTATATATTCTTCTGGCAAGTATCTATTTGGGCCTACTGCTTACTTTTTTAACTTGAATTATTGTTTTGCTATGTGGTTTTAGAATGCTTGGATATGAGCACCTTGTCAATGTATAATTTAAACATATTTTCTTCCATTCTGCATGTTGACATTTCAGCCTGTTCATTGCTTGTTTTGCTTCTCAGAAGCATTTTAGTTTGATACAATCCTATTTATGTATTTTTACTTTTATTTCTTATGCTTTCAGCCTCTCAAACACTGGGATTACAGGCACATGCCACCACACCCAGGCTCAATCCCATCTCAGCGTGCCCTGGGGGCAGGGCCAGCACAGCACTCTGGAGATTGAACCTCAGCTGCTGCTCTCTGCCTAAGCAGATGCATTAGTCCTCTGAGCTATCTGGCCAGCCCAAACATTTCCTTTTTAGTGTTTTCTAGTAGTTTTACAGTTTAAAGTCTAACATTTAGAATTTTAATCCGTTTTTACTTTATTTGTGTAGCTATACAGAAATAATGGTGTACTTTCCTTCTTCTGCATGTGAATATCCAATATGTTTAGAATAATTTTTGAAAAGGATGTTCTTTCTTGAAGGCCTTTTCTTAGCACTTTTAAATACCTTGTTGGCTAGGAACATGTGGGATTGTTTCCAAGACCCCTACTTTGTTCTGACATGTATGGCTATTTTTATTCCAGTGCCATACTGCTTTTATTACTGCAGCTTAGCCCATAGTCAGGTGGTAGGACTTGGTTTTGCACTTTTTGCTCTTGATGGCTTTGAGTCTTTTTGCAGCTGTATAAAGTATAGGACTGTATTCTTAGTACTGTGAGAATGTCATTGTTATTTTCATATAGATTACATTGAATATGTAACTGCTTTAAGTAATGTGTACACCCTGGTGATTCCAATGCTTCCAGTCCATGAGTATGGAATGGCTTTCTGACCACACACTCATGCCTGTACCTTCACATGTACATGCTTGCACGCTTGTGTGTGTATGTTTGTATTTCCTCTCCAGTTTCTTTCATCAGTATTTTATAACTTTGAATTCAAAGATACTTCACATCTTTTGTTAAGCTTACCCTAGGTATTTTTGGTAGCTAGTATATATAAGATGGCATGAAAGATTAGAAGATGATGACACAATTACAAATATACTCATCCATCTTATATTTGACAAAGGAACCAAACATGCTCACTGGAAGAAACATAGCTTCTTTAATAGATGGTGTTGGAAAAATTGGCATTCCTTATGCTGAAGACAAATTTAGACGCATGTCTATCACCATGCACTAAAGTAAAATGGTTCAAAGATTGAAATATTAAAATTGAAACACTAAATCTGCTGGATGAAACCTTGAAGACATGTGGGTAGGTAGAGAGTTCATGAACAAAATCAAACTTCATGGGAAATATTCTGAAGAATCAACTACTGAGATCTTGTCTTTTGGCAAAGGTTCTGCATGTCAAAAAATCACCAACTGAGTAAAACAAAACCTATGAATTGAGAAAAACATTTAGCCAACAGTCCCTCTGACAAAGTTTCTCTCTTTGGAACATATAAAGAATTTTTTAAAAATCAAGTCTCCAAATTCAAAGACCCAATACAAAAATGGGCATCTGAGATGAGTATATACTTCAGAAATGAAGAGATATAAATGGCAAATAAATATATGAAGAAATGTTCAACATCATTGGTCATTAGAGAGATGCAAATTAAAACAACACTGAGATACCATCTTACACTGGGAAGATTGGCTATCATCAAGAAGTCAACCAATTGCAAAATCTGGTGGGGCTGTGGAGTAAAAGGAACCCTTCTCCACTGTAGTTGGGAGTGTAGACTGGGTCAAACACTGTGGAAATCACTGTTTTTTAAGGTTCCTTAAAACCTTACAAAATCCTAGTTTTTTAAGGAACCTTAAAAAACTAGGATTACAGATCCCATTCAACACTGCTATTCCTCTCTTGGGTATTTTCCAGAAGAACTGAAAGTGTCATATCACAGCAATATATGTGCACCCATGTTTGTAGCAACACCATTTGCAATAGCTAAAGCTTGGGATCAACCATGATGCCTATGACTTGAGGACTGGATAAAAAAGTTGTGGTATTTTTGTACAATGAAGTGTTACTCAGTTATAAATAAATATAAACTCAAGCCTTTTATAGGTAAATGAATGAAACTAGAGACCGTACTCATAAGTGATTTAAATCAGATACACATATGCTGAAATTTTATTGTCTCACTACTATAAGAACCTGAAAAAGTAATTAAAAATCTGAAAGATGCAATAGATACTATGAAAGGGAAAGAAACTGTTCAAAAGAAACGAACAACTGGGATGAGGGCATAGAGAAAAGAACAAAAGAAGGAAAGGAAAGAGAAATATATATATATATATATATATATATATACAGAGGATAGCTTGGATGATTATACTGCTGATTTCTGATGGTCTATTGAAAGGAGCACTTGATATTTAATTGCATATCTGGTAAGCTGAACAACTAATTTGAAGACAACAATATGTAATATAACAACTATTGTTGAATTCTTATGATTTTGTTTAGTGAAAGTCTGTTTGCTTCTAATGTTTTGTGAAACCATTTTTCATTCTCTTTAAAAAATAAAAAAGAAATCAAAACATAAATTAAAAGAAAAAGAAATCTGCCAATAACAAATGCTGGTGGGGCTGAGGGGGAAAAGGAACCCTGTTCCATTGTTGATGGAAGTATAGACTGGTACAACCACTATGGAAATGAGTGTGAAGATTTCTTTAAGTAAAACAAACAAACAACAAAAAGAAACTACAATTGTATGTCCCATTTGACCTAGATCTTCCCCTTCTGGTTAGAAGAATTTAAAACATCCTACCACAGAGATACACACCCATGTTTATAGAAGCACAATTTGTAATAACTAGATCTTGGAAACAACATAAGTACCATTGAACAAGAAATGAATTAAAAAAATTTTTAGTCTTTTCTAACAGTAGAAAACACATTAGAAACGATACAGAATTTCACTAAACCAAATAATAGGCATTCAATAATGGTTGTTATATTGATTATTGTTGTCTAACATGTGATAGTTTTATACAATATTACTCAGCGATATAAAGGATAAATTGGAGAATTTTATAGGTAAATGAATACATCTTGAGACCATACTCATTAGTGAAATAAACGGGACACACACGTGTCTCCCTAGTGTGTGCAGCTAAAGGAGTACATGCATAAAATCCATAACTGTGAAACGGGATGAGAAACTGGGATGGGAGGTATGGAGAAAAGGAGGAAGGAAAAAAAACAACAACTATAGATATAGATATAGAGATAGAGATAGAGATAGAGATAGAGATAGAGATAGCAATAGAGATATAAAATAAATGGTATGAGTTACTTCATTTATATTTCAGAAAATATGCTATTGGCATATAGCAAGTCTCAACATTTTTTATGTTGATTTTATGTCTTGAAATTTAAATGAAAGCATATATTAGATTTATTTATTTATTTATTTATTTATTATTTTGGTGAACTGGGGATTGAACTCAGGCCCTTGCACTTGCCAGGGAAGTGCTGATTACACTGAGCCATCTCCCCAGCCCCTAGATTTATTTTCTGATGGACTGTTTATAGCTTTTTATATGTAAGAGTATAGCAACTACAAACTGACAATTTGACTTTCTGTTTTCTAGTTTTGATGCTAGCTGTTTCTCTGTCTTGACTGATTGCTCAGGTGAGGACACACAGTTCTGTGTGGCATAAACCTTTTCTCTGCTAAGGGAAGTTTTAGTTATTGGCTTATAGTAAATGCCATCATCATGGTGAGATACATTCCTTCTTTCTCTATCTAAGTTGTTCAGTTTTTTATCATGACATGATGAGTTTTATCCAATGTCTTTCCAACTTCAATTAAAGTAATAATACATATTGCTGTCTTTGATGCTATTGAAGTTGTATATCTTATTTATTGATTTGCAAGTAGGTTTCCATCCTTTCAATTCTACCATTAATACTACTTAATTATAGCTAATAATCTTATAGCTTATAATCCAGTGTTGGATTTGAGTTATTCATAAGTAGTTGAAAATTTTTGTCCTGTTATTCCTCAAAGATAATCTCACATAGTTTACATTTTCTTTTCTTTCCCCTATTTCTATTACTTCTTTCTCTCCATCTATTTTCTCTACCTCTGTTTTCTTCATTCCATTCCATTCCATTCCATTCCATTCCATTCCATTCCATTCCATTCCATTCCATTCCATCCCTTCCTTCCTTTCTCTTCCCTTCCCTTTTTTTCTTTCCTTGAGGTGTTCTTATTTGGGTTTTGTATCAATGTAATAATGGCCCTATAGAAGAATTCTCTGCTATTTTCTCACATAATTTAAGAATTGGAGGAGCCAGGGAGATGGTTCAGTAGAGTAAGCATTTCACTGGCAAGCGCAAGGGTCTGAGTTCAATCCCTAGTTCCACAAAAAAATTAATATTTTTCTTTAAATATTTACCTAAACTCAGCAGTGAAGTTGAAAACTCCTTTTCTTTTCTTTGATAGGAGAAATATATAATAAATGATAAAGAAATAAATATATAATAATTTCTTTGATATTATGAATTGACTTGCTACTTTTTAATCAGTTTTCCCGTATTTTCTATATCTTCATGACTCCCTTTTGGTCAGTTGTATGCATCTAGAACTTTGCTCATTTTTCTGGGCCATGAAATTTGCTGGTATATAATTGTTCATTATGAATTCTAATGAACTGGATTTTTTCTGATATAATTTGAAAGCTTGCCTTTTTAATCTCAAATTTTACTTGAGCTTGCCTTTTGTCTTAATTAATCTAGCAAACAGTTTGTTTTTATATAATGCTTTTGTGATCTGTTTCTTTCCATGCATGCCTGTAGTCTCAGCGACTGAGTAGGCTGAGGTAGGGGGACTGCTTGAGTCCATGAGCTCTGGGCTGTGTTGATCGTGTGTGGACCTCAGTGCAGGCACTCCCTTGCAGAGCAGCAGCCCACCAGGCTGACAAAGAGCGGAAAAGAGTATCCGGTTGGAAATGGAGCAGGTCAAAATCTTCCATGCTCACCAAAGTTTTATTTCTTTTTAAGTAGATTACTAGACCTGCTTCAGATGAAAAAGTGGATGATTAGTATGTGAAGATGTATCTAAACTTTAATCTAAATAGTGATTCTTAATGATATGAGCAGATAGATTTAATGTGCTCCCTCCCTTGCATTATGTTCTGCAATTGTGGACTTGTCTTCCAGCCTGCATGAATCTTTGCTGAAAATGTTTGGAGATTTCCAGAAAAAGAGTAAAACATGGAAGGTAGAGATAAAAAGTGTAATATCCTTAGACTAATAAAAATACATTACTTTATGTATAACAGAGCAGAATCAATTGGAATAACAGGCAACAAGATTAATTTTATTTATTCCTGAGTTAAACAAATCAGCACAGTAAAGTAAAGCTGAACTAATTTTAGTTTTGTCTCTGTCATTTACTAAGCCATTTAGATTCAAGTCAGTTCCATAAATTGCTTGGGTACCACTTGCCCTAGCTATAAAACGAAGATCATTATATTACTTTAAAGCATTAAAAGAGAGAAAATACTTAAAAATAAAATATTTTCAGATTTACATTAAGGAATAATTGAGTGTATATTGTGATGATATTTTAAATGGTATCATTATATAATTATTCTGTTTCTAAGCATATTGCCTATACCATAGTTATTACTATTATTATAACTAATAGTTATTTCTATTATTATTATTTAGAAGTAGAATGGCACAGCAAAATACTATTATACCAAAGTCAACAATTACTTTTCCATGTGTATGTCAGTTACCATAGTGACAGCCAGCTGTGTCTAGCTGGTCTCAGCCTGGATAGTAGGTGATAGGAAGCGTATTACCAAAGTGATACAGAAAAATTGCTTGCTTACTTTTCTTTTTAACTGTATTGCCCTTATATACTTCAATGTTATTAAAATATTATGAATGATATGATGCCAAAATTAAACAAAGATAATTTTTGTCAAGGTAAATATCACTCAATAATTCAGACTTTCTATCCTAAATCAAAATGGAAAGAAAAATTCCCATACAGTGGAAAGATAAATCTCTTTTAATAACATAATTTTAGACTCTCAAAGAAAAGTAAGTTGAAAAGGTGACCAGAGCACATAAAATTCTTCTAAGCTTTACATTTGCTTAATCCTGCATCTCCATGGTTTGAATTATTAAAAAATTATAATGCTAAAATTATAAAGGGTGCATAGACATTTTTACTAAACCCTTACTACTTGCTTTTCTGAAAACTATGCTCTGTTCTTTTATTGAATCTGAGCTGGGACTTTAGGAAATTGTCAAGTTTTAAAATAAATAACAAGTTTGATTTTTAAAGGTGTTTGAATGAATTCCTTCTGTGGGCTTGGCTTTCTGCCTTTCATCTAATTCTGAATATTCTTGGAATAAAATCAATGGCAAGTAATTTAAAGTGACCTGGATCATGTCACACCAAACAGCTTTCAATTGGTTGCCTAAGGAAAATAGAACATGTACAATAGCAACCCAAGTCCCATGGGAAATTCAGAGGTAAAAAAACTATTAAATTTTAAATTTCATGCTCTTCTTCATAGCATAATGAAGTCTCTTGCCACTATAGTCCATCTGGGACAAATCATTTCTTCTTTGTTCAGTGTTTCCACAGTGTATATGCTACCCAACTCTTCAGCATTTAGTTATATTCTCTGTTAACTGGTCAACTGTCCTATTACTGTGCTTGTGGTCAAGTACTGTATAATTCACTTCATTATTGCCCAAAGTACAACTCAGGTAGGCTGAAAAAATCTATAAAGTCCTTTTTAAAAGATAAAATTATAAATGAGGAATTTTGAAAGGGAAGACAGTCAGATTTATGAAATTTTACTGCAAAACATTGTTATAATGCTTCTAGTTGTTATTATTTTTTGCTAGTCTATTGCTTATTTACAAGCTAAACTTCATTATGAGTAAGTACTCATAGAAGCAAAGAGTATGTATGAGTGTACTCTTGCCCTCAACTTCATGCATCTACAGAAGTCGTGGAACGTACTGGAAAAGAAAATATGAGGAACTATAGCTTCATTGTCAATCATTACTCTATGGGGGCAAAGGTGAATTTATGCTCTCATTGTTTCAAGTGATAACTAGGAGAAAAGTACAAGTATGTCCTAAACTCATCAAGTATGTCCTAAACTCTTCAATAAAATAAACATGCTTATTTTGACATTGCTAATAATTATTATTCATAAAATACATGACTGTAAAGTCCTAACCCATTAATTATTTTAGGACAAAAAATAATTTTGCTATTTTAGAAGATAACACTCTTAAATTCACTATGCCCTGTGCATGATATCAACAGTGTAACTCAAAATGAGTGGAGCATTCACAAGTTTGAATGTTATAGAAATCATAATGCTAGAATAACTTTCAGTAAACCTGAGTTCCACCTATGTCAAAAAAATCATTATGAATAAGATATTTACTCAAGTCACAGAACAAAATGTTTTCAAAAAGAGTAAGAAATATGTAGAAAACACTTCTTAGTCAATACTCTTGCTTTATCCTCTTCCCCACCTCCTTCCTTCATTTTACCATTGATTTATTTTAGTTCTTGTGAAAAGTAAACAAAAAATATAAAGAATGACAGGAATTCAATCCATAATTGAGGCTTGGGATTTAGTAGAGGGTGGAGATCATCCACCTGTCACATTCTAGATTCAGAATAGATGAGGAATTGATTCTTCTGCATTACATTATGGAGACCAAATACTCTAAGCCAAAGAATAATTTTAAAGCTCGTGCTTTGCGCTTCTTCCTTCCCTTCTGGCTTCACACACTTAACTCTATCCAGCCTGTGCCTTGGTCCCCTGGCCCTCTCACCTGCTTCTCACCCCTGTTCTTCTTTTGCCTTCAGCCCCACGCCTGTGTTCACTCTTACCTTGTTCAACTGGGTACATGGTTCACAAACTTAATGAGCAGCAGGGAGAGTGAGCAAAATTTACCAAATCCTCACATGACCAGCCTCATATTTTACTCTAAAGAACTCATAAATGGTGCATGATTTTTCAATATACCTTTTAAAACACAAAGCTTAAAATGTATAAGAAAATCATCACTGTTAAAAGCAGAAAGAGCAATAGGTGAATAAGGACATAAAATAAAGTAGAACGTGGAGGTTGGGCTAGAGATGAGTGTCAGTGATGGCACAAGGCTGTAGCATAGCCAAGGCCCTGGCAAAGTCCCCGCACCCTTCTCCAGAGAGGGGATAGAGAAAAGAGGACAGACAGGAAGGTGAGAGAAGGAAGGGGAAGGGAGTCAAGTGAAGAGATAGGGATCTAAATGAACATAAGATTAGGCGTGATGTGTTTCTACTATTCTAAGGAAGGCCCAGAACATAACTGGACACTTTTATCATTCATCATTTTTGCAAGGCATATCTAAGAAAATGGACAGTCTGAATCCATGTATTGACTATAGTCATCTTTAAATCAATATTGTTAGAAAAGCACCATTTTGAAATATTTCTTTTATTAAAAGTGTATGAAAAATTCATGACTGCAATTTTCTGATAACACTGCCCCCCTTTTTTTCTGCCTAGGATAGAGAGTGATCTTGTTCCCTTCCACTATGTTTTATTTTACACCTCTTTTCTGCAGGCCCTCAGTGTGAGCTAATCACACTTTTTCATTTCTGGGTCTGGAAATCTGTCCAGACTAAAGAAAAATGTGACCCTTTGAAATAGCGTTAGTCAGATTTGCATTTCTGTGACAACACTCATGAGAAAGTCAGTTTAGGAGGGGAAAGATTTATTTTCACTCATGATTTGGGAGGCTTCATTTTGGACAGAGAGCGAGAAGAAGGAGTCAAAGAGAGATCTACCCTCCAGGGAACGTATGACCCTCTTCCCGGTGAGGCCCTCCCTACCTGCTCAGTTTCCATGACCTCCTCCTAGTTTATTCAGTTGTGCATTCATTCAGGGATCAATCCATTGATGAAGTTAGGATCCTTTGGATCCAGTCATGTCCCAAATGCCTCACCCCCCCCAACCCTGCTGCCCTGAGGACCAATCCCATAACACGGCACTTTAGGGAGATAGTTTAGACCAAACAATAACAGAAACACCAAGAAAAGTAATATAGAATGAAGCATATGTTGTAACACTAAGTTAAGTTGTAATATTTATTGCCTCTTGAAAAGTCACTTTTTAGATCAACAGGGAAGGATTAATTATTAAATGACAGATTTTGCTGATCATATGTACATAAGCAAAGCTCTGGGGAGAAAATAGATTTTGAAAATTTCTCTAAATTACATCTCCCTTGTTTTGTTATAATTGCAGTTTTTGAAAAATGAATTTGTAATGAACATATTACACATGCAATGACAAGATGTGACTCTCATATTCCTCCTGGGTCATAAAGAACTGTTTAGTTTATGGGAGCTTCACTGGCTGACCTTTCTGAGGATCAATTGGCACAATCACCTGACTTTTCTGTTTATCTGAAGAGAAAACCAGGACCTTCTCCAACTCCTGTCCACCCCCCACCCAACTGCAATGATGTTTCAGCAAGTTAGACTACTGGAAAAATGTGTTGTTTATTTAAAAACATAAAGATGACAACAGGTCCAGGGAGATAGCTCAGCATTCTAAGTGCCTGTCTGGCAAGCACAAGGACCCGGGTTTGACTCCGGGTACCACAAGCTCTGCTGGCACCTCCCTGGGCCCACAAAGTCAGCCACTGAAATCTGGCACGGTAGTACGTATCTGTAATTCCAGTGCTAGGGAGGCTGAAGCAGGAGGAGCACTACAATTGTGAGCTTTGTAGAGAGATCCTGCATCAAATACATAAATTTAAAAAAAAGATGAAAATGCAAGGTAGTTGTACTAGAACATGGACAGCATGTGAGGGCACACAGATTGCTGACATCACCAACAGCAGGTTTGGCTGTGCCCAAAAAGACTGTCTTATTCTGGAAGAAATTCAGTGCATTTGCTTGTCTCAGCTGCATCTTTTATTTTTTGTTTTCATTTTTTAACGAATACAAAATGGCAAAAGAAACATTAGAAACAACACAAAATTTCATGACCAGCCAAATAGCTCAATGGATAAAAGCATCTGCAAGTAGACGCAGGGGTCGGGGGTTCAATCCCTGGGCCTGCTATGCCAGCCCCACACCACAGGGCATGCTGAGACAGTGATTGAGATTGGGTGTGATGGCGTGTGCCTGTAATCCAAGCTCTTGGGAGGCTGTAAACAGGTGGATCATTATGAGTCTAACCTAGTAATGAGACTCTGAACACCCTGTATATCCTTCCCTAAAATACAAAACAAAGTAAAAAAAGAAAGAAAGAAAATGCATATGCAAAATTTCATTAAACAAAGTAATAGAAATTCTACACTGTTTTTTAATTTCATAATGTAATTTTCAAATTATTTGTTTCATTTACCAGATATAAACCTATAAAAGTGGTTTTAAAAAGTTATAAGAAATTTAAAATAAGAAAAATAATTTTAAAAATATAAGCATCCAGATTATCCTGCATATATACTTGGATATCCTCTTGAATTCTCAGATCCTGCTTTAACTGTCTTCTGTGTAAAAAGTTTACAGATTATCTTCCTTCCTTGTTTAAAGAGAAAACCAATGACAACAAAAATATTTTCTTTGTTGTATGTTTCCTAAGTTTTCAGAGATCTCATGTATACTCTGCTTTATTTCTAGAATATTTGTCCACTCCTCTTTGTTAATCTTAAATGCAGGTCTGTGGCCAAGTTTAAGCCCTATAGAAATGACAGTTAAGGAAAATTCCTAAAGTTGTCTCATGTTGAACTGTAGAGTAGTGACGTCTAATTTTCACTTTTAATTTTTAGACTTCCTCCAGGTACAGTTTTATTCACAAGCTTCCCTCAACTCTAGAAGGTCATTCTTTTTTTTATTTTTTTTTATTTTTTAGAAGGTCATTCTAAGGCCAATCTGCTATATGATTATATAAAATAGAATAGACCAATAATAAGTAGTTCCTCTACCTCCTTCACAGAATAAATTCTCTTATATTTAAACCAAATCAACCAAGATCTTATAAAACCTCTCTAGATTTGACTAAACTTGTTCAATCACTACAAGCCTCAATCAAGCTTCTTTTTCTTCCACCTTCATTTCCTTCCCTGAGAGAACCATTAATTTAACTAACTTTCTCATTCATTACAGCCTTCTTCGAACAAAAACACCTGTGAAATAAGCAACTGCACTGCAGATGGTAATGTGTAATAGTAGTTTCATGATTGGATTGCCTGTCTTTCTGGTCTTCTGAATACGGTCTGCTTGTCACGACATGTCAGTTGCTGCTGTGCTGTCTCTTGGGTAGATGATTGTTCAAAAAGAAGGGGGTGGTGAATGAAGGCAAGAGATAGGAAAAGGAATATTATGGGACTGTCCTGTGTCAAGGTTGTATATGGTGAGATTTTTGGACTTATGTGTAAACATAAGAAGTATATAATTCTTTATGCCTATTTTTTAAAAAATATTCTAATTTTTAAATGTTTTTTTCATCATATTCTGTAGGGACTTAAAGTTCAACATATCAATACTTGATGAAAAATACCTGTTCCAAGTTATGCCTAAGATGTTTGATATTCAGACAGATAGTGAGGTTAAGCTTAACAGCCTAAGTTGTATGGTAATAACAATAAGCTTGTCTTCTGGATGGTTAACAACCTAAGCTTACAGACCAAAATGAGAGAAAAAGGAGGACTGCAAGGAAAGCCAACATTTTGGCCCTAGCCTTTCAAGGTCAATTAAGACTCAGGACATACGAGAACTTGTATTGTAACGTCATGTACCTCGGTAGTGTCCCAAATTTTCTGATCCAGGAGATTATGGGACCAAAGAGAAAAGTAATTGATGATGTAGAGTGTGCCTAAGGAGAGTCCCATGGAGAGAAAACATTCTCTCAGGCTTTCACAGAGAGCACATTGTCCAAGCAAGGCCGTGACTCATCCATATGGCTGACACTGACAAAGGATCTACAATCTGAGGTACAGGATCTCAGGATAAATCCTGAGAGGATTTCACTGACCTTATCAGACCCAAAAGCTACAACTCTTGCTGCATAGGTCCTGCTTTACCTTGGTCTTAACCATCCAGGAAAAAAGTATAAAAAAGAAATATAAGAAGTAAAGCCATGCTGTTATGTTGAGCTGTAGGGGACTCAGGTCAACAATTTCTGACATTGCCAGTGAAGCAGAAGACCCAATACTATTATGGGCTACTGGACTCTTTTAGAATATTTTTCTGAGTTTACACACCTATAATATTCAATAACGGAATTAAGCAAAAAAGGGGATACAGATGTGAATGTGCATTTTGTATTTGTGTATTCAAAGTGGTTAGGATAGATATATAGTTACATTCTCTTAATGAATAGAGGGATTTGTTCTACTGGAGTTTTAAATAGGATATCATGTTTGCATCTTGTACAGGAATTAACCACTAGGAAGAATGTATGCAATGTGTTAATCATTGAAACTATCCTACCAATTTGGTTTGAAAAAAAAATGTTGGCTACATTCCCATTACTTTTATTATATGGCACCAATTTCATTTCTATATTCACTTGCTGCTATTTGATCTAAAATTATTTTGAACTCTTATATTTTCACCAATTGGTTTACATGTATATGTATTTCAGTTTATGATTTTTTTTTAATTTTCTCTTTGACTAAGTTGTCTTCATTTATTCTGCCTTTCTGTATTTTTGTAAAGTGAAAACAACCAATATCATTTTTGAAGAAGATCTTACTAATGCAAATTTTTGGCATGGACTTTTAAACCTGTAGGATGATTCCTGAAATTAGGGTTGGAAATGCTATGTATTTTACAGATTTGTTTTTATTTCTTCTAATATTACTTTAGGTAGGTGGGATTTAACTGTATTTGAACTTATGAATATGTAGTATAAAAAGAGCTGACAAAATGTAAATATAGTTGTCTTGGAAGAAGATATATGCTGCTTACCCTGGGAATATGGAAATTTTCAAATATATAATCACAAAAATGAAAGTTTTAAAAGTAAAGTGGTATTGGACTATGGAAGGCTCTTCTGATATAAGGTAATGCATTCTCTCATGACAAACTTTACTACTTATCAAGATTGATTTTACAATTCATCTCTGATTTAATTTTGTATCCAAAAAATTTAGCACCTTCATCCTTGGTCCTCTAATAAAATTGTTAGTATAAATCACCAAGAATCCAAGCACAGCTTCTGAAGGAATATCTACCACAAATCAGCAGCTGTGTGTTGTAGTTGACATGCAAAGATAAAGAAAAAGCATATTCTCCTGTCAAAAGCACTGCTCTACTCACTATGATTACTAGCTATATCAAGAAGAGTAGAGGTGATCTCATATTTTAATTAGTTCATAGGAATAAAGACCATGTAAACTGTGTTCAAAGATTTTTATAAAATCTAAAAGTTATTTCATGTAAAAACAAATATATCTGTCCATTTTTCATCCATCCCTTCATCCATCTATCCATCATATCCTTTCATCTTCTCCCAAACATGAAAGTGTAAACATACGAAGATGCATAGTCTGTGAGAACAATCACTATCTGAGAAGCCTCTGAGAATAGTTTATTCTTCCATTGTACTTTTGGCCATGGAGAGATCTCTTTTCCAAACTTAGGATCATATCAGATTTTGTCTGGAAGAGACTTAGAATTATTTCAGGGGAAAAATGAAGAAAATGGCAAATTATGCTCTGGTTTTTGACATTTCTGCTTAGAACTAATGTTACTTTTACTGCTAGGGAAAATTTTCACATTTAGATATAATAGGCAGGAAATCTTCACTCAGTGAGAGTCACTATTGGTGACTATCAGTGTATTTTGCAAATAATAGTGCAGTTCATCACACATAGGATTATTTTGATATGCATTATGAATATGCATTTACGGCATCATGTTCTCATGTACCAGTTTCTCTATCATATCTCTTGTGCATCTAAAATAAATTATAAACATGTGTTCACTTTTACTTAAATATTTGAGCATGCACATTACTAATGAAAGAAATTTCAGTATTCAAAAAGGACATTGCTAATATATTCACATGTAAGAATATGAAGATAATATTAATTTACTGATTTGCAGATAGATATATCATTCCTATGTAACATTCCTAAATATTTCTCTAACCCTAGAATTTTCTCACACTTTTACAGAAGACACTTTTTAAACCACAATCCATTTCTAGAGACAATCACTCATCTAAACCATTTTACTAATACTAATCATCATAAACATAGAATAGTACACTTTTTGTCTGTATTATGTCAACAGTTCTTTCCTCTTTAGTTCTAAGAACTGTTAAATTGGATGAACATTTTAGAAGCTATTTACTTGCTCATAAGTATCTGGGCTAATTTCAGCTTTAGAGAATTATTAATAAAGACGCTGTGAAGATTCTTGGAAGGTTTTAATATGGGAAGGTTTCAAGAAACAAATCCAATATAGATTGAAGGATATCCACTTTTTCTCTTTTTTTCATTTTAATAAGTTCTATAATGTTGCAATTTTAAGAAAAATGTTCATTTAAATTTTTATTAAAGTTTCTCACAAAAATTATATTATTCACTTATTGTTGCAATTTCTAGAGTATATAAGCTAATTACTCAGTCTTTAAGTACTGATATATTAAAATATTATAAAATTGTACAACTGAATATGCACCATGTAAAGTTTGAATACATATATACATACTTAAATCAGGTTTAATCCTATCTACTCAAACACTTTTCATTACTTTGTGGTAAAAACCTTCAAAATCCTAACTTCTACTTTTAAATGTACAGTACATTAATATTAACTACAATCTCCTGTTGTTCAATAATATACTAGAATGTCTTATTTATATCTTACTGTTATTATTATTATTATTCTTTTTGTTCTTATTTTATGTATTTTGTGTAGGATCTTACTAAGCAGCTCAGACTCATACTGATCCTCCTGTTTTCAGCCTCTGCAAAACTGGAATTATAGGCATGTGCCACAATGCCCAGACTTGGTCACCAGCTCAGCATGTCTAGGGGCAGGGCCAGCACAGAATGTGGTACCAGGGCTTGAAGCCTGTCCCTGCGCTTGCCTAAGCAAGTACTTAGCCTGCTAAGCTATCTTACTGTCCCTTTATCTTTCTGCTTTTACTTGCTCCCTAACAGTGGAAATATGATATCTTTCTCTTTTTATTATGAATCCATTTAGGGCTTTTATTAAGAATTTTGGAGAAATTTCATCTTGAGATTTTGTTAATTTTATGAACTTACTATTTTCTATTTTATTTACTATTGCTATACTTACCACTTTTTAATCTTTATTTGAGTCTATGTTGTTCCTCCTTTCTTCATGTCCTCCTCCAAGTGTGAAACCTTAGGCCACTGTTTGGAGAACTTGTTTTAGGTATATTCCTAACTACATGTGTTTTATTAATGTTGTTTATTGTATTTGATGATTGCTATCATCCCAAGATCTCTACATTCCTCCGGACCATATTCTTGGAACTTATTAATATATGGCATGACAAAAGGACATTGTAGATGTGAATTTAAGAACTTTGAGAAGAACAACAGTCTGGAATATCTATGTGGAAATAAATCTAGTATCTTAGTAGAGGGAAAAAGCAGTATCCAATTAAAAAATAAATACAGGGCCAGCCAGATAGCTCAGTGGATTAAAGCCCCTGGGTGCCCTGAGACCATGACTAAGACTTGACATGGTGGCTCGTGCCTCTAATTCCAGAGCTTGGGAGGCTGAAAACAGGGGGATCACTATGAGTCTAATCTGTGTAGTGATACCCTGTAGATGCTGTACTAAAGACACAAAATAAATTTAAAGTATATACAAGGATACAACCAAAGTTTTGAATTTAAACTAGTAGAAAGTATAAAAAGCCATGGATTGCATACCTCTTAGGAACTGGAAAAGCCAAAGAAATCTAAGAAGGTTCCAGAATGAATGGAGCTCTTCCAAAACTGCTATGAGAGACTTTGACTTCCAAAATAATTAAGAAATCTGTTGCTTTAATCCTCTAAATTTGTGGTACATTATTCTACCCACGGTAAAGAACTGGTGTAGCTTACATTAGTTACTCAACAATCAAATTTAGAAATTTTATCACAAGAAAAAATGCATAAGAGAAGTTAGAAAGGAACACGCTTTTCTTATTCACGATCTTAGGGAGAAAGTTATTCATATTTCAACATTAGGTATGACACCTGAAGCAGGTTTCCAATGTCTGTCTTTCAGACAGGTTTAGAAAATTCCTTTTCATCTCTACCTTATTCAGTCCTTACATCATGAGTGGGTGTAAGTTTCATCAAGTGATTTCTTTGCATCTACTGAGGAAATTATCTGGACTGTCTCTTTTTCATGTATTTCATTAATAGAACAACTTTGTTGACAGATTTTTAGAATTGTATGGAGGATATGCTACTGTTTAATTATGATTTAAATTATGGTGTTGGATTTTTTACATAAAATGCAATTTAATTTTTCTAAGACTTGGGGGAAGACTTGCTTACATACTTACAAAGAATACTGAACCACATATCTTTTAATTATATCTTTATGTAATTTTAGTGTTAAGTTATGGCAGTGTAAGCAAATAAGCCAGACTTTTTTCTTTATTTTCCAAATTAATGTGTTTAATTTTACTTTTAAACATCTATAGATTTTTCAACTTAAATTTCCCATGATTTTCTTTGTGCAAATGATTTTGACTGTGACTTAATTTTTAGCGTAGACCTAAAATTATTCAGGTTTCTATTTTGTCTGTGTAAATTTAATTAATTTGTAGCTTTCAGAGATGTGTTCATTTCATCTATGATATCATTTATTCCTATAAATTTATCAGATACCAAAGTATTTTAGTGATCATGACAACTTCAGTTGTTTTGATATGATCAGAGTTTTCTGAGAAAAAAATTGCTGTCAACCAAGGTTAAAAGGAGAAGGAAGATGAAAAAAATTTGCAAGTTGAGTTCCAGACCTTCAGAGGTACTCACTCATATATTTCCCCTACACAGTTTATTTGTTTTCAAAGTGTAATGAACTTTCTCAAAGTGTAATGGGGACTTTCTCTTTCTCCAAGGACTTATTTAACATTTATGGTAAAGGCTCATTCTGCCTCTCCAAGAGCAGGAGGGATAGCTACTGCTCCAGGTATATTATATAAAGTCCAAAATTATGTCTTTTGAGTTTCTAAACTGTGTTAACAGTTCTTCTCATAACTTACCTAACATGACCCTATTCCCATTGGCTTCCTTCAGGTGGTCAGATTGTAGAAAACTTATGTCCAATGTTTTTCCAAGGAAATAATTTTGGTTTTTTATTTTGATTTTATATAATCTATATCTTTATTTTGTTGGTCTTGATAAAACTAAATATAGATATAAGAACTTTAATGGAAATGCATTATATTTCATTATCTTCATGCCTATTGAATATACAAAATACTTATTCTTTAAGTTTTTATCAATTGGTTGCATTTTATTTCTCTTTTCCCTTTCACATTCTTGTTAGGTATCCTTTTAAGCATGCACATGTTAGCTTTATTAATATCCTTTATGACTTGCTGTTTTGCAGTTTACATATTTAATCGATTCTTTTCGTAGTGTGTGTGATGTGAATACGGATCACTGGTTGAGATCACTTTCCTTGTCTGCACTTAGCATTTCATCCTTTGAGTGTTCACATACTTGATGCTCCACTTCATTTAGGTCCTTCAGGCTTCAGGAGCCTCCCTTGAGTACCAGATTTTAAATTGCAAACCCACCAGCCACCATTTCTTTTTTCCTTCCTTTATTATTTATGGTCAATTCTTATTATTATATAAGTAAATGAGTTTGATGCTGGAGAAATAAAAGGGACAGAGGAAGGAGGTGGGAAAAAAAGAGGGAACTGAAATGCCTTATGTACATATACCAAGTCCCTATAGTATACACATACTATTTATCTAGCTTATTTTTACCGATTATATATATGAATTCAAATTTATAAAGCACTTGTAGCACTGCATTTCATTCACGAAATAAAATTTCACATGTTCAATTGGCATTTTTATATACTTTCATTTTTTACCACTATCCTTACATTTCTTTATTGTCAAATGAGATCATAGTGCGGTATTTATATTTAGGAATTTTTCTTCATATTCTTTTAATGTTAGGAATTTATAGAAATTTATTTTATGAACAAGGAGTTGTTCCATTTCGGGAATTTTTCATATTTACTAAAACAATATGTATTTTGTGGCTAGTTACAGTGTTTTATTTATAACAAGGAAATCAAAGTTGGTAATATTATTATTCAGATGACATAATAATTTATTTTGTCACATTACCTATGGGTCAAACATCATCACGCTCAGAGTTCTGAAGGGCTGCAGTTACCGTTTCAGCCAGAGTGCATTCTCGTGTGAGTTAAGCTAGGTGACATCCCACTCCCAGGCACATGCAGACTGTTGGTAGAGTTCTTGTACTTGTGCCTGGAGGTCTGAGCACTTTAGGCTTTGCTGGCAGTTTCCTCCCCCTAAAAGAGCCCGCTTGCAGTGTTCCATGGGGCAGTTATCAAAGACTGTTCGTCACATGAGTCCCTTCTCAACAAGGCCAGCAGGATGGTGCAGCCTATCTGTGAATTGTGTGGAGGCCTAGACAACAGAGCATCACTGTGCAGGACTGTCAGTCACAAGCAAGTCGAAGGTCACACTTATACTCGGGAGGCCAAAAAGTCACCGTGGAAAAACCAGAAGGAAATCAATTTGTGTATGTTCAGCTGCCTCTCCAGCTGTCTGGGTTCACAGAACTATGTCACCTTGCAGAATGTCCACCCATAATGTTCTTTCTTCTTCTTCTTTTTCTGGAATATACAACAGGCATTGAGTGAGTGAGTGAACAGATATGATTTTCCTATCAGCCTGAACAACAAATTAAATGCATGAGTTTAATTTATAAACTCAGATACAAATAAATCTTGTTTTATGAGTTACATAAACTGTCTACCAAGAAAAAAAAATCAGTGCTTACCCACATTCAACATTCTTTTCAAGTGTAAATATTGTATTTTTTCCCTTGTGTAGGAACTCAAAAGAAGAAATAAAAATCGAAAGGTATAATACAGTTAAATGGAAAGCAAGAACTTATGGATTAAGCAATGAAGAGAGTAAAAGGAGAAAAGATACGAAATATGGCAGGGCAAAACCATACATTTATATAAACAAGATGGTTGAGGCAAGCTTCCTAAGACTCTCCATCAGGATTTTGAAGATAGCAGTTGATGGGTAGGGTCCTCACCCTGACTGACTATATGCTGATGTCTGTGGACTGAGAGACTGAACTGGGGATAGCAGTGTATTGTATTAAAATTGTGCTTGAAATACCTGTCATTTTGGTCTTGTAAATACATACTGCTTCTAATGTCATATAAATTGATTCTATATTCTCTCTAACATAAATGTTTGTAAAGAAAAAAGGTAATAAAAGAAAACAAGAGATAAGAAGGAAAATGTCACAGAATTGTCCTGCTACAATGTTGTATATGGTTTGATTTCTAAATTTCTGGGTAGAGATGTGTAATTTTTTTTCCATATTCTGTAGGGATTTAAAGTTTAGAATATCCATGGTTGTCAGAAAACAGCAGTTCCATGTTATGTCTAAGGTGTTTATTATTCACACAGATAATGATGTTTAGCTCAAATGCCTCTGTTTCATGATAATAATATCATTAAGCTTCTCTTCTGGATGTTTAACAACTAAACATTGCAGACCAAAAATTAGGGGAAAAAAAGGGCTACAAAGATAGCCAGTATTTTGGTGTTAGCCCTTCAAGATTAGGGAGGATTCGGGACATATAAGAACCTGTGTTGTGACATCTTGTAACTCAGTGGTGTCCCAAATTTTCTGATCAAGGAGATTATGGGGCCACAGAGGAAAGTGATGGATGATGTAGAGTGTGCCAAAGGAGAGTCACAAAGAGAGGAAAAATCCTCTCAAGCTTTCACAGAAAGCAAATTGATCAAGCAATGGCCGTGACTCATCCAGATGGCTGACACTGACAAAAGATGTACAAGGTACTGTGCATGGTCTCAGAGTAAATCCTGGGGGGATTTGACTGACCTTTCCAAACATAAAAACTACATTTTTACTTATGTAGGTCTTGTTTCAACTTGGTCTTAACCATCGAGCAGAAAAGTAGAACCATGAGGTATAGAAAGTAATGCCATATTAAGGACGGCCAAATACCCCAGCAGATTAAATAGCTCTGTTTAGGCAAAGTGAAGTGGCTGGGTTTATCCTGGGTATGCCATGCTGGCCCCAACCCAGGGCCTGAGAGGACAATAGAGACTTGGAATGGTTGCGCACCCTTGTAATCCCAGCTCTTTGGAAGGCTGAACACAGGCAGAACACTGCGAGTGCGATTTATACAGTGAGACCGTACAGACCTTGTAATAAAATACAAAAAAAAAAAAAAAAGTAATAAGAAAGAAGAAAGTAGCGCCATATAGAAATGCTGAGCTGTATAAGGATGAGTTGTAAAAGGCTCAAGTCAACAAGTTCAGATGTTTACCAGTTCTGCTGACAACCCACTACAATTTGGGCTATATTGGGCTCTTTCGCTGAATTCAGGTACGTACAATATTTGAACTGGCATCAAGTATGAAAAGGTCCTTTAAAGAGTTCTCCAAATATGGCTTCTCTAACAGCAATGGAACACTTATCTCAGACAAAAGAAAGCAAAAAAATGGTGGGACATAAACGAAGGACCATTTTGCAGTGAAGAAAATACGCATACATATATACAAAAGAGTTAGCATAGTTATACAGCTACCTTCTATTAGTTCAATGAGAAGAAAAGTCTGTACTATTATTGTCTAGACAAGATATCATGCCTGCATCTTGTCCTCTAAATAATTACTATGAAGACAAAAACATGCAATGTATTAATTAATTAATTATTATAACTGTCTTACTAGCCTGTTTTGAAACTGTTTCATTGCTATTTTTTCTCATTAAAATGAATAAAAAATTTAAAAACACAATCTTTTTGACATTATAATGCATATTTTCAGTGTTTTAAAAATGTATTTTCAAAATGAAATGTCTTTATTTTTTCAATGCTGATACAAAATAGCAGACATACAAAGTTAAAGCAGAAAGATTTCTTTAGCTCATGGTTTGTACAGGTTTCAGCTCATAATCAGTTGGCTCCAAGAGAGGTGGTGTGGCAGACAGGTATCACAGAGGAAAAAGTTCATGGTAGGGAGGAGGTAGCAAATCAAGTTAGCAACCAGCAACAAGGGTCAAGCAAGGAAGACAACAGCTCTTTCCATCCCTTATATCTTGTGCATACCACTCACGCCCTTTGTCATAGCACTTCACCATGAATTACTCCCAGTTTAACTCCATGCTGTCACAGTGGCATTGAGACAGGGTACCCCTGCCCTGCATATATATCGCCTTGACTTAAACTTTCAAAAAAGTGAATCTTCTTTCATTACAGTAGGAAAAATTAAAGATTAGTCATAGAAAGAGATCTCTAGAAAAGAAAGATCTAAAGTTCAGACTGAGATAAAAAGAAAATGAATGTACTTCATAAAGCAAGAGTACTCAAATTGAGTTCACAATTTGATTATGAAAAATGCAAGAACAATCATTAAAAAAAGAAATTTCAATATACTAGAAAAGGAAATTGGAGTATACACATGTAGAAAGATGTGAAACACTGATATGCAGTTAGGTAGATTTCATCAGAGCATGGAGTGCCTGTTGGTGGGAGTTTTGGGAAACACTAATAGGAAGGATAAGTTAGCGAAGCAGACATTGGGAAGGGGCTCATAAATTAGGAAAATATGGCTATCTGGTAGAAAGGGGGGCTGAGTTTTCACAGCAGGGGGCATGGCCAAACATGCTTTTTATGTAACTTCTTAGGATATAAATGGATGGGAAGATGGGTATTGGAACAGAAAAAAACTGCTGGAGAACCTTTGTAGTAATTGAATTCAAACACAATTATGACCGAGGGTTTGGTAGTAAAGATAGATAAAGTAGTTTATGCTGGAGAGTTTATTTATTTATTCTATTTTAGGGAAGGGTCTACATGGTGTTCAGGATCTCACTACTAGATCAGACTCATAGTGATCCGCCTGTTTACAGCCTCCCAAGAGCTGGGATTACAGGTGCGTGCCACCTTGCCCAGTCTCAATTGCCATATCAGAGGGCCCTGGGGGCAGGACCTACATGGCAGGCTAGGGGATTGAACCCTCTGCGCCTGCACCTGCTTATGGGTGATTTTATCCACTGAGCTAATTGGCCAGCCCTCAAGGTTTTTTGAGAATTAGTATTGTATGTAATTGAATATTACGGGCTTTGAATATTGAAATAGATTCAATCCCCCACTTAAACTCTTATTAGCAGCATAATCTAAGAAACTAATGAAATGTTATGATCCACAAGTATCTATCTAAAATTTATTCAATGAAACATTATAGATTAAGAATTTATTATAGTTTCTTTGTGCTGTCCAAAGGTAGCTGTTTGAGTCATTTGTATATAAAATGGCATTTGTACTGTAATTAAACATAAAAAGTATAAAAAAGTAAACAATCTGAGATTAGTCTACAGTTTCTGTAAATATGTTAATACATAGATTCTGGTCACATTTGTAAACATAAGTGACAAGAAATGAAGACAGTCATTTTAATGTGAAAAAAGAATATGCCAGTTCCAACAACTTTCCAATTCCAATTTCCCAACAACTAAAACAACATTGATATGGAAATATGCACCTAATCCTATGATTTTCTTCATATCCACTTTCTCGTAGTCACTGTGCAGGGGAGGGGTAATAATACTGTGGCTCATCCAAAAATATAGACTTCAGAGCTAAGATGACTCCACTCAAATCCCAGCTACATTGTTCACTACACTGTGACCTTGTACAAAGTTCTGCACTACTCTATAATTCTATTTCTCTGTTTGCCAAATGAGAATATTGATAATAATACTAATCTTGAAAAGTGAGTGTGAGAATAGTGATACATATAAAGTGCTCAAAACAATGTAACCAAAAATAAAAAAAAAGCAATGTCACCTCCTTTTAAGCTGTAGAAGTGTAAGATATTTTCTTTAGTCACATATTATAAAGGATGTTTCTTCAGCCTGCTTTTCTCCTGCAATTTTCGGCAACTATTTTGATTTTTAAAAAAAGCAAAATTTGAATTGAGAACTCAGGTTTCCCTGACATTGAGTTACTATAACACATCTAGAGCGATGATCATTTTATACAGCAAACAAGACGTGATACATGCTGAGCGTCGTACATTTGCAGTGGGATATTACAGACTACACTTGACAAATGAAATTTTGCATGCATAGAAGATTTATAAGGTAAATGTTACTGAGATTTACAACTGTTAGAAACCTAAAAATGAAACTTTCATTTTCAAGAACTTTTTTACTTTATTAAAAATATCTCATAAAAGGAAATTCTTATATGCCTAAATCAAATTGTCAACACTTTAATGTAGACCTGTGACTGAAATGGTCTATTGGCACAGAAGCATCTATATAAATTTCTCAGCACCTAAATATACAATATTTTAACCTTGGGTAAGTACAGTTGCATTAGTGAAGAGAGTTTTATGTTTTTTAAAAATTATGATGGCAATAGTTTTAGGAACTCTATAATTTACTGCTTCATAGAATAAAACTTTTAAAAAATATAACCCACTATAGTTTATGTGGAGAAATAACAGACCCAGAGGTCAAGTCTATAACGTATAGTAGGAGTAAATTTCTTACCCTCCTAAGACTTCTCCCTTTTAGTTTTAAGCATACCCCATCTAATCATCTGGGGACAGAAATTGAATTTTAGGGGGGAAATGTACATGATTACAGCTCTCCATGAGAATGTTCACTTTTGACCAATAGAAAAAAACCTTTGATAATTGTGTCCAGGAACTAGTTCCTTCATTTATGATACCAGAAATTTCTCTGTTGTGTACACTGAACCACAACAGATTCTTTAGAGCCTATAAAGTATGATGAAAAATTTAATGAGTATTTAAGTTTAGAAAAGCTTACTGTAAAATACACATGGCCCTCAATCTTTCTCAAGCTATACTCATTCACTTCAAACTAACCTATTCTATCTTCTTAGCCACTGTCTAATTAAGTTTTGAAAGTCGTCTTTCATGAATATCTTCTGTTAGACTGTCATTGATGTCTCGATGCCTTAAATTGATTCAAAAGGTTCAAGGTCATTTTAGTTTGGGTGTAAAAGCTGAAAGTTTTACAGTGCCAGATCTGGAGACTGTAGTTGATAAAGACTATGTTTGACAGAGTGGACGAAGACACTTGGTAATGCTTTATAAATCCACCTTTCTGTTGGAAGGCACTTGGCAATAGCATTCACTGATTTCTTGAAATCACATTTTGTGAAGATGGTCATGAAAGAGGACTTCCAGAGCTTTTCTAAGGACATGTGAGGATCTATTCAAGCTCCTTCAAGGCTGACTGGAGATATGACGCATGCAACAAGCTCAGGTGTGTGCCAGGAGTGCAATGACTGAGCTGACCTTCAAGCTCCTTAAGAAGCTTGAAGAAATTTATACATTCCAAAGCTCAACGAGTGTTGAAACTGCATGCACTAACTAAAGAGACGTGCACATAGCAAGAGTTTTTCTACTCTAACTGATCCTCAACCCTCACCACAAAAATTATAAGAATGCAAGGAAACTAAGGAACAACAAACCTGCGAAACCTCTTCACTCTTGGCAAGCTTATCTTACAGGCATTTAAGAGACAGAAGTAAAAAAAACAAAAGTTTAAAATATTTGAAGAGGTAAGAAATTATTGATAAGATAATCAGGTATTTCAGAATTGTAAGTAAATATGCAAATGATTTATTTGATAAAAGTTCCAAGAAGTTTATGATATCAATAAAAACCTGATTGAAGAAACAAGAAAATACAAGATATGCACGACGATTTTAGTGAAAAATTAAAGTATGGAAAGAAGACATTAAGGATGGAGTAATCTGTGCTGAAAGCATATACAGCAGAAATGACCACTGTGAGGAGGGTTAGAATTAAGTTGAGTGGAGTATGATGGTGCACACCTATAATTCCACGATTTAGGAGGCTGAGTCAGGACTGTTTCAAGTTTGAGTGCATCCTGGGCTATCTAGCGAGTTTAAGACCAGCCTGCATCTACTCTCAAAAAAAAAGAAAAAAAAAGAAAATGAAAAGACAAGTTTCACATAGTAGATCATATATTCATTGATAACCCCAAAATAACAAGATATTACGGAAACTAGGTGTAACATTTGCTAGGTCATTCACAAAACAACACCAAAAAATTCTGAGAGTCATGAGTTAAGAGTTATATAAAGATTAAAAGATGTCTTAGTTACTCTTTTCTTGTTGCAAATACCTGACACTCAAAATTAGAGAAGGAAAGTCTTGTTTAGCTCACAGTTACTGGAGATTTCAGTCCATGTTCAGCTGGCTCCAAGGCAGAGTGGCATGGGGCAGAGAACAGCCACTCACGGGCGGCAAAGAACAGAGAGCAAAGGGAGAGGCAGCATCTCAGGCAGCTAGCTAGCCTTGCTCCAGTCCTGACATTGTAATGCAGATTACCTGCCCCAAGGTAGGTGCAGCACCCACACCCATGGTAATCAATCACAAACTTCAGAAGCCACCTCATTACTGCTTGAGACTTTGGGGGGACACCTAGATAAAACTGCAATGATATAAAATGATATAGTGAAGATGATATAAAATTATAAAATTTTCTTCACTAAAATTATAGGAGAAAGTTTTCCCACTCTAGAGAAAACACTCAACTTTGCATTAAAACATTGCATCCATAGCATATCTTATTTAAAACCTAAGAAATAGAGTAGAAAGACATACAAGCAAAGGGTTTTTCAAAAAAGCATCAATTTACTTGTAGAGGCAAGCCTATCACAATAACAGCACATTCCCAACATACATATTAAAACCAGGAAGCTTAGAACAAGACTCAACCCAGATGAATATATCCTGAGGAACTATCTTTTGGAATTAATTGAGAAATAATGACTTTTCATGACAGACCATATAAACAAATTCATGATTGCTAACCATCATTGCAGACATTATCTTAAAAATACCCTAGTAAGATGTAGTGAGAGAATAAATATCACCAAAGACACCAACAGAAAGAACACATTGAACCACTCAGTAGGAATGTAAAAGGGAAGAAACAAAACATCAGAAGCAGAAAAGGAATACAATGGCAAGATTCAACAAATATCTTTTATTAATTATTTTTAACTTGGAGAGTCTTGATTCCCTCCAGAAAAGATGAGGATTGAATCCAAAACAAAACTAAAATATATGGTGTCTAGAATAAATAAATCTTACCAACAAAGAAACATGTAGCCTGAAAGTGAAACGATAAAAGACTGTCATGCAGCAGGATCCCTAAAACAAGCAAGAATAGTTATGCTATTTTCAGACAACAGAGACCATCTACCAAAACGAATCAAAAAAAAAAACAAAGTATGTGACTATGTATGGTTAAAGGAAACAATTTAAGAGGAAGAGATAACAATTATAAGTAATAATGCACCAATTGATGGTACACCCAAATTCATAAAGCAAATATTATGGTACATAAAAGGTCAGGTAAATGTCAACAGTATCATAGTGGGAGACTTTAAAACTTTATTCTCATGAATTGACAGGCAAAGTAGCCAAAAGTCATTTGTAATCATCAAGTCATTACAAATATTGAACAGCATACACCACTGAATGGTTAATGGTCTTAATAGATATACATGGTGTTTCTTTCATCAACCAAATTCTTATTTTGTCAGTGGCACACATAACTTTCTCCAAAATAGAATGTATCAGAGACTGTAAGCAATACGTAAGTAAATATAAGGGAGAGGAAATAACCTTCCACATGTTATCATGTCAGACCAAAATGAAAGTAGAGATAGATAATGGTGAAAGAACCTAAACAAGCATACGATGTCTATGTAATGCACTATAGAGTAACTAATATGTCATAGAAGAAATTTAAAATTTTCTAGATTCCAGTGGCAATGGGAAGACAACATGCCAAACTCATGCAACATAAGGAAAGCAGTTCTAAGAGGGAAGCAACCCAAAAATATAATACAATACAAAGGATTAATAAATCAAAAAGTTGATTCTTTTGAAAGATAAGCAAAATTGATGAATTCCAAGCCAAACTTATCAAAACAGAAAAGAAAATATTTATATCAATGGAATTAGAAATGAAAAAGAAAACATAACAGACACTATGCAAATCAATAGAATTATAAGAAACTACTTTAAAAATTTGTATTCCAATAAGCTGGAGAACCTAGGAGAACAATAATTTCTAGACATATATGAATTATCAAAACTAAACCAACAAGATAAAAACCCCAAATAACCCGGTACCTAGAAATAAGGGAGAAGAAATTAAAGGAAACTGACAGCAAGAGTCTGAAACCCAGTGAATTCATTACTAAATTTCCCAAGAACTTTAGGGAAGAACTAATAGCAGTACCCCTCAATCTCTTGTATGACACTGAAAAGGAAGGAATGTTGCCCGTTCCTTCAGGCTAGCGCCCATATGTATACAGAGCTCAGACAAGGGTGCTACATAAAAGTAAACTACGGGAGGATATCTTTAACAAATATTGATGCCAAATCCTCAAAGAGATCACTACAAACAGAATTCAACAAGTTATTAAAAAGTTCATCCATCATGACCACGTCAGCTTCACCACAATGATATAAGTAGGCTTTAACACATATAAATGAATATCCACAATGCACTCCAAAGCAGACGGGTACAAATCCCATGATCATCTCAATAGATGCAGAGAAAGCACAAAACAATCAGAATTCATTCATTACAAAAAAATCTAGATAAAAATAGGTATTAAAAAACCTTACTTGGTATTGTCAAAAAATATTTATGAGAAATGCAATGTCAACCTCTTGTTAAATAAAAGAAATATGTACATATTCCCTCTAAATCAGTACCAAGTTGTGGGTATTCTCTTTTTATTCCTAAACACTATAGCGCTCAAAACTGCAACTAAAGCAATCAGAGAAGAGAAAACAATAGAAATAATTTAAATAGGAAAAAGTTAAGTCAATCTTGCAGATGACATGATACTTTACATTGAAGTTTCAAAAATTCTCCAGAACACTGTTTGAAATAATAAACAAATGCAGTAAAGTAGCAAGGTACAAAATAAATACACAAAAATAAAAACCTTTCTCTATGTTAACAACCCACCAGGAAGACTTCATCATAATAGTTTTGTTTACAATAGCTTCAACAAATTAAATAGTTAGGGATTAAATTAACAAAGCAAGTGAAAGATCTGTATAATGTACAACACAGTGCTTTGAAAAAAAAGTGAGAACAACATTCAAAAGTGGTAAAACAACCTCTGTTCAAGGAGAAGTAAAACTAATACAGTACAAATAGCCACCCTGCAAAAAGCAGCACATGTGTTTAGTGGAATTCCAGTAAAAATAATGTTTTCAGAAGATTAAAGAAAAAAAATGTTATTTTATTTTTATTTTCTGTTAATATTTTTTAAAGGAGGACAGATCTATTTAACTCAGTTTGTGGAGGTTTCAGTCTATACTTAGCTGTCTTCAAAGGGCGGGTGGCATATGGCAGGGGGCAGCACTTCACAGCAGTGGAAAACAGCAAAAGCAACAGGTGAGGAAGAAAAATAAAATAAAATTTATATGTATGGGGCCGGGGAGATGGCTCAGTAGACTAAGCACTTCCCTGGCAAGTTCAAGGGCCTGAGTTCAATCCACGGTTCTGCAAAAAAATTTAAAAATAAAATAAAATTTATATGTAACCAGAAGAAACCCAGAACAACCAAAACAATCTTGACAACTGGGCAAAGCAAGAGACACTACAATTCCAAATTTGAAGTTATGTTGTATAACTGCAATAATAAAAATATCACAATGCTGGCAGAAAAAAATATGTGTATTGGAAAAAAGAATATAATAGAAAAAGGGTTCCTAATCCTGATCATGACCACCAATCCATGGCCTCCTAGGAAGTGGGTGACACAACAGCAAGTGAGCAAGAACTAAACAAGCTCAACTCCATTAGTATTCCCTTCTCCCCTAGTTGGCTTATGCTACCACCTGAGCTCCACCTTCTGCCAGAGCAGTGGCAGGACCAGATTTTCTGAAGGATAGAAATCCTACTGTACACTGCACCTCTGAGGGACCTAGCTTGCATATTCCTTATGAAAACTCTAACAATTGACAATATCAAAAAAGTATAAAAATGAGGTACATAAAGTAAAGCCATATTAATATGCTGAGCTCTTAAAGGCTCTAGTCAGCAACTTCTGAGGACAAACCCATATTATTGTGGACTACTAGACTGTGTTGGATTGTTTTGCTGAACTCCAGCACCTATAATTTTAGATGCCAATAGAATACCCATCTCTGACAGGACTGAACTGGAGAGGGGGGATACAGAGGAAGGACAATTTTGTATTTGTATATACAGAAAAGTTAGGATAGATGTACTGCTGCTTTCCCTTGGTTCAGTGAGAGGAATAATTTGTAGTAGTAGTGTTTGGATGTCCCATATATATCAAGTCCCATATCAAGTAGTAAGGGATGTCCTGGCTGCTTCTTGTACTGTGGATGACCGCTGAGAAGATAACGAAGTGCAATGTACTAATTATTGAAAATGTTCTATTAATCAGCTTCGGAAAAAAAAAGATAATACAAGTAGAGTCAAAACAATGAGGTTACAACTGGGGATCAGCTGGAAATGCAGAGATTAGCAGTAGCAGATAAGTTCACCTGTACAGAGTTCAAAATAAAACCATTGCTTGCAGATTCATGTCAAAGCTTGTCAAGTGAGTAACAAGTGGCAATTAAGTAGCATCAAGATTTGTTGTACTTTAACCATACAGCTGTGTCTGGTAGCCAGGCTTTAAGTCAGAAATCAAGTTATCTTAATACACACATTACTCCTTCTTTATATTCTTTACCGCTTACTTCAGCAGTTACCTGCACAACACACTTGTGTCAGCTGCAGTTTTGGGCAGCCCCACAAGCAAAGCCTCATCACAATGAACAAAACACAAATGCCACTGGAGTGCTTCTTTGAAAAATGAAAACACACAATGATAAGGCAGCAAAAGATGATAACAATAAGCATATTTAAAAGAAAATATCAAGTCCCATTTAAATCATAGGTGGATGGCAACAAGTGATTCTCATACTCCAGTACTCTTTTGCATAACACATTGCTACTGGCTGTCCAGGGAAGCCATAAAACCTTCACATCTGCTTTGCCACATGGAGCCCAACATGCTGCATTGAAAGACATGACTACAGCATTTGGAAAGAGCATAAAACAAAAGCAAGTAGTGAAGGCCACCCTCTCATCCAGTATGTGCATTTACATTGAGAGCATCACTCATAGTGGCTAAACTCATCTCTAAAGCTCAGAGGTCCTTTCCTACTGGTGAAGAGTTGATTATCCCGGATGCTAAGGACATGTGATGTAAACTTTTAGGACAGATGGTACTCCAAAAGTGGCATTTGCTCCTTTGCTGGCTAGAACTCTAACTAGGTTGATGATGAAATGACAAAGAATATTGAAGCACAGTTGTTAGTGATGATGAGTGAGTCCCTGTGTCATACAATCCAGTAGACAATTCTATTAATGTGGAAAACAGGGCAGCAGTGAACATTTTGTGCAATATGTTTCATGAGGACTTATATGTACACTTTTGTTGCCAATAAACATTGCAGATACAGAACTGTCACATTCCAAGAAATCTGAAATGGGTCATTTTGTATCAGTAGATGCACAGAGCAGGTGCAGTGATTGGACAATTTTCAGGTTTCACTATTTAGTTCAACAAGCTTGCTTCTGAGTGTGAAACCACATACTGTGCCACTCACAGAGAATGGCATCTAGCTAGAACACGTCACCAATGTTTTACATGATGGGATTAAGCTATCACTCACATTAATATAGATGCCCTTAAGTCACCTCTTTTTGTGCTACTCTGTGAGGAGATGGACACAGAATACAAGCTTCATATGCATACCGCAAAGGTGATGACTTTCTAAAAGTAGGTTAATGGTCATAATTTTTAAGTTACCAGAGTCATTTTAGTGGTCTCTTTAAAATTAGTGTTGACTGCACATGTAGTGACATAGGATGCTGCACAAATCTTGCTTCCTCATGTGACATTCAAGTTGCTCAAGAAAATTATTCTGTCACATGGAGAAAAGAACAGTCATGCTCAAGTTGGCTGATAAAGCCAAAGTGAAATCATGGTGGTCATATATTAGCACTGAGATTTTGGACATGTTTCAAATATTAGCAAAGAATTTTTAAAGAGATTAAGCCAAGTTCTTTCTCCAAGCTGGTTGAAGGTCACCTATCTCCGCTATCAAATATTTTAAATATTATTTCCCAGTCACAAAACACACACAGTCTGGAACATTTTCCCCACTGGAAGAGAAGAACCTGAGGCTAGGGATTATAATTTAGGGTGACCTTCAAAGTATGTTTGATATCACTACTTATCTCCATGTGTCCTCAATGAAAGCAGGATATTGTAGTGAAAACACTAAAAACCTGTTTTCCTGCCTAGCATTCTCTCAATATAGTTTGCTGCAGTGAGAGCCACCAAAATGGAATGGACTAGACATGTCCAACACCCTTGGGTGTCAGTATCTCCTGTCATCCCTGGACGGGACTGCCTAGTTTTGGGCAAACAAGCTCAGAGTTTCCACTGATTCTGCATTGTAGCATTGGTATATTCCATAGCATATTAGAAATAAAATGAATAATAAATGTAATGTGCTTGAAATCTTCTGAAAACAACTCCCATTCTAGTTTTTTTTTAAAGTACACATTCCTTAAAAACCAGTCCCTGGTACCAAAATGGTTAGAGATACCTAGAACAGAGGATGCTGAAACAAGCCAAATTGTATTTATCCACTTGACTTTTGATAAACAGCAATAACATATAGTAAAAAAAATAAACTTTTTGTTTTTTATATTAATTTTACTGGGAAGGAAATAGTATTGAGACAGTTTCAAAACAGGTTAGTATGACAGTTACAATAATTAATACATTGCACATTATTGTTTTCATAGTAGTTATTCATAGTACAAGATACAGGTCTGATATCTTGTCTAAACACTATTAGTACAAATCTTTCTTCTCATTAAACTAAGAGATAGTAGCTGTATATCTATCCTATTTTGTATATTCCATAATATATTAGAAATAAAATGAATAATAAATGTAATGTGCTTGCAATCTTCTAAAAACAACTCCCATTGTTAAAAACTTAAGTCTGCAGATCAAGAAATTAGAGAAAAAGAAGGGCTACAAAGATAGTCAACATAATGGCCCTACCCCTTCAAGGTCAATGAGGACTCAGGACATATGAGAACCTGTCCTGTGACATCTATAACTCAGTGGTGTCCCAAATTTTCTGATCAAGGAGATTGTAGGGCCACTGAGGAAATTGGTCAGTGATGCAGAGTGTGCCTAAGGAGAGTCACCTAAAGAGAAAAATTCTCTCAGGCTTTCACAGAGAGCAAATTGGTCAAGCAATGGCTAAGACTCATCCACATGGCTGATACATAAACTTTTAAAAAGTGATACTAAGAAAACAAGTTATCCATGTGCATAATGATGAGAGGAATCATATCTCTTACACTGTTCTAAAATCAACTCAAAATGAGCCAAGGAGTACCTTCAAAAACAGAAACACTGAGTCTTTCGGGAAAAAAGTTTGCTAAAGTTCTTCTTGACAATACAGATGTAGGAAAAGCCTTTCTGAACAGAACACCAGTTGAACACACCATAATACAAAGAGCTAACAAATTGGATTATATCAAGTTTAAAATTTCTGAACACCTAAGTACGCAACCTACTATCTCATTTACTTTCTTCTCATTGCTGGGACCCAACACCCAGAATAAGGGAGCAAAGGTTTATTTAGCTCACAGTTTGTGGAGGTTTTAGTCCATGCAAAGCTGGCTCAAAGGCAGACTGGCACATGGCAAAGGGCAGCAGTTCATGGTGGTGGAATACAGAAAAAGAGCAAGACAAAAGAGAGAAGTAGCAGCAGCAATGACAAAGGCAAGCCTCGCTCCTCCTTGTCTGCTCCAGGCCGGGTGTAGCACTCACCATAATCCCAGCAGTACTCTGATCCATAATCCCAGCCTTGTATCATGAATTAATCACAAACTCTAGAACCCTGTCCCGATGAATACATGAGCTTTGGGGTGACAAATACACACAAACCATACCACCTACAGAGTGAAAATGCCAGCCAATCCTTGGATAGAGGATTGATATCTAGACTATATACAGAAGTAAAAAAAAAAAAAAAATAGATCCTCAAAATTAAATTACCTAGTCAAAAATGACAGTTTGTATGGAGACATTTATCAGAAGCACAAATGTCTAGTAAGTTCATCAAGAAATATTTAGCATGTTTGTGCACCAGAGAAGTGCAAATCAGGACAACACTTATATTCCATTTCACAGACATAAGAATGGCTATCATCAGGATTCAAATAACAACAAATGCTATTATTTTGTGGGGAAAGAGCTCCTTCTTACATTGTCAGTAGAAATGTAGACTAGCACATGTACTACCAGGATCAGCATGGAAATCGCTTATAAAAACTAAAATTAGGGGCCAGGGAGATGGCTCAGTAGAATAGGCACTTCCCTGGCAAGTGCAAGGG
>NW_004524700.1:5037251-5039606 GCF_000260255.1 Octodon degus | reverse complement strand
AACATTTTAAAATTTGTATATTCATGCAAAATAGGCCCCAAGTGTTAGAAAACTCAGTCACTTATGCTTTAACAATGAAGCAAAGGGACTAGGGAGATAGCTCAGTCGAATAAGTGCTTGCCTGGCAAGCACAAGGCCCTGAGTTCCATCCCCGTTTCAAAAAAAAAACAATGAAGGGTGTTTTTTTTTTTTTTTTTTTTTTCCAATACTGGAAAAAAATTGAGGCTTTGATTGCCTCATCAGTGTCAAAGTGAGACCGTCAATTAGGGCACTTAACTTTGAATTGTACCGATGATTCCGTCTAGCAGTGTAGCACTCTCTTAAGTGTGACCTCATTGTACCTAATGTAGGTATTTTATTTTCTGGTTTCACTTACTAAGGGAGCATCTTTCTTAAATTAAAGTTAATGGAAGAAGTGAGAAAACTTGTGTGGGAATGTTCCCAATATGACTTCTGCTTTTATTTAGCACAGGAAGTGTTATAGGAATTGTTGAGAAATTTCAGATTGTGTATTCACATCTTCACACATTCCTCACGCATATGTGGCCATGAGCATAGATGATGTCCACCAACTAGAGCAAAGAAAAGGCCACTCTACCATTGGACAACGTAGAAAAATTATTTCTGGCATTTCCATATTAAATCCTATTAACTTTAGATAATTATACAAATTTTCCTAATTAACTAATAGAAAAAAACAACTGTCTTTATGATATTCTGGCTTGGGCTTCTTAACAGCTGTTAATTGTTAATACAAAAAATTGCCTTGAGAACTGTATTTCTAAATCTGTACACCCACAGTAAAACACACAATGAATTTCTTTTAGGAGGGTTTTTGTAGTTATTTATTTCAGCCAATTTCCTTGATGCTACTTTGAAAAACCTGTTCTAACCTCATAGTCGATGTCTTGTGGAGAGGTTATATTTACATGGCCCAGGGCTGCTCTAAGTACCTGTACAGTGTGAACCTGTCAGGTTTCCCTGATAATGTTGTGACTTATGCTTAGATTTCCCCAAGACCTCATGGGGTCATAGGTGGGTGCTTTCAGGAGGTGGGTGATTCTAGAGTTCGTGCTGCTGGCACCTGGGTGAAATGTTGGGACTGATTCACAACGTGATGCTAGGATGAAGGGTGTGAACGCAACCTGCCCCAGGGCAGCTAGCCCCGGTGGGAGTGCAGGAGAGAAAGAGCTATAGTCCTGGCTCCTCACTCGGAGCTGGCTGTCTTCTGTCTTCTACTCACTATGAACCGTTTGTCCTGTGCAATGGGCCTCTCACACTGTGCTGTCTTGGAGCCACCAAATTGGGCTGAAACCTCTACAAACTGTGAGCTAAATAAACCCTTTCTCCCTTAACTTTGGATGTTTTGGGCATTTGCAAATGTTTTTTCTCAGTAATGATAAGAGTAACTAAGGATGTCTGCAGTTTCTAAAACAAATTTAAGAAGCACAGAAAACTTTAATAGATATTGGAATGAGCAAAATAACTTCATTATTCATCTTTAAGAAAATGTCAGCAGTATTATCCTTTTATATTTTTCCACATAGTTGCTGATGTACCCTAATCTGGGCTGGAATCCATATTTGATTTATTATTTCCCCTTATTTTCTCAAGAAATAGGGATTGTGAAAAGAGTAATTCAGAGTGATACAGAAAAAAGAAACAGGACAAGAAATGAAGGTAGCAAAAAGAAAGAAAATAATGCTGAGCAGCTATTCTCTTAATAATACACAGATTGCTAGAGCAATCCTGAAAGAGGTTGTTTTATTTGTGAAAGAGAAAATTAAGACCTTTTAAATTAGATATTGGAATTATATGAGTTTTGGCATATTAATACATTAATATAACTTGTTTATTATTTTAATTTTCATTTCTCATCTCTCTCACCTCTCTCAATCCTTTTTCACATCACTAATAGTCTACTTTCTAATTTTAGTTTTTCATTTATTTATTTGAACTTATTTTTAGATTGCGTATGCAAGAGAAAACATGCAATATTGAACTTACTGATGCTGGTTTATTTCACTTATTATGATAGCTTCATTTCTTGCAAAAGTCATGGTTTTGTATTTCTTTTTTTTTTTTCTTTTTTCCTCTCTTTATGTATTTAGTACAGAGTCTACAGCATCTCACTATGTAGATTAGACTCATAGTGATCTTCCTGTTTTCAGCTTCTGAAGGCATGTGCCACCACACCCAGTCTCAATCACCATTTTATCACACCCCAGGGGAGGGACTGGCACTGCACATGGGGATTGAAAACCAGTCCCTGAGCCTGCCTAAGCAGGTGCTTTAAACCACTGAGCTATCTGGCCAGCTCTTTGTATTTCTTTAAGACTCAATAATAGTCATATA
>NW_004524700.1:5017255-5037151 GCF_000260255.1 Octodon degus | reverse complement strand
ATTATATATACATACATACATATATTTGAGGATCACTGGTGTTAATTTTTCTTTAAAGGTCTACTAAAATTCAGAAGCAAATGCCCTGGGTCCTATGATTTTCTTTCTTTGAGTGAAGTCTATTATGATTTCAATATCTTTGTTCTTTATTGGTGTGTTTAGAATTTTCTGTATCTTCCTAGTTCAATTTTGATAGGCCATATGAAACTTTCCAAATCCTTTACATTTCCCATATTATTGGAATGTAAGTTTTCAAAATAATTTCTAATAATCTGATTTTGAGTGGTGTGTGCTGTAAATTTGTCCTTGTCTCCAGTTTAAACCTTCATCTGGAGACTTCAGCCCTCCAGTGAGCAGACAGACTGTTTTCCCTGTTCCACACCTGGCTCTGGTGCAGCCCTCGTAAGCCAATCTTGTACATTCTTGTATATTTGTATATGTTGTATTGAATTTGTTTCTTAGTAAGCACTGTCTGACTTAAAGATTCAATAAGGAACTAAAACTACGCCTCTCTGGTTTTAATCATCTTTTTATAAATTTGCGGCAAATGGTTTGGGGGTGTTTTGGAAATAAGTAGAGGACGTTTTGTTGTCAAAATATTTGGAAGTCACTACTGGCATTTAATGGTTGAGATCCTGGGACAGTGTCTAGACATATAATAATAAGTCAGTCATGCACAACAAAGAAATAACTTGTTTTCTATGTGACTTTACCAATTTTCCTTAGAAATTATCATAGAAAATGATCTATTTCTAATTGCATAAACATTCAGCAAAGCTCCATATAAAGAAAACAATGATGTGTTAACTTTTACTATATGTTGAATTTTCTACAGATCTTCTCCTGTCAAAATCAGGAGATTGTGTTTACTTTTTGGAACTATCCCAAGGTTTTCATCATTAATTTCAAATATCTTTTTACTAATGGTATTGCTATTCATCTTGCCAGAATCACTTGTTGCTTGTAACAATTTACAATTGTAGCTGCAGAAGTCATGTACTTATGCAGTTCTCACAACATCTATTTTAAATAATCTAAATACTATTTTAATTATTCTCCTCTTGAATAGAAAATTATACATAAAAGTCTGTAAATAACCCAGTATTATATTATATCCACTTGTGAATTATACCTGTAAAGTGGATATGAGTATGACTGACCTCATGTGTAAGAACGTGGGTTGTGAGTAGAATTTTAGGTTTAACTTCTGACCAAGTGTTGTTATGACTTACATGCTGGCTGCTTGTGTGGTTATAAATAAAGACTCATGCTCCCAGACAAGCATACGGAAGAAAACCTAGACATCAATCTGAGTCCTGATACATGTTTTTGTGAATGTGATTTTGGTCAGTGCTGTTTCTAAACGGCCCCCCGAAAGCTAGAAGAGAAACTAAGGAAGGGAAAGAAACTAATCACAATCAAAAAGAAGGAGGGAACTGTGAAGAAATATCAGAGTGGCACTTGTATGAACCATCTTGCTGATATGTATTTCTAAGCAGTATTTTTAAGCACACCATATCTAAAATATTCCAGAGAAAAGATTTGTATAAGGAATCTAGTGTTGCTAAAAGTGTTACTCAAATTAGTAAATCATGACCATCAGTGTAAGGTGAGGTCAAAAGATCATTATTAGCGTGAATAAGTGAAATGCAGATGACAGGTTATAGCACATGCAATCCTGTAATTTATGGAAATTTAGGGCTATAAATGAAGCTCTAGTAAAGGATAGTCCACCAATGAGTGGCAGGGATGAAATTTTTCATGTCGTTAGGGGGTATTTTTACAATTTTACAGCAAGGTCTGAGGTTCACAGTGTAAGGTAGGCATGGTGAAGCTGACAGTGCTAATAGCAGGATTGAAAATTACATACACCACTTTGAATGATGACACAGAGGAAGAGCTTTTGTCCTTATCAAGTTCTGAACTGTAATAAAATTGGCATTTCTGAAATAAAATGCCCAGGTAAACATGAATTACCTCGACGCAGAAAAAAATTCCAGGCCCCAAACCTATGAAGGATAGGCTAACCTTATTGCTGTGCGCCAATGCAGGCAGTGACCTCAAGATAAAGCCTCTCTTGGTTTATTACTTTGACACCCCTCGGGTGTGCAGAAAACATAAAGTCATGAAAAATAGACCACAGGTTATGTCAAGATCTAACACAAAATCCTGGTTAAGAAGAGTACTCAGGTTTTCTGTCCCACTGTCAAGAAATTTTAGAGGACAAAGGATGACCACTCAGGGTCTCCTTCTCATGGACAGTGCTTCTGTTCGTCAAAGAGATTTGAAAAAAAGAATTGGTTGAGTAATTCCCGAAGGGCTCAGTCACTATTGCAGATTGCACAGGCTTGCAGGTAGACAGTGGTGATGCTGGTAGAGGAAACATTCAAGAGGAGTTGTTTACAGAGGAACATCAGTCACTTATGCCTGTGCAACAGAGCATGGCAGCTGAGGAGCTTTCTTAAAGAACAGGTGAAGTATCAACAATTAGTTCAGCAAAGATTTTCTTCTGGAATAAAGTAAATCTTTAAAAAATATATTGGGCTAAAAGCATTTGTAAATAACATCCACCCAGATAGACAAAAGCCAATCACTGCACTTGCTTGTTTATTGACAGCATCATGTCACACTACAGAACACACTAAAGAAAAGGAAAAACAGACAATCTTAGGCCAGTTTTAATTTCTGAAAAAATGTGAGACCCAGTGAGCCAGAATCAGGTTCTAGTGGGCTATCGACCGTCCTAAGGAGCAAAAGGACACAAAAGGAGCAGATTCCTGACATTCTTGGGGAGATGGACTCCATAAACAGCAACCACCTTCCATTTCCCCTCTCTTCTTGCAAGACAAAAATATCAACTTGAACGAATGGTGAGGATAGTAGAAAATATGTTATTCCTGGCACATGTTATAACATTTTGGTGACTACATTAGGAAAATTGTTGGTGTTTCTGGTTAATTATGCATGTTATACAACCCTTTTTCAGTTTGAAAATGTTAGATAAGTTGTGCTTTTGGAGGTTCAAAATGCATTGTGGGTATTTCTATTATTTCTTATGGGTAAAATAGGCTTGACCTGCAACCAGCTTGAGTGAAAATCAGGCCTTGCAAGTGAATTGAGTTCATAGGTCAAGGATGCACTCTATATTTTAATAATAAAATATTGTGATATAAATTATTTTATTGATATTTTTCTTAGAACATTATAATGAAATCTAAAACTGATTGCAAAAGTTAGGAGAAGACATTATTAAATTCTTCAAGATATCTAAGGGATCGTGAGTTCTAAGGACCTGCAATCACTGCATTATACCAGGATATAAATATTGCTGGAATGTATGGCGACAAATTTCCAGTTTCCAACAGATGGGTTAGCTATGAAGCACAAGAGACAAATGATCTACCAGCAATCACCTAACTGGATTGGATATTAGAGGTGATTTTATTATTTACTTTAATTTAATTTTTGTGTATTTGATAGAGCATCTTACTACCCATCTCAGACTCATAGCGATCCTCCTGTTTTCGCTCTCCCCAGTGCTGGGATAACAGGTGTGCACCACCGTGCCGGATCTCAGTGGCCCACTCAGCTCATCCACGGGTGGGAATGGCGAGACATGTGGTGCCGGGGATTGAAACCCAGTCCCTGCACTTGCCTACACAGGCACTTAGTCTGCTGAGCTATCCCACTGGCCCTACAGGTGATTTTAATCTATCCTCCCTGCATAGAGACTAGAAAACTCACACCAGTTGGGCTTACTCTTTGAACTCAATTTAGGGGACTATTTCCTTAAAGATAACCAATATCAGAATAACTGTATAGACAATTACTGATATATAAGTAAAAAATTGCTATAGACTTCTAGAAAAGTGTTCCAATCCTAAGGAGAAAATTGAGAATTTTCTCTCCTGTTTTGATAACTTTTTAGGGGGAGGTATTTTGTTTATTTTTAACAGTTCTTTGGATTTTACTAATAGAAAAGTAGTATTCATTTAAGATGTACAACTCAGTGGATTTTCATGGCTACATATTGTGAAGCAGTCACCACATCCCATCTAATTAACATACTACCATCCCCATATTATTACCATTTGTGTGTGCCTGTGGATGTTACGTGATTTAAGAGCTATCATGTTAGTATATATTATAGCAGTGTTTTTAACTGTGAACACCATATGAGATGTGACTATAGTCTCTCTAGATCTGCCATCATACAGCTTCTGGATATTCTCCAGTCAAAATGAAAAGGTAAATGTTTTTAGCCCAATCGAGTTTTAAGGCAGCCATGAAAGGATAACTAAAGCCATAAAAAAAAAGGGGCTGGCCTAATAGCTAAGTGGATTAAAGTGCCTGCAAACAGGTGCAGGGGCCGGGGATTCAATCCCAGAGCCTGCTGTGTGGACCCCACCCCTGGGGCTAGCTGAGATGGCAATTGAGACTGGGCATTGTGGAGCACGCCTATAATCCCAGCTCTTCGGAGGCTGTAAACAGGTGCATCACTAGGAGTCCGATCTAGTAGTGAGACCCTGAACACCCTGTAGACTCTTCCCTAAAATACAAAAAAATAAAAAGAAAGCCATAAAAAAAGACTTCCACAGCTACAGTGGAAAGTGGCACAATGATAGACAGATAAGTGTGTTGTACCGCTACCAACAGTGCACAGGGGCCTTTTTTCTCTGCATTCCACAAAGACTTTAATTTTTGACTTTCAGTGATAGCTATTCTAACAGGTAAGATGTGACAACTCATAATGGTTTGGGTTGTAATTTTTATGCTGACTAGATTTGATAAGCACTCACTCATGTGCTTATTGTTCACTTGAAATTTTCCTTTGTCTATTTTCATGATTTTATGTCTATTTATGTACTGTTACTTATGTATAAATTTGTCTTTTAATAATTTGACATTGAACTGTTCCCAAATTTTGGATATGAATTTCTCTTCAGATATACATTTCATAAATATTTCTCATTCTGATTTTTGCCTTCTCATTGTATTGACTATTTACTTTGCTATACATAAGTATTTTCACTCGATATAATCTCATTTGTGTATTTTGGCTTTTGTTGTTTGCACAATTGTAGTTATATCCAAAAAAGCTCAATATAAAAAAAATGTTTTCTCCGTGTTTACCTAAGGGTTCTATATTTTCCATTTTATGTTAAATCCTCAATAAATTTGGAGTTGAATTTAGAGTGTGGTGTAGGATGAGGTCCGGGTTCATTGTATATATGTGAGTGTGTGAGTGTGAGAGTCCAGTTTCCCAAAAACACTTACTGGAAAGACTATTGTGTGTTGTTGACATGCTGTGAAAGATCAATTGGAAATTTTGACAAAATTACTTTTCCAATCCATGGGCATGGAATTACTTCTCTTTATGTTTTTGGATTTCCTTAATGAATGATTTATAGTTTTATTATATTTTCTATACTTTCTTTTTTTTTTCTTTCTTTTTTTGGCAGAACTGGGGATTGAACTCAGGCCCTTGAGCTTGCCAGGCAAGCACTTATTCTACTGATCTATCTGCCCAGCCCTCCTATAGTTTTATTATAATAATATCTACTGTACTGAGACCTTTTTACAAATTGGTGAAATATTTTGTATTTGTTGTTTGATTAGATAGATATTATCTTTCATTCTGTTAATATAACATGTTGTATCAAGTTTCATATATTGAGACAATCTTAATCCCAAAATAGAACTAAATCATGATACCTCATCCTTATGGGCATCATAGTTATTGGCTTACAGCTTTCTCTCTCTCTCTCTCTCTCTCTCTCTCTCTCTCTGTATGTGTGTTTCTGTCTTACTATAGAACTAAGGTAAGGTCAACTACATAATATAAATTCACAGCACTTCACCTTCTGCCATGTTTTTAGAAGACCTTAAGGAGGAATTATGGCAGTTATTCTCTTAATAGCTGGGATAGTTCATCCATCTCCATCCCAGGCTTTCACCATTACACAGTTTTGACTACTGACTCAAATCATTGCTTTTTTTTTTTTTTTTTTTTGGACAGGGTGCACAGGTTGTACAGGGTCTCACTGTGTCGATCAGACTCGTGATCCTCCTGTTTACAGCCTCCCAAGAGCTGGGATTGCATGTGTGTGACACCATGCCCAGTCTCAATTGCCATCTCAACGTGCCCCCTGGACGGGGCCAGCAGACAGGCCTGGGGATCAATCACCGGGCCCCTGGAGGCTTGCAGATGCTTTAATCTGCTGAGCTGCTTGGCCGGCCCTTAACTCATTGCTTTTTAGTTGGCTCTTCAGGCTTTCTATATTGCTTGTCTCAGACTTGATAGTTTGTATATCTTTGCTATTTATTAGTTTCCTCAAGTTTATCCAATTCATGGTCGTACTATTTTTCAACTTAGGTTCTTACAATGCGTTGTTGTTGTTTTTTTTTAAGACATATTATATCTTTACTTTCTGGGTTTTTTTTTTCTGTCTCTTCTCTTCTTTCTTCTTTCTTATTTTATTTCACAATATTCCTCCTCTCAGTGACTATAATCACAAAAGGAACCACTATCTTACTTTTCAACTTCTTAGATTAGTTTTCGGGTAATTATAATTACACTTTCTATGCATTTGTGTGCTTGATATTTTTATTTTTATCTCTAATTTTATAAGATTCTTCCAGAACTTGTGTGTTTGTTTTTTATTGTTATACAATGTGTTCCTGCATTTTGTTATCTGGGATATTCTAGATATATAAAGTTGCTTTATTTTCTGTTCTTGAATATTATATATAGTTCTGTTAAGGTCATAAACTAAATAAGAAACACTCTCATTGCACACATTCCTATAAAAGCAGTTGGTTGCCTACAGGTTTTCTCTGTTATGTTTTTTGTTTTGTTTTGTTTTGCTTTACCTTTCTGAGACAGGGTGTTACCGTACAGTTGAGGCTGAACTTGAGGTCACTTTGCAGCCCAGGCTGGCCTTGAACTCACAACAAATGTCATGCCTCAGCTTCCCAAGTGCTGGATTTACATGCATGCACCACCACACCCAAATTCTATGTTATGTCTTATAAAATATAACTGCATGGTTTTTCAAAATGTTTCGAGAAATTATTTTACCAAAAAAATATAAGATTTCAAGTTTCAACCAACATTTGTATTAGTCATTCTTTTAACTTTAGCCATTCTGATATATTTATATGTATATTCCCTTATAATTCTGATTTACATTTTCCTAATGAATAGTGAGGGAGGACACATTTTCATTTGTTTACTGATTTTTAGCAATATCTTTCTATAGATGCTAAACAATTGTCTCTTTACAAATAATGTAAGCCTTTCTTTACAGTGATTTTTGTGGTGTAAAATGTCCCACTATGAATAATTCAAGGTAACAATGTAATGGCAGTAAACGGTTGGGAAAATACATGTAGTAGCATAATATACATAAGCATTTAATTATGGAAATAGAAAAGATGCAAACAACCACAAATATAGAAAATAGTAAAATAGACAATGATGAGTTACATTTACTATTCTTTAAAAATATGTTTTTGGGCTGGGGAGATAGCTCAGTATAATAAGTGCTTGTCTGGCAAGTACAGGGTCCTGAGTTCAATCCCCAGTACTAAAAAAAACAATATGTTGTTTTAGGACTGCAGAGATAGCGCAGTGGCCTAAGCACCTGCCTAGGGAAGCTCAAGGTCCTGAGTTTGATTCCGGGTGATTCCACATGCTTTGCCGGCTGTGCCCTAGGAGTGCCGAGTGGGCCACGAAGATCAGGCAGGGTGGTGCACACCTGTAATTCAAGCGTTGGGGACACCAAGACAGGAAGATCACTATGAGTCCATGCTGTGTAGTGAAATCCTGTATCAAAAACATAAAATTAAACAAAGAAACAAATAAAAAGATACATAAACACATACATATATATGTTTTTAGTTGTAGATTTATATAATCTGTTTAGCAAAGTTGTGTTCAATACAAAATTTCAGAAAATGAGTTGCTGATTCTCACAAGTCAGCACAAAGCCCCTCCAGGGCACCAGTGGGTAGAGCTGCCATCTCGCCTATGGATTTTCCTTTAAAGAATAAGACTTTTTATTATATTGAATAGTGTTCTGCAGAAACTGTTTCTACGTTAATTTTACACTAGATGTATTTTCCCAAAGTGCACTTAAGTGTGTTACTTCAACACAGAGAGACACAGAGAACAGCACCAGGTCTTGTGCCTGCAGCAACCACCCCATGTATTAATCTGCAATAGTAAATACTATTTTATTTCCTATCATCAATGAGGTTTTGAAGCTCAAATATACAGAAATTTTGGACTACATACTATTTAAGAAGATTCCTGTGTCCTTTACAAAGGACTCTACTATTGCAAGGTTTAAGGTGCCCAAATGTATGAGTCAACACCATTAATACATGTGAGAAAATTACTGTATTTTAATTCTCATTCTCTCCATAATACTTTTTAAAATTTCCAAGTCATTTTCCATGAACTCTTTTTACATTAAAGGCAAGTGTCAGTTTAGTATTATTATGTCCTTAGCATCACTATATACTTGTTTATTTTCTTTTTGCCAACAGCAAATCAGATCTTAAATTGGTTTCAGGTGGCAATCTAGAATTTACTTTGCATTTATTGATTAATCTATATTTTATATTTATGGAAATATAAATGTAATTTCACTTCTATCATAGTAATGGAAGTTTTCTTTTCAAATAAATGACTTTAAGTATAAAAATAAATCGACTTCAGGAAAATTTACAACTTCTAGAATACTCGATACTTGCATGTGGCAAACATTTTCTTGTCATTGCCTTAATGAGTGAAGTTTAAGAACACCAGAGTGTAAAACCTAATCTCTCAAACTCCATCCAAACAGAACAATTACTTTCAGGAAAACCAGAATAAATAGGTAAAGAATTCTGACATTCAAGAATGAAATGCATTCAGAGGGTCAGTGAGGAAAGAGGATTTTTGGGCTTTCTGTCATAAGACTTAAATAGCACATGCTCACTAGTTGTGGAAAGTTCCCTGGTAAAAGTAGGTTGTCAGATGGGTCTGCCAGATTTGGTTGCTTTGAGATGTTCTAGGAAGATTTACAAACAGGATGTCACCTGTCCACTATTACTATGATTTTAATATTTAAGGTAGGTTATATTTCTAATATCATCTATTAAATTGTCTCGTATTTAAAATACGTGTGCAGGGTATTTTATTGACTATATTTCCCGAGTATGTAGAAAATGCATTACATGCTTTCCATAAGGACACGTGTGCTGACTGTTCTGGTCTACACACCATCATTGACGTGAGGATAAGATTGTGCCTATGGAGGATGCACTGTCAGAATTTATAGGAAATTTCCTCTTAGAATGTAATCGTCTGGTGCATCTGTTATGTATTTATATTTTAAAATGTAGTTTAGTATTCCAAGCAGGTGTGCAGTTCTCTCACCCCTGAGATCACATAAAATAAAAAGTGCATGACTGGCCAGGAGCTCAGCAGGACAGGATCAAGGCTCAAGACGAGGTAGACACGCTCACTCATGCCAGCTGAGCTTAACAGCCAGGGCTCTCGGGGGAAGTCCTAGGTGAGCTGGGGATACTGGAAAAGGAGTACACAGTTGTATAGAATGGTGCTTCCTGCATTTTTCTAGTATTTTGGTGTGGAGTCGCAACAGGGCCATGACTCTAGTTCTTCAGAATGAAACAGGAGCATCAGGATGTCCCCACATTGTGCGTAGATATGTGTAGGTGTGGCCCATTGATGTACAGGTTCAACCTACCATTGATTCATGGAATAGTGGTGTTGCTCCATTTCCTCAAAATAAATCTATTTCTTTCTCCTTTGAATTATTCCTATTGTTATAAAAATGGTTTGGTACAGTTTCGTTAGGAGTGAGGGGTGTGTGTGTGTGTGCCCTCCTCTCCTGTTATATCTATTCTCACCTTGTCAGGTGGATAACCATGAACCCTTCTTCCTCCAAAGAACTACAGTTTAAAGCCATTGGAGTTTACGAAGAAGATATACTAAATTGAGAAATTACTTCTTTTATTGTGCTTTCTTCTTACTATTTTCATCCCAGAATTAGAAATTATCAGGACTTATGGTATAATCAGAAAAGGGCACATAGTTGCATTCATAAGTGCAGATATATAAGGAAATGTGTTTCAAAACCCAAAAGCAAAACATGCAATCCCTGCTGGCCCTGACTCCCACCATCAGGAGGACTATGTAAGCAGCTGACAGTGGCCACTCAGGAATTAACGACAGTGGCGACAACGTGGAGGAGATCAAGACTAGCCCTTCTGTGTGGCTTTGCTGAACTCTCCTTTTAGACAGCTAAGTTGTTGCTCTCTAGATAAATCTTTTGCATGAGATGATCTCATGTTTTTTATTGAAAAGATGCCTATTTAAAATTATTTTAACATGTAAGTTTTGTTAGGTACAGAACTACTTGGTGGCCTCTGAGGTGATGTTGTTAAAGCGATGCTAGGAAATGGTAAAATTTGTTGTTCTGCTGCTTCAGCTCAGCACACTCTAGGGCTGGCTTGCCCGCGCCACAGTAACTGTGTGTGGGACAGGCAAAGCTCAGGGGCCTTTGGTTGCACAGTCACCACTGGCTCATTAGGCCAGTGCACATGCAAGTGGTCCTGATTTACTGTGGCAGTGTGTAAGGAAATGCCTTCTATTATGCCTTCTCCCAGAGCACTTTCCAAACATCTGTAGAGGAACTGCTTAAGCAGTGACTCAGCCACTTCTGGGGAAGACCGCAGTTAAAGTTTAGTAGTACATAATCATCTCAGGGCAAACTTACTTGGAAATTTAAAAAATGCACAGGCATACCAAATTTCATGTTTTATGAAAACTTCATCTAAAGTTAAAAATCCCGGTTAGTTGTTTAGAATCCAGGTTGGTGGTACCCATATTTCCCAGGCCATCAAGCATCTGACTGACTTCTACTGATGTGAAGAAGAGTTGACGTGATGACAAGAGAGCCACACCCACTACGGGGGCCACACTGGACACTCTGAGGCCGGACACAGCCCCAGAAGCTCCTCATGATCTTTATACTTGTACTTCTGCCTTCAGAGTCAGAACTTCAAAGTTATCAACAGATTCATGTCTCATATTTAGATATATCACAAGAAAAAGAAACATCAGAGATAATTCTTTCCCTTGCTTCTAATTATACTGACTTTTATTTTATCACAAGTGAAATGAAAATAATAATAAAACTAAAGAAACATCTCTTTAATGTATATGTTGGACCATGTTTTTTACATCTTTATATAAACATAACCCCCTATGTCTTTGGGGATTGACAACTAAACAATGGAGAAACAAAAAAATACATGCACATAATAGATATCAAAATTGGGGAGTTTACACATGGTGTTCATTCTTTATTTTAGGATTTACATTTAAAGAATGTCATTAAAAGTAATGTAAATTACAAATAATTTAAACAGCATGAGCAAATAACCTTATGATAATGTAAATTCATGTTTCTTATATTTCCCTCTTTTTCTTTATACTTGAATTTAGATAATAATATTGACTTTCCCAAATGACCACACACAACCTTACCTTATACTTACATGGACTCAATCCTTCCCTCCTCAATCCCCCTCCTCTTCCTCCCTGTTTCTCTCATTATTATTTTGGGGACTCAATCCAGAGCTTTCACACTGAACTGTGCTCCAGCACTCCCCTGTTCTATTTTCAGACAATGTCACATTAAGTAGCTGTGTTGCTCAAACTTGTGGTCCTCCTGCTTTAAGTTCCCATAATGCTTAGATTACTGTTGGGTGCTATCACTCCTGGCTCCTTACACAGTTGCTTAAAATAGACGAATAACAGACACATAGAAAAAAGCAAACAGAAAACAATCCATCTGGAATAGTGGGGAAGATGGCTCAGTGGAATAAGCACTTCCCTGGCAAGAGCAAGGGCCTGAGTTCAATCTCTGGTTCCGCCAAAAAAAAAAAAAAAAAAAAAAAAAAAGGAAATTTTCAACAAAGATGAAGAGATAATACACTAAAGCATGAAATAATTATTTAATTCTTAATTTTTTATTTTCCTTGATTGGAGATTAGAATAATTTCAAGTGAGGAGGATGTTGGTGGGGAGAATGGGACAGGCAGAGAAAAAGTAGGAAGTGAGAGGTTGGGCGTTGGCAGCATTGAGAAGTGAAAGCATCTCACTTTCTTTAGGTGGGAGACTAGACTAAAAAGAAGGGTACATTATATCTTAAACCACACCACTGTGGGATTTGGAAGTTAGCTTCTAGGAAAGTGTTCAGTGAAGATGAAAGACAAAGTGCTTTTTGAAATTCGTCTGGTTGCCATTACAATGCAGCACTTTGGAAGAAAAATAGCATGTAAGTTTACTAAATAAATAAAGTTTTGGTGATGCATTTAAATTGTGTTGAAAATCAAGGCTCTTCAGTATGCTGAGTAGTATTAAATCAATAAAGTGAACTTTTGTACATATAAATATATGCTATTCACAGTTCTGGTTACCCATACTTCGCAATACTATTCTGATTAATAGTGCACGGAGTAGATCTGCCAGATGCCAGCCAGATGTTAAAAAAACCTGATGTTGTTTGACTTAGGGAGAAAAATATAAATCATATGTATTCTGACATACATAATAGACCAAATGGAAATCATCCCCATGTGAATTCCATACTTATTTCATAATTCTACTTACATTGAGGATGAGTGGGAAAATTGTGTGTAAATTCTGCAGCTACATTGGCAATGAAGAACAAAGGACACTTAAGTACAGTAACTACAAAGAAGTGGTTCAATATACCCATGAAAATTTAACACTAGCAATGTTTTCCTTGTTTTGTTACTTTTCTCTTCCTAAAACATAATCATTAGTATTATACATCTCACTGGGGTTTTAGGATAACTCTAAAGAAAAATTTAGCAGTGGATAATACAAAATAAGCAAAATTTGATTTTCAATAAAACAAGCCTGTGTATGTCCATAGAAAGAAATGTTTTCTAAATTTTGAATTGCCAAATACATTTCTTCAAAGACAGTGTAGTAAAACACACAATACCAAAATATATATTTATAACAAATATTAGATTTTGTTTTCTACCGTTTTCTTTTTTACATTGCAAATACTAGAAACTAAAATTGTTTGCAAAAGCTAGGTCTCTATTTGCCTACTTAATAGGCTTAATTGATGTTATGATTATTTATGGTTATATATTTATAATATAATTTTTTTAAATGTCACCATTTTGTTCCTAATACGAAAAGAAAGAGATATGATGCACACAGTGATTTTTAAGAAAAGCAAAAGTGAAACCAGTGGCAAGCTGGTAAGTTTTCAAAACTGCCTCTTAGGAAAAAAACTACTGACCCACACTTTTGCTGATTGCATGGTACACAGGAATTAATTAATCACCCACCATGATTAATTTCATACTGACAGCCTAGTACTAATGATTGTGTAGTTGGAATAAGATGTACAAAACTGGTTGTGATGATCATGACTATAGGGTACTACTGAAAAGCCATCAAATTTGCACATGAAATAAGTGAGAAATCTTTTATTAGGAGTGAAGACACAAACCAAGTTGAAGTTAACTTGGTAAGCAGGTAACTGAAACAGGAATATACTAAAAAATGTTGAGATTTGCCAGATAATCTAATACTGCCTTAAAGTACAGCATTATTGTCAGTTGTGGTGAAGAAATTTCTACAGTGTTTTAGATAAAAATAAGACTGAATAAAGACTCGCCTTGAGAATTGGAAAGTTTTTACCTCAGAGTAGCACTTAGCACATTTGTGTTAGGTTTGTAGTCTAGTTGTTCAGATTTAGGACTTCAGTCTGCTTGTTTAAATAGTTTAGCTTAGAATGTTAGTTTGTTCATCTTATTTATTTTCTGGTTACAAGCACTGTAAGGTAATACATGTTTCTACTATTTTATGTAGACATATTTGCTGACAGCGTTCTAGGAATATGACATTTCATTGTATTCTAGGCTATGCTGTGCTATACTACATGTAGCCCACATGTCATGTTACTGTAAAAATGCACCAAAATTTTTCTGTTCAGAAGAATGAAGAGAAAAATGGAAACTATCTTTTTCTTCTAAAACATACAATCTTAAATATTACATAATGTAAGGTGGCAAGAATCAGGTCCCCAGACACCAAGAACTTGGCATTCAGCCTCACGAAGAGGCAGCCTATTATACAATAGAGCCTCATGCATAGTAATTATAGCTCATATAATCCTGTAAGTCTAAAACTTTACATTGTACTTAATGTAAATGAATTTTATGCCTTTCTTCTTGGATCCTGGATGTGCAATATGTGGATAACAAAGTAAGCTACAATATCAAAAAGTTCAAGTGCTTCAAATATTCTTTAAAATAATATACTCATCTGTTATGGATATTTAATCAATTTTATCAAATGTAAATGCTTCTCAATTCTAGATAAAGTGTAAGTTAGAATTTGAATAATAAGGGAAGAAACACGGCTTGATGGTCAGTGATACCTTTTGATGGACTTAATAGGTAAAAGAGAAGGAAACAAGTATAAAATCTGGTATAGTCATCATTTTCTCTAATTTTCCTTTCTCCTGCATGAATTTCTAAGACTATGAGCCCCTTTCTTCCTTGAGATTTATAACATCTCATAACTCTGTATGAATTACAAATCAAGATGTAGTATAGAAATGGCACAGTATTGATTTCCTAAGACTCTAAGCATCAATTTCACTCCCAGAGTCTTTCAGAAATAACCTGATTCTTTCACTTCTAGCCTGTTTAAAGTGAGTGAACTTGAGGCATGACCTCTCCTTAGAATTGTTTGTATATTTTTCTTCATGATACACTAGTTTTCTTTGTCTTAATTCACCTCATCACTAGACACTGAATTATTAATGATATTTTTTACTATTTTTAAGCTCTTGTTACCTTCTGATCCTATATCCTCTCTCAAAAAGTCTAATAAATGAAGACTTCATTCTGTGATTCATACATTTGACATAAAAATAAATTCTAAATTTTATTTCCATGACAATAAACCTATTTGAAATACTAAATGCTGAGGACACAGGTGACATGTCTCTTAATTCCACATTACAATACTTTCTGAGTGGAAAGACATTAAAAACATAATCAGTGCATACACATTTTTGACATACATGTAAAAGATTGTGTCTATCAACTATGTAAAAGTCACCACTTCTGTGTCAGAAAGTCACAGAGACCTGCAGACTCCTCGGAGGTGGTATTTTCAGGCCCACACCAACCCCTAATGCTTTCCAAGTCGTGCACAGCTCTGCATTCACACAGACAACTAACAGGACAGAGGTCCACTTTGCTCACATTTCAGAGACATCTGACTGTAGAATTGAGCCAAGCCGACCTAGTGCTTATCAGATTAGAAAACAGAAATGGGGTGTTCCAGGGACACTCCAGTCTTCTGGTCTCACTCCTCAATTTTAATTTTTTTTTCTATGGGATTAAGATCCCATCTTTTAATTTAGGGTTTGAAAAATGCAAGTGTTCACAAGGAGTATGTTTCATCACATCCTCTTAGTACTTGGGTGTTCTTAGATGTGGATCAGAGAGAAGAGCGACAAATTGTCACTATAATCTCTTCATAAGGGAAAGTTGTCATACAGCCTATTCCACTCACTGAAATTAGAAAAAAACTATTAATTAAAGAAATGGCAAACCATAAATGTTTAGTATGCTTGGAGACAATGTCTTTAATCTGACTAACATGATCAAAGCACTCTAGATACATATGAAAGAAGACAAGACTCTTCCATTTTCTGTCTTGGTTTAGACCTGCCTGAGGCTCTTTATTAAATACTAAAATTATCTTGTAGATGATACATAAAGGTTTTGTGTTACATACAGTTTGCTATTTGAACTTTATAAACTTTTTTCTCAATGATCCACACCAGTCCTAAATTACCAATTTATGTATCCCCAAATATTAAATGAGATAGTTTATAAAAACCTAGAACAAGTTCTAGTCTACTTATATTTCATTGATAATCATGATGGTGATAGCAATTGACATGTCAATTCCACAGGAAAAGTATGCCCTTTGATAATATCCTAATTCCTGTATATAACAAGTGATCATGTTTGCCAATAAATTTCCATGACTGGATTTCCTTTTTAAGTGTATATAATTCAAGGGTTGGGGAGATAGTTCAGCAGACTAAGTGCCTGCTTTGACAAGCTCATGGTCCAGGGTTCAGTCTCTGGCACCACACACTATCCTGGCTTTGTGCTGAGCAGGTGATCAAATTTGAGCATGGTGGCATATGCCTGCAATCCCAGCACTGAGGAGGCTGAAAGCAGGAGGATCACCAGAGTCTGAAATGCATGGTGAAACCCTGTACCAAATAAAGAAAGGAGAAAAAAATTAAATAAAGTGTATAATGCATACACAGAGTTCATCTAGGCTAACTTTAAAAGCTGAGGTTACAAATCTAAGTATTTATGTGAACTAATTTTTCTTTCACTTTAGTAACTATCCTGATAAATAAAAATAGATGTTTTGATGTATTACCACTTATATGTGGCCAAATTATTCTGCTTCTGTGAATAGACTATTCACTATTATATATGATACATTCCTTTTCTGAAAACCCTTACATATGCCAAGCCCCAGAGTCACGGGGACATGCACCTCAGAATCAGCCTGCATTCATTCACGTCTCTACGCATTTGTCCTGAGAATGCTGGCCCTGGATCAGTGAGACATTTAATGAAGCAACTCAGGATTATTAGTCAAGTGATGTAAGAGATTAAATTCATGTTCCCCATAGGAAACTAAAGTTTTAAAAAGGTTGCAGGTGAACAATTTTGCTCTCTATTGCTCTAAGTTTGTGAAAACATATTTATCATTTTCAACAGCAGAAGCCTTGGCCTGAACCTTAAAATTTTTTTCAGGGATTTTGATGACCATATGCAAACATGTCAAGCCAGATCAACAATCTTACATTCCTTCTCATAGATCCAAACTATATCCCATGGGATGGAGCTAACTGCTTAGCTAACAGCATACCTCCTAGTCCTTAATACAAGACACAGCCATGAAGCCACTTCTTCCTATTTTAATCCTTCCTGCACACAGGGGCACCCTCAAAGTACCTAGGCTTACAAATGGAATCGCTGTACATAGTGGTATCACTAATCATACTGTCCCAATTTTAGGGCTAGTGTTTTATTTTAAAACTGTTCTAGTCATGAAAAGGCACACTAACAAATCCCAGTAGAAATGATCAAATCACAACAAATCCCAGTAGAAATGATCAAATCACATCAACATATCCCAGTAGAAATGATCGTATCAGGTGAAATTAGGACAGAAATGATCAAATCAGGTCAAGTACTCCCAAGAGCTTATTGAATGCATAATGCTCAAAGTCTGCTAACTACAAGGTAGACAACTTCTGCTCCTTTAACCCACCAAGCTGCCCAGTGTGATGGGACCTGAGGGGGACATGACCTGGTGTGTCTCTTGTAAAGTGGAAACAGGTATCAAAGGAATAGAAGCACTTGTTTGTTTGCTTTTTAATGTTTTGTTCAAACATTTTTTGTTTGAACATCATTTCCAGTTTGGGATTATTTGTTGTCTTCTTTCATATTTTGTATTGTGAGTATTTTTCTGGCTGGTGGATTTAAATTTCTACCTCCTCTTAAAGTTTTTTATGTAATTTATTTTTCTTAATTGACATCATAAATATCTTGTTTTGTTACTTTTGCTGTACTTCCCTCTTGAATTAAGACTCTATAAGGCTCTATGATAGCAAGGCCTTTTGCTGGTTTTTGTTGTTGTTGTTGTTTTGTTTTTGACTGTACCTTTTAGCATTTAGAAGAATGCCTAGTAAGTAATCAATAGGACTTTTTATTTTTAAAGAGAAAATATACAAACATAACAATGAAGCTGAGTTTCAAAACAATTAAGACAGGTATAATAGTTGATATACTACATATTGTCTTTTTAGTGACTATTCAGAGTATAAGTTGTAGGCTTGATATTTTGTCTATATAATATTAGCTCAAAATTTTCTTTTCTAAGGTACTAAGAGTAATTAGTTGTACAACTATCTTAAGTGTCTTGTTCATACTTATAATTTTCTTCCTTTTTTCCTTTCTTCCCTAAATATATTTTTTGAACAGTTTCTTCCTAATCCACAGTATCTATTATATATTTCAGATCTTATTGTTCATTTTCTCACACTAATGAGACACTGTGGCATTTACACTTATGGGTCTGATTTGTTGCACTTATGACTGTGGTTTCAAGTTGCATCCATTTACCTGTAAAATTCTCCAGTTCATTGTCTATGACTGAGTAGTACTCCATTATATATACATATATATATGTATCTCTATCTCTATCTCTATCTCTATCTCTATCTATATATCTATTATCCATTCTTCAGGTTGATGGACTCTGTGTTGAAATCCAAGAATTTATGGTTTAGATGAAGAATCTCTCATCAAAGCTTCATACACTCTTAGGAAGGGTTGTGAACTTGAATGGCCTCTAGGGGTGCAATAGTTGACATGATATGAGGAGGAGGACCTAGATAGAGGCAGGCCTTGGGCACCACCATCTGGAGGGCACTTTCCTTCCTCAGTCCTGCCCTCTCTCTGCTTCTGAGCTCCAGAAGGGCAGTGGCTTTCCTTCCGCCTGTCCCTTCTGCCTTGTGCCAGCCAACCACGCACAGCTGAGCCTTGTGAAACTGTGAGCCAAGCTCCCTGTCTCTTCCTTTAATTGGGCTGTTTTTCAGTGATGAGGAAATGCTTATGACACTGGCACGAGATGTTCAAAGCAAAAAAGTCAAGCAAGGCAGCACATCTGTAATCCCAGCACTCGGAGTGGCTGAGACCGGAGGATGAGTCTGAGCTCATCATGAAAAATCGGCAACTTAGTGAGATTGTCTGAAAATGAAAAATGAAAATGTCTAGGAATGTAGCTTAGGGCAGACACTCTGGCTTCACACTTGTCTGCTGCAAAAAAAAAAAAAAAACAAAACAAACAAAAAAAAAGCTGAAAACATTTAATATTGCAATATAATTGAAAATTTATATTCTAGAGGCATAGAACTAATTAGGTGGATGTATGCTTTTAATATATTTGGGCTTATTACTGTAGTAAATAAAAACTAAAGAAATAAGTAATAATAGTGAATTGTACAGTAATCAGATTTCTTTTTCTTTTCTCTTTTTTTTGGGGGGAAGGGTCTACAGGGTGTTCAGGGTCTCACTACTAGATCCTACTCATAGTGATCCACCTGTTTACAGCCTCCCAAGAGCTGGGATTACATGCGTGTGCCACCACTCCCAGTCTCAATTGCCATCTCAGCACACCCTGGTGGCAGGGCCGGCACATCAGGCCTGGGGATTGAATCCCCAGCCCCTGCGTCTGTTTGTAGGCCCTTTAATCCGCTGAGCTATTTGGCCAGCCCTCAGATTTTCTTAAACAAGAAAAAAAAATGTCTTCACCATCAAGCACTTTTCTTTCAGGAGCTGGGAGGCAAAGATGAAGCATGAAGTAGCTACAAACACAAATCTAAAACTTTGAGTTTTGATTGACTCTACAGCAGATTTACAAATGAATCAGATGCAAACCATATCTGTTTTTTTAGATTGTCTTCCACGTTTGACCCACTAATTTTTTGTATCATTAATACATGGCAAACATTTATTTAAAATTTATCCTGCCAGCCTGTTTGCCAAAGTTTGCAATTATAGAGAGTTCTGGCCATGCACTTAAAGATTAAACTTAATCTGCTCAAAATAAAAGTGGAAACAGTTATGAGAAAAATCTAACAAAGTCTCTTTGAAAATGTGAAGGATAACAACTAAGTCTACTTCTAATAGCAGAGAACTCATTCATTCATATAT
>NW_004524700.1:5012550-5017155 GCF_000260255.1 Octodon degus | reverse complement strand
ATATATATATATCACTATATATTACAAACTGTCCTACTAGTAAGTTCTGTCTTGAAAAAATTATACAGAAAGCACAGCCTGGAAAGGACTTGAGAGTTCACAATATGGCTACAGTAAATGCTGACACACAGAAGTGCAGGGCAGTACTTGACATGAACTCTTAACCCAGTCTGGAGAATCAGAAAAGCTTCCAGAAGTAGCATACTCTCCAATCTTAGAGCTAAGGGATGGGCTAGGACCATAAAGTAACTACGAGATAGGGAGTAGGATGTGGTTGTGAAAGAAAATATTTCCTGACAAAAGAAATGGCATGTCAAAAATTTGAAAGACAGAGACTAACACAGTGCAGGGACTTAGGAAAGCGCAGGGTACCCAGAACATAACATACAGTTGAGACAACAGTGAGAGATGAGACGTGGCCATGTCCTAAAGCACTCGAAGGCCACAGCATGATGACAATGGATTGCTGGAGTTTACCAAGGAAAACAAGGGGTTATACTCTGCAAGAGTACCAGATGTATCACTGACTTAGCAAAGAACACTCAGGGGGATGGACTTGAGTCTGGGAACTGAAAAATTATCATGCAAGAGCCAAGTAATAGAAGCATTAGTTTGCTCCTGTTACTCAAATTTAAAAGAATTTTTCTGTGAAAATTTTTAATATTTATTTTTTGAATATTATTGGTATTAAAAATCATAGTATCCTTTCTATATAGAGTGTGCTTTATATTAATGTCTTATAGTTTATTTTTAAATGGAAGTCTTTAAAGACAGTGACTTCCTCATTAACCGTGACACCAGATGGCTATTTATTGATTGGTTGGTTTATATGATAGATGCTCAAAATTTAACACTGGAAATAGTGGAGTGGAATTCTTCTGGATAATATTTATTGATACTTCTGAAAGGTAAGAGATAAGAGTCTCAAGAAAATTTCAAAACTTAGTAAGTAAAAGTAGCTCATGTCCTGACCTCAGGCACCTACAAGTGGAATACATTTAGAAAAATACTGAATTTTATTCCATTATTAAATTCCTAAGTACACATGAGTAAATAAGAATAAAGTTCCTCTATTAATTTAAAATATCTACATATATTTTATCATTTGATATTATTCACTTGTCTAAATTGAAGTAAGAAATAATATAAATATATATATATATATAATTTGATTAATTTTGCTTTTTAAGATACACAATAAATACTGTTGGTTGTTCATGACTTTTTCTCATATATCGTATTCAAAGCAACTGAATGTACTCTTTGTAATGCTTTGTGTGTAAAATGTATGCAATAATTTTTAAAGTCATTTTTATTATCTGTGATTGAATTAAATTACTCCAAGTCCAATTTGTCATCATTGATAATATGATTTTTGCCAGAGGCCAAAATAAACTGAATTACAGATTTTGTTTCTAGTCCATGACCGCATATAGAATTTATCCCCTTCTGATCTAGGTTAAATCTGTTTTTCCTTTTTCGTTCAAACTTTTTAATGATATTTTAAGCCAATTTACATAAAACATTTTTCATCTGTTAAAGATACCTCAGCCAACAGATGGTGCTATGTATAATATTTTTATGATAGTATATAGTATTTAAAACATAAATTACAGCTGAATTTCAAGTTTAATTATGTAGAAGATATATATGAAAATAAATTTCCTGCATATATATGTTTCATAAAGCTTTTAAGATGTGAGAAAACATTGCAAAGTCACTGAGTTATTTCAGAGTTGAGGTAGGGGTCACAAGCTATTCAACTGTATTATGTAAACTTGTCAGTGTTTGGGAAGAGTTTGTGTTCATAAAAATGAAGATTAACATTTGATTTGATTTGATTTAGGGAATCTGGAAGGCCTCACTAGGTCTCCACTGATGCCAACTTTGCTCAGAAAATACCTTTCGCATAAATTGTCTTTCCATCTCTACTACATCATTGTCTAGCCCCTCCTTTTGTTACTGCTATGCTGATCTTTCTACACCAGGGAATGAGGCATGGCTGCTGCACTATAACCAGCTAAGTGCAAGACTAGAAGATTCTAATTTCTTAGGCTTACCTTGAATTCTTTAAACACAGTCTACTTTCAAGCCTGTACTTTAGTTTTCTCTTATCAAAGAGCAAGAGGATACCAGAAAAAGAAACTTCACCTTCAGGCTCATGGAGCTAATGGTCCTCTCTCTTCTCGTGTTGCAAAGATCACCAGTTCATCTGAAGGTGCCTGGCCTCAAATGAGATCCTCCCTGGTCCAGCAGTCAGACCTGGTGTGCATGGCCAGCACGTCCTGGTGGATTTACTACAGCAAAAGAGGAGAGGTGCAAATAGAAACCTTGCAGACCAAATGCTGAGTCCTTTTACTATTTCTACTTAGAATGTAGCAAGTTTCAAATACTTTCAGTTGTTACGTACACCTTATGTATTTCCCAAGCCCTGTATTTGACAGTTTTGTACAAATGATTTGATATTCATTTTCTGTGGTGAGACTTTCCAACTTTCTCATTCCATCATGACAAACTTAATCTGTTCTTCTAAATTCATTTATTCCCATCAATATCATTCTTTTGAAATCTGTTAAGAAGGAGCCTGTCACATAGGTATTTGCTTTAGTGTTTTTCCTCTACTTGATATACCATTCTACTTGGATAATGTCCTCACTATTGAGACAAAACACCATCTTCATTTTGCTTATTTAATAATCTTTAGTTAGTACTATCATTATGTATTTGACTTAATCTCAAGAATTATTCACTCATTTACACCTCTGAGATTTGTCTTTCCTTTTCCTTGTCTTTTTATTTGATTTGTATAAATGTTTCTCCTTACTAGAAATAAAATAATCCAAATCTTACATATCTTTCTGTCACAAAATTAAAAAGCATAGGTAGCAAATATCTCCTCAGGGTACTTTAGAAACAATTAAAATGTAGAAAAATACTTTCTAGAGGTGTGAGTTTAAATTACTGCACCTTTCATGAATTAAGAGTGAAGGATATTCAGAAAAGTTATATGTTTAGATTAAAGACATCTTATTCAAGTCTTTATATTGTTTCTGTTGTTTCGAAAGGGACAGCTACTACTGAGACCACTGAACCAAGAGGTTAGGAATCATTTATTACTTCCTTGTTTTTTTTTTTATTACTTCCTTGTTGACATAAAAGCTAAACATAATTTTCACGGTTTCCTTTGGTCATTTATAATTTCAGCTAATTTTAAATTATAAATTTTTAGAATTATGCATATATACGATGTGATTAGAAAATACCTATCTGTGGATTTTTATTATTTTTTATTTATTTATGTGTGTGTGCGTGCGCGCGTGTGTGTGTGTGTGTGTGTGTGTGGCCAGCTCAGCCCACCAGGGGGCGGGGCTGGCTGGCATGTGGTGCTGGGAGATTGAACCATGGTCCCTGTGCTTTGCTAAGCTTGTTCTAAATAGGTGCTTTAAGACCACTGAGCCATCTCACCAGCCCTATCTGTGGATTTTTATGACATTTGGTTAAAAATGATTTATTCATTCAATCAGTCATTTCTATTTTATTTACTGATAGTCCTTTATTATTGTAATTTATTATAATTTTAATGCAAAGTAAATTTTAATAATTATACAAACTCTTAAATTTTTCCATAGTATCAAAATATACAGAACAGAAATAAAACATAAGGCTAAACATTTTAAAGTACATACAATAATAATAACTTGTTTTTGCTAGAAAGAAAACACTGTTTTGAGCTGGAGAAACATTCAGCAGCACAGGGTCTGTCTTGTGAGCAAAAGTCCTGAGTTCAATTCACATTTTACAAAAAGGGGAAGGGGGCTTACCTTGAATTCTTTAAATGCAACCCACTTTCAAGCCTATACTTTAGTTTTCTCTTATCAAAGAGGAAGAGAATACCAGAAAGAGAGACTTCACCTTCAGGCTCGTGGAGCTAATGGTCCTCGCTCGTCTCGTGTTGCAAAGATCACTAGTTCATCTGAAGGTGCCCAGTCTCAAATGAGATAGTATCAAAATATGCAGAAGAGAAATAACACTTTGTTCAATATAAAAATTTGCAGGCTGGGGAGATAGCTCAGCGGTCTAAGAACCTGCCTGTCAAGTGCAGGGACCCGGGTTTGATCCCTGGTACCACATGCCATGCCAGCCTCAGAACACCAGGTGTGCTGTGCTGGTCACTGAAACTGGGTGTGGTAATACCCACCCATAATCCCAGCACTGTGGAGGCTGAGACAGGAGAATCACTACCAGCCTGAGCTGCATAATGAGACCTCTGCCTAATTAATTAATTAATTAACTTTGCATAATGGTATGCAAAGTTAACACTCTTCTTTTGCAAATTTTAATATTACTTGCACTGACTATTTTATAAACCTGTAGAAATAGTTCTAATTTATTTTAATTGAATGTAAACATAGTACACACTAAAAATTAGTCTGTAGACTCTAAAGAATAGGCAGAAAAACATGCAGAAACATAAAAATAAACATTGATTTTGAAAATGTTTCTATTGAAGACATAAAATTTATTCTGATTATGTACATACATATCCATGCTTTATATACAGAGATATATATGAACAAATCTATATTTGAAGAATAAATATATATA
>NW_004524700.1:4995784-5012450 GCF_000260255.1 Octodon degus | reverse complement strand
AGAGAGAGAGAGAGAGAGAGAGAGAGACTAGTTAGACCTCACTACACAGTTGACATATGGCCTGATTTCAACTGACATTAAATTATGATTTGAAAGATGAGAGATGTTTTAACTGTGAATAATTTTGTCTGAAATGTTAGTAGGACTATATAACACAAATCATATTTTATGTATTAAATTTGATTTCCCCTATGATTTATACAAATATTTACTCTAGAATGGACTTTCATAAAACTAAGAAATTTGCTTGTTACCAATATGTTACAGACACCTAATTCTCTAATATTAAATTGATGCTTTATTTTACCAAGTGAGTTACATACCAAATGCCAAATATATTCATAAAAGTTCTCTTTTAATGTACAATAGTAGCATTATATTCAGTTATTTAAAAATAAGCATCTCATGAGTGCATTGGCAGAGAGGAGTTAATATTTTACAATTATACACAGTGAAGGTTGAGCATGCTCTTCTTGTGCTATATTTGTCTGCCAGAACCACTGAACATGTCAAAGTAGGAAGCTTACCATGAGAAGGCAATGATTTGAAGTTAGTAAGGAAATTTAAAAGCCCACATCAAGGCACTGGAGGAAATTCTGGACAAATTTAGAAAGGAAATTTAAAAGCCCACATCAAGGCACTGGAGGAAATTCTGGACAAATTTAGAAACTAGAATTCGTCATTGTTTTGGCTCTGCTGAACGCTCTCAGATATGTGCATATAATACACTTTTTAGTGACTCTAGTAATATAGTATGGTCTTATATTTAAATTGGGGTATGAACATTAATAAAAAAAATAGAAAATAATTGAAGTCTGGGACATTTCGTATTTGGGTCTATGACAGTGAGGAGAGTCTATTGGGTATTACATTGCCTTAAAATATAATGTTTTCTATTACTTCCAAAATTACAATAATGAATGGGTTTTAGAAAGTGATCATGGTGTTATATTTCTTACTGCTATTTCTTTTTCTGATAGATGTAAGAAATTCTGGAAAAAATAACTAATATCTATTTGATAATTGTCATATAGCATAAATAATGCAGTGTCTGAAAATTAATATTAGCTTTCACACAATATAGTATACACAAAATAAATCCTGGAAGAAAAAGATACACACTATCACTATCTTACCATTGAAAAAACATTCCTTTAATCATCCCAAGACTAAATGAAAACTGAGCTCCACTGAAAAGTTGGGTCAACGATATCCAAAGATCACTGTAACACCTCCATGTCTGCCACTCGCACCTTGCTCTTTTGTGGATTTTGGTCATTAGCAAGAGGTGAAATGAACTTTGAAATACACTTTCATGCTATATTAAGTGAAAGTTTAGGGAAAATGCCATAGAATGAAATAAATTATTATTAAAAAGGAATTGCGCCATAGGAAAAGTCTAAAAAGGCTTCACTTTTAGTGTTATGCTTATAAGAATTTATTAGAGAATGTTATGTGCCATATGGTAACTTTGATTTATAAACTGCAGATGTTTCATTTCATTTTTCCAATTATTTAATAAACATATTTTATGGCAGAGGTTTTTTTCCTTGTTCTCTCTCAGCACATTTTTGCCAAATGAGGATTACCTCATCTACCTGCTTCGTTTTCCAGAGGAGTTTCAAACTGCCCTCCACAGAGGTTTTCATTCAGTACTACACAGAGACCATGGTGACATGCCTGAAAGTGCTGTTTGCCATTTTGATTTTTGAGACTTAAGAATTTTTGTGGCTATATATGAATAATCTTGAAAGACAATATCCAAAGTCCTTTAGTACATCTCATGAAGTACTTACTTTTCCTTTGGTATTGGGGACTGACCTCACGACCCTGTGCTTGCCAGGCAGACATTTATACCCCTGAGTTATCTCCCTGGCCCTCAGGAAGTACTTGCTATAAGAAGAGCTGGTTACCAAAGCTTCCCTGAGCCAGTCCTACCACCTGCCTCTTTTTGCTTCTGCTCAAAGCTGCCCTTTTCATACTAGGTGTACTACCACATTTTTCTGGTACTGGACTGAAGTGGTACACGCTCTGCTGAACTTGTGAAAGAGCCTTTAGAGTTGCGTGGCTCTACACCAAAAGCCATAAATTCTTTAATGAAATAACCATCATTTCAAGGCGGGACTGCTCAAGAGCCAAGTAGGAACAATGACTGGTGAATATTTTAAGCTGTAAAGTTGAGTATTCCTTTTGAAAGTTTGTTAAGACGTAAGCAACTTAATTATTTCAGTCACTTAATTAGGTAGACAATATCCAGTCTTCAGATCTAAACACAAGAAAGCTGAGTTACAGAGAAGTATAGTACATTGATGATGGTTTCACAACTAATAAGAAGAGAGTCTTCAGTTTAGTTGTGCTACTGTAGGAGAATACCAGGGACTGACTAGTTTATAAAGAAAAGAAATTTAGTTCTCACAGTTCTCAAGGTAGCAATGCAAGCTCAAAGGGCTGGTGTCCCAGGAGAACCTTTCTTTTGAGTCGCGACAAGGCAGGAGTTACTGCACAGGTAGAAAGAAGAGGAGGGGTTGCTGGACTCATCATTCATTAAGAACTAACTCCCATGATAAGAACATCAGTTGATTCCTGGCAGTGGATTCCTAATGACCTTCTGACCTCTTGAAATTCTCACCTCTCACAACTATTACTTTAGATATTAATTTCTTTGTATTTTAGTACAGTGTCTAGAGGGTATACAGGGTCTCACTCCGTAGATCTGACTTCTAGTGATTCTCCTGTTTTCAGCCTCCCAAGAGCTGTGATTACAAGTGCCTGCCACCACGCCCACTCTCAATTGTCTCTCAGCGCGCCCCAGAAGCGGGGCAGGCAGGACAAGGCGGAGATCAAACCTCTGGCTGCTGCATCTGCCTAAGCAGGCACTTTAATCCAATTTGCTGGGCTGTTTGGCTGGCCCTGGATATTAATTTTTGAACCTGTGGATCTTAGAGAACATTTTAAAACTAAAGCAGGAATAAAGCTAGAACTTGAATCTAGGTAATGTGATCAGACTCACTCAGTAAAAATACAAAAAGACCTAGTGATTTTTTTCTAGTATCAAATAGAAATGCAACAAGCCATGGCACAACCCAGAACTTTCTGGTTTTTAGATGCAGTCTTAAATCTACTGTTTTGAGTGATTGAAAACAGAATAAAAGTATCCAGAGTTTGGAAAACATGTTCTAGCAAGTAGAGACAAAGAATTTGGAAACCATTTCCTGACATAAACTGATATTTGTTGACTGTTATTATTTAATAGACACTGTACTAGCTACTGATATATCTTATCTATTTCCCTTGTACTAAATGGAATTATTTTTTGCCATTTTAGAGATAGACAATTTTAGCTGAATAGAAGTTAAGCCAAGCTTGCGGCAGCAGGCCATCCATCCCAATTCTGTCTCACTCTAGTCTTGTGATGCAGCAGAAAGGACAAGCACTTGAATGAGGACTACCACACCAAATTGGAGATTAAGGGGTGGGGCCTGTTCAGCTCTGCTGAGCAGGCTGAGAACTTTGGGCTCTGCATGTGCTTGGGGAACTCTACACACCGGGGCATTTCAGACAGGTCAGGATTCATCCGAAGCTCACTTATCCTGCCAAGCTGCAAGAGGCTAAAGGCCATGACCTTCATAAGGTTATCAGCACTTTTTCTTCTTCCAGAAGCCTTGCTCCTCAGTGGGAGCGGGCGGGGGGGAATAAAAATGCAGTCCCCCTGGCCTTTTTCACACAGACTGTTATCAAGAAAGTAAACAATGTACAATTACAAACAGGGCCTAGAGAAGGGGGAAAGAGCAGAGACGTGACTACACTTGCTCATTATAAGCAAGACACACTGGGTTGCAGCTGGTGTGTGAGGAGCTCATTACAGCCACATACAGCATTGGCAAGTTTGGCAGGTAATTGGAGGGCTCATCAGGTGCCTGCTGGCCCACAGGACAGCCAGTGTGTGGTCAGCTGGACACAGGCAGCACAGACCAAGGTAAGGCAACAGGTGAGGCCCCAGGAGCAAACAGAGCCAGCTAAGCGGGCACACCAGGCTGGGTCCAGATAGCAAGTCAGAAACCACTCAGTATAGAACTATCTTTGATGTCTCTCAAGTGGAAGGAGAATTTTACAAAGAACCCCCAAGGCAGGGTTGGCTCCTATATGCACACAGTGTCATGTTATATTCATTCAGACACTGGCAATAAAGAGGATCCCAATCAGATGGATCAATTGAAAAAGATTTTAATGAAGAAACAACATAGAGTAGTGTATACAGATTTAAGAAAACTAAAATGTAGTGCTGAGCTATCCACAGTCTAGTGACACTCAAGGGAAAAAGCAGCAGTGATACTGCTGCTAGAGACCAGTGACAGCTTGGGGATGTTTCCCCTTTGCCAAGGATGATACTGGAATTGTATGGATGGGCGGTAGGCTATTTCCATCTCTTGGCTGTGAATGTTGGCACTATAACATGGATAGACAGGTATACCGACAATACTCTACTTTAGTTCTTTCAGCACTATACAAAAGGATGGTATCACTAGATTACACAGTAGTTCTACTTACAGATTTTTGAGGAACTTCATGCCGATTTCTATAGTGGCTGCACCAGTTTTTGTTCTGTTCCACTCAACACTGCAGAAGAGATTTTTCCAATCAATTTTTTCCCTAATTCTTATGACAACCATTCAACTGGGGTGAATTTGATCTCATTTCAATCTTTTACCTAGAGCCTGCCTTTTATTAATAAACATTTATGTACCCTTTGTCAAGAATTAGATGTATATAGTTGTGTGGGGTTTTTGGGCATGTACCTAATTGTCATAACTTGTTGGCTTTCTCAATTCTCTTATTAATATATAATGACCATCTTTGTTTTCCCTTGTAGCTGTTTTATTTAAAATCTCTGTTGTCTGATGTGAATATATCTATTCTGTCCTGTTTTAGTTTTCCATACATATATATTAAAAACATAGTACATATATAGTACATTATATATATATATATATATATATATATATATATATATATATATATATGTTTAGGCACTTTTTCATTTTTCTTTATGTATATTTGTTTTGTATATATATATATATGTACATTCACATATATCACTTTTTACATTTACTTTTTCATTACAGTAAAGTGAGTTTCTTGTACAACGTACACAGTTAGATCTTGTAAACATTTATTCTCTGTGCTAGGGTGTTTTTGATGGATGAATTATGTCCACTCAAATCCCAAATTATGATTAACACATATAAAATTTCTCATTTAGTACCATTGTTTTTACTTATTTTGTATATATTCCCTTACATTCCTTTATTATTTATTTTTGTGATGTGCTAGCATATATCATGCTATGGTTTACTTCTCTTTGCTTTGTTTTTCTTGTCTGTACTGTCAGTAGATTTGCATATTCCTGAGTTTCCACGGTTGTAACAACCATCCTTTGGTTTCTAAAGTGGAGTTTCCTTAAGTATTTCTCATGCAGTCAGTCTGGTGAAGATAATTCTGTTTATCTAGGAAATAATTTATTTCTTCAGTTTTGAATAATAATTTCACTGGGTGTAATATTGTTGGTGGGCAAATTTCTCCTTTGACTAATTTGAATATATATATTCCCCTTTTTTTCTGATCTGCAAAGCTTCTGCCAAGAAATCTATTATAAATCAAATGAGCCTTTTCATGTGTGAATTGATGATTGTCTCTTGTGGTTTTTAAGAGCGTCTCTTTGTCTTGTACTTTTGACATTTTGATGACTATGGGTTGGGAAAGGCAAGTTCTAAACTCTGTTTGGAGATCTTGGAGATTTGTGTTCCTGAAGATATGTAGTTTTCTCCTGTGTTCTATGAATTTTTTTTTCTGACTAGACCGGTCCTCAAGTTCAGAAATCATTCTTATTCTTTTCTGAGTCTATTGTAGACTTTTCAGAAATTGATTCGAATGTTCAGCTCAAAAATTTCTATTGTTGGGATCTGGGAGATGGCTCAGTGGAATAAGTGCTTCCCTGGCTAGCAAGGGCCTGAGTTCAAGCCCCGGTTCCGAAAAAAAAAAAAAAAAAAATTTCTATTGTTTAAAATTTTCAAGCTAAGGGCTAGCCAAATAGCTCAGCAGATTAAAGCACCTACAAGTCATTTGATCCCTGGGTCAGCTGTGTTGGCCCCTCCCCGGCAGGCTGAAACAATGAGTGAGACTGGGTGCAGTGGTGAGCACCTGTCATCCCAGCACTTGGGAAGCTGCAAATAGGAGAATCACTATGAGTCTGATCTAATAGTGAGACACTGAACACCCTGTAGATCCTTCCCTAAAATACAGAAAAAAAATAAAATAAAATAAAATAAGTAAAATCTTCAAGCTAATTGGCTTGCAAGCCTTTTGGGAGATTAACAAAGACACTTCTGATTGTGTCTGGGTAGGTCACGGGGGCATGACCTTGGGCTTTGCATCTGTTCCTTAGTCTCTTCTTCGCTGGGAATGCTCCTCCTGCCTTCCTTCCTGGCTGCCATGAACTAAGCAGCTTTACTCTTCAATTACCTGTCAACATGATGATCCTGCTATGTGCCTAGTTCACTATGGACTTATTCCTATAAAGTTTGACCCAATTAACCCTCCTATCATTTCATGTGTTGGTAACAGACAATGTGTTCAGCAACAGGAAAGATGACAAATACAGATAACTGGTCTCAGAGAAGTATTACATAACAATAGCTAACAATGTGATTTAGAAGCTTTTGGAATTGGTTAACAAAGGGGATGTGAAACTTTTTGCAAGTATGAGCTAAAGAAACCCTAGAATACTATAAGCAGAATTTGACAGGTGAGTCTCATCAGAGCTCTGGGGACCAGAAATGCAGATTAGAATGTGGAAGGTAAGGTTAGGCTCAGGCTTCAGTTGGTTAAAAGGACTTTACTGTCAAATGAACAAGTAGTCCTTTGTATGACACTCTAACAAAAATATATCTATTTTGTTCTCTTATTTGGAGACTTTGCTAAAGAATGTGATTAAGGGTAATGAATTTATTGATCTAGCAAAGAAAGCTTCAAAGCAGCTCCAACATTCAGACTGTCATGGTTATTGCTATCTGCTTGAATCCAGAATCATGGCGAGATTAGGTTAAAAGAGAAAATTTTGAAAATTTAAAATTGTCTCCAAAAGATCCAAATGAAAAGTTGACACTCAACCAAGTTGCAAAATAGACTAGCATTCATAAAAGAAACTAAGTATTTTGAACAAATTCAAAAAGAAAAATGTGTAGAGAACATCTTAGGAATCAGGAAGATAATACCCATCACAGGTCGAAGGTGCAAAGATATTATCATTTTATTTAAAAAAGAGTCTTGGGGCCCCCACTCAAGGACTCATGATGCATAGATGCAGAAAAAGCTATTTTTTTTTTTTTTTTGCAATAATCACCACAGTCTCTACCATGGGGCTGGGAAGACTTTCCTAATGTTCACAAGACACTGCAGATGGGAATCTGGGTTTTCCTTCAGCAGGTAAAGGACACTGATGTGAATTTTTCTCCCCAGTGGAGTATGCACCAATGCCAGGTTTCCAGGTGAATTGAACCAGATTCTAAGCCAAACTGCCATGACACAGGGGTTGGGAGTGGTCCTGAATGAGTCTTTTCTGGAGAGAAGTCTACAAAGTCTAAGTAGTCTTTTAGCCTACTTAGCTCCCTGAAATTGGTAGAAGGCTCATACGCACAGCAAAATTCTCTTATAGGTAGAGCTGCCAATCTGCAGCTCAGAGGCTGCTGACACCCTCCACTGCACCTGTGGCTGGTTGCATCACGCTCTCTACCTCTGGCTGGAAGCCACCAAAGTGATGAATTGCTTTGCTGTTTTCTACAGGGTGTCTTTCAGAATCTTTGTACTGTTTGCTGTCTCTGTATTCCCTTCTGCTTTCCAGAGTTCTCCCTCCTGCACTCTTCTTGACATGCTTTGTTCCTCACTGCCATGGCTCTTCCTCCTGGCAGAGTGCCACCGCCATCTTGGCTCCTTCATTAATAGCCTATATAAATTTATGTTTAAGTTTTTAAAAATGTCCTCATGCTACAAATAGTAACTACTACTGTTATCAGGCATTAGAATATTTCAAAATGCTAGAAATATTTTCATTAGAAAAAATAACATTAAAGAAAATTAAAAGATGCCTGCATTTTAAGTTTTATCAGTCTAATTACAGAAAGAAATAATGTACGTACCACTAGATATGGGCAAATCTCTTGTGATATTTTCTTAGATAGTCTACCAAAGGAAGTGAAATTGCACAAATTGTTTTCAATTCTGAACAGTCTTTGGTTTGTCAGGTTGCATCTTTTGAATTTCAGCAGGTCAGGCTATCGAGAGTCTTGTTTATTATTGTTACATTCAACAGAACAGTTTCTTCCAAATACTGAGCATTCAGGATACATCTGCTAAAAATATTCAGTATTATCTATAACTGGCAACTAATAATTGATGGCAAAATAAAAAAACATTTTACAGCAAAGAATACATTGCAGAAAGCAGAGGTAACAACCAATTCAATAAATCAAGCACAGAAGAAATAAGGACACTAAATTTATAGAAAGTTTAATGTGTGTTATACTCATGTATTAGTATCAAGAGCATATATACAGCCAGTGAGATAGTTCAGCAAGCTAAGTGCCTGCTTTGGCAAGCTCAGGGACCAGGGTTTGATCCCCGGTCCCTTGTGCCATGCTGGCCCTGACCTCAGGGCATGCTGAGCCAGCAACTGAGTCGGGGTATCTTAGCATATGCTTGTAATCCCAGCTCTGGGGAGGCTGAAAGCAGGAGGATCATTCTGAGTCTGATCTCCTTAGTGAATATATATATATATATATATATATATATATATATATTCACACAGAAGTAAAAATAATTTTCTCAAAGAATATGTCCATTGTAAACCTGATGAGAGATGAAAACATATGAATTTTGTGCTTTCCTTATTGAATAATATATTGCACTTCTGTTTAGTTTTCTATGGTCTGTGGAGAGAATTGATGATTGGTAAGGAAGGAAAAGTATTGCAGAACTGGTACAGTCACTTTTTCTACAAAGAATAAATTTAAGAATTATATATTTAGTCCTGTGAAGTAGAACAGATGATGTTTGAAGTTCACAGACTAATACTGATGTTAAGTCTTGAAAGATACTGTTTCCTTTCTCCACAAGATTACTTCAGAAAGTGAATTGTGCCACCCTTCAAAGATTTATGTTTCTTTTAGCACTTCAGAATAGCATTCTACTTTCTTAGATAAACTAAAACAAATCTGTTATTGGAATATGAATAAAAGAGGCTGCTGACAAAATATTTCTGTTTGACCACTTCCTTCAATAAAACAATAATCCACTTAATGGAATAAGCTGTTGCTCTGAGGTCTGCAATTTGCCTTTCTAATGAAAGGTTGATTATTTCTCTGATTTGATAGGTGTGTCAGGATGTTCATGTTTGAATCTATCAGGAAACTTCTGGAAAAAAAATTTTCCATCATTTGACACTTGAGGAAGAAAAAGAAATAAAATCTTTAAGTCAGCTTTATATCTCCATGAGACAGACTGTGCATTAGACTGTATTTTAGGGCTGTCAGGCTGCCCCTTCTTTAAATATTTTGAAATGACAAAACTAAGTCTGCAGCACCTTTGACAGGCATAACTATTTCAAGCAGAGTCTCAGATTACTACCGAGAAAATGAAGGGAAAGTCCCAGACTACTGTGAGAATTCCTGTTAAATTAGGTACTTCCTGACCTGGGAAAATACATGAAAAGAGGTAAATATGAACTAATAGTTCCAGTCATTCATCACTTTAGAAGCATACTTTTGAACTAGTCATAAAAGTCTACAGTTTAGAATCTATCCTCACTTTAAAAATAATATTCTGCTATAGAGTTCATAATGGAAACCAGTATTTGCAGTGCAACTTTTTCTTTTGTATAATATGGAAAAAATAGATTTTTTTACAAGCATCTTCTCTTTTGTCACTTTTGTCTTTCTCTAGTGAGTGACAGGGATTGTATTGTGTATGTATATACATATGTATATTGCATATATTTCAATAATTAAATTCCCATAAGTTTTCTTGAGAATATGGGCATGAACAGCAACTACAAAATAATTGTGTGCATGGAAAGTGATCGGTAACATCATTTTTCAAGACTGGTTAGCTTTTAGCAGAACCTTTTCTCATTTAATTAATCCTCTTTCCTGTCTTCTGGCTCAGAACTTTTTTCTCCCACTAAAAGTTCAGTTCATGGAGTGCCTCTGACTTGTGCTGTGCTGGATAAAAGTGAGCAAGTGAGTGTTAATCCAGTTAAATAACAGGATCTGCAGGTTACGTGGACAGAGTGCTGTGTGATAACAGTGCACGTGCTCACCAAGTGCCAATAAAGAGAATTATGGTAACGTTTTACAGACCTTATTGAATTTCCTCTAAGCCAGGCCCTCAGATGACTTTGGATGAAGTACACGTAATGACAAGAGCTCAAGAGTTCACTCCAAGTTCTTCATAAAAACAAAGGCAAGTTCATTCTAAAGGCCTGTGGATTTATGTTCACTGATGTATCCCTTTGTGGTTAGAACTCAGATTTCAGCAACAGTAAAAGCATACATTACTTTCTCTTTCACTTTCTTGTTTAATCTATTTTTTCCATAATTTTCTTGAGAAAAAAATAGCAATGAAACAGTTTCAAGTCAAATTAGTAGGACACTTTCAATAATTAATATACCACATATTGTTTTCTTAGTGGTTATTCATTGTACAAGATGCAGACATGATATCCTGTTTAGAAACACTTTTAAGAGAATATAGCTGTATATCTATCGTAACTATTTTGAATATACAGATACAAAATGGTCATATATTTGAATCCCCTTTTTTGTGTAGTTTAAATTAAAATTTAAATATTATAGGTATGTGAATTCAACAAGATGTTCCAAAATAGTCCAGTAGCCCATAATAGTAGTGGGTTTTCCATATGACTAGCAATGTCAGAAGTTGTTCCTTTGAGCCTTTTTTAGCTCAGTATATTAATATGGCTTTACTTTTTATACCTCGTTTTTATACTTTTTTGCTGAATGGTTAAGACCAAGATAAAACAAGATCTATATAACAAGAATTGTAGCTTTTGTAACTGATAATATCAGCCATATCTGCTCAGGATTTATCCCAAAATCCTATACTGCAGTTTGTAGATCCTTTGTTAGTGTCATGTAGATGAGTTATGGCCATTGCTAGACCAATTTGCTCTCTGAAAAAGCCTGAGAGAATCTTTTCTTTCCATGTGTCTCTCCTTAGGCACACTCTACATCATCTATCACTTTACTCTTTGGCCCCATAATCTCCTTGATCAGAAAATTTGGGACACAACTGAATTACATGATGTTACAGTACAGGTTTTCCTATGTCCTGAGTATTCACTGATCTTGGAAGGCTAGAGCCAAAATGTTGGCTGTACTCGCAGCCCTCCTTTTTCTCTAATCTTTGGTTTGCAAACGCAGGTTGTTAACCCTCCAGAAGAGAAACTTATTGTTATTAGCCTACAACCTAGGTTGTTGAGCTTAATCTCAGTCTCTGTCTGAATATAAAACATCTTAAGCATAACATGAAATAGGAATTCTTCATCAAGTACTGATATGTTAATCTTTAAGTCCCTGCAGAATATGACAAAAAAACTAAAAACTTAAAATATATTTTAAAAAATAAGAATAAACAATTACATAATTTTAGACAGAAGTTTAGAAATCTGAACATATACACCATTGTAGCAGGATAGTCCCACAACACCCCTTTTCCTGTCTCATGCCTTCATTCACCACACCCTTCCTTTTTAAACAAACATATACCCGAGAGACAGCATGAAAGCAACTGGCACATCGTGACAAGTAGCATGTATTCAGAAGACCAGAATGGTAGGCATTCCAAGCTTGACCCTACTATTACAAATTGCCATCTTCAATGCAGTTGCTTAATTCACAGGTATCAGTTAGTCAGGGTGAGAATCCTGCCAATTAACTGTTAGCTTCAAAACCTTCTGAAGATACTCAAGATCATTTCCTTACCCATACTGTACATATAAATGTATGGCTTTACCCATGTCATATTTCCTAGCTTTTTTTCTTGCTCTCTCTTCATTGTCTAATCCTCAAGTTATCACTTTCCTTTTAACTGTGCTATACCTTTCTATTTGTATTTCTTCTTTTGGGTTCTTTTACTAGGGAGACTATACGATATTTACAAATGTGTGACTAGTTTATTTCACTTATGAGTATATCTTCAAGTGGCATCCATTTAAATATAAATGCTGGGGCCAGAGAGATGGCTCAGTGGAATAAGTACATCCCTACCAAGTGCAAGGGCCTGAGTTTAATCCCCAGTTCCACCAAATAAATAAATAAATAAATAAATAAATAAATAAACTTCAAGTTTATCATTCTTTATAGCTGAGTAATACTCCATTGTATAAAAATACCACATCTTCTTCATCCATCCCTCAGATGACGGGTATGTTGGTTGTTTCCGAGATTTGGCTAACACAAATTGTGCTGCTATAAACATAGGTGCACATATATCACTATGACATGATGTTTTCCGATCCTCCAGGAAAATTCTCAGTAGGGGAATAGCTCATTTGAATGGGATTTCCAGTCCTAGCTTTCTAAGGAGTCTCCACACTGATTTCCATAATGGTGGCACCAGACTACACTCCCACCAGCAGCGAAAAAGGGTTCCTTTTTCCCCACATCCTCTCCAACATTTGTTGTTGGTTGATTTCTTTACGATAGCCATTCTTTCTAGGGTGAGATAGTATCTCAGTGTTGTTTTAATTTACATTTCATGGATGGCTAGTGATGTGGAGCATTTTTTCATATATTTATTCACTTATTTAATTTCATCCTCTGAGAAATGTGCATTCCTCTCAGATGTTCATTTCTTCATTGCTCTTTAAATTTTGGGTCTCTAATGTTTTTTAGTTCTATATAAATTCTAGAGAGGAGACCTTTGTCTGAGTGTTTATTAGTTAAGTTTCTTTCCAGATCTATGGCTTATCTTTTCATTTTTTTGGTAATTTCTTTTGACATGAAAAAACCTTCTCAAGAAGAGGAGGATCCAGTCAATAATTCTTTCAAGTGTTATCTGTGTGATTTGATTTTTGTTCATGAACTCTTTGCCTACCCCTATGTCTTCAAGAGTTCCTCCTACTTTCTCTTCTAGGAAATTTAGTACTTCTGTGTTAATGTTTAGATCTTTAATTCATTTTGACTTTAGCCTGGTGCATGGTAATAGACCTGGGTCAATTTTTAGTTTTTGCCATGTAGAGAGCCAGTTTTTCTAGCACCATTGGTTAAAGAGGCTATCTGTCTTCCAGTGAGCGTGTTTGGCCCCTTTGCCAAAGATAAGGTGGTTGAATGTGTGCATAGAGGCTTCCATGTCTTCTATTCTATTCCATTGATCCTCAGGTCTATTTCTTTGCCAGTATCAGGCAGATTTTATCACAGTACCTTTGTAGTATAATTTCAACTCAGGAATTGTAATGCCTCCTGCCTTGTCTTTGTTGGCCAGGATTTCCTTTGCTATTCTATATCTTTTCTGGTTCCAAATGAATTTTAGAGATGATTTCTCTACTTCTGTGAGGTATGTTGGTAGTAGTTTGATAGGGATTACATTAAATCGGTAAAGCAACTTTGGAGGTACAGCCATCTTTACAATGATGGTTCTTTCTATGCAGGAGCAGAGAATAGCTCTCCATTTTCTGAAATCCTATATAATCTCTTTTTAAGAGTACTATAATTTTCAATAAAAAGATCTTTGATTTCCTTAGATGAATTCTAAGATATTTCATTTTCCTCAGTGCTACTGTAAAAGGCATTATTTCTATAATTTCCCTCTCAATGTGTTTGTTATCTGATTAGAGGAATGCTTTTGACTTTTAGGTAATGACTTTGTTTCCTGCTATGCTACTGAATTTGTATTTTAATTTTAGTAGCTTCTTGATGGAGTTTTTTGGGACTTCCAAATAAAGTATCATGTCATCTGCAAATAATAATTTAACTTCTTCTTTTCCTATTCTTATTCCCTTTATTTCTCTCTCTTGTCTAATGGCTCTAGCTAATGATTCCAGAACTATATTGAATAGGAGTGGTGATAGAGGATATGCTTGTCTTGTACCACATCTGAGAGTAAATGATTTCAGTTTTTCCCCATTTAGAATATATTAGCGGTTGGGTTTTCATAAATGCCTTTTATGAGATTGAAGCAGTGGCCATCTTTTCCAACATTCTGTAGAACTTTGAACATGAATGAGTGTCGGACTTTGTCAAAAGCCTTTTCTGCATCAATGGAGATGATCATGTGCTTTATAGATTTGCTCTATTGATATGCTATATTACATTTATAGTTTTGCTTATATTGAACCATCCTTGCATCTCTCGGATGAAGCCTACCTCATCATGGTGTATAATCTTCTTCATAATTTGCTGTATTCTATTTGCTAAGATTTTATTGAGGATTTTTGCATCTATGTTCATGAGGGAGATTGTCCTGTAGTTCTCGTTCTTAGTTGTGTCTTTCCCTAGTCTTGGTATCAGTATAATACTTGTCTCCATTAATGATTTTGGGAGGACTGCTTCCTTTTCAATTTCATTGAAGTGTTTGAGGAGTATAGGGATTATATCGTCTGTAAATTTCTTGTAGAATTCAGCTGGGAATCCATCAGGACCTGGACTTTTCTTTGTTGCTAGTCTTTTATTACACTTCCTATTTCATTGCCTGTCATTGGGTTATTGAGATTTGTTATATCCTCTTGATTCAGTTTTGGTATTTTGAACATTTCTAGGACTCTGTCCATTTCATCTCTGACTTCTACTCTGTGAGAGTAAAGATTCTTGAAGGAGCTATTAATAATTTTCTAAATTTCCAATTGGTCTGTAGTAATTACACCTTTTTCATTCCTTATTGCTTGTATTTCTATTTTTTCTTTCCTTTTTTAATGAGGTTAGCTAGGGGCTTATCGATTTTATTTAATCCTTCAAGCAACCAGCTTTTTTATTCATCAATTCTTTGAACTGTTTTCTTCACCTCAATTGAATTAATTTCTGCTCTAACCTTTAAGATTTCTTCCTGTCTTTGGGCTCAGGGTTTGGATTGCTCTTCATTTTCTAAATAGTGTAGGTGCAGAATTGGGGTGTTTATTTGTTGCCGTTCTGTTTTACTAATGTGTGAGTTCACAGCTATGAATTTCCTTCTGAGAACTGCTTTTACTGTATCCCATAATTTCCAATAAGTGTGCTTGCATTCTCACTGAATTGTAGATATTGTTGAATTTCTTGTTTAATTTCATCTGTGACCCATTGATTGCTGAATATGGCGTTGTTTAATTTCCATGTATTTAGGGAGCTTTTCTGGTTTCTTTTGCTATTTATTTCTAGTTTCATTGTACTGTGTTCAGATAATATGAAGGGGATAATTTCTGTTTTCTTTTATATACTTAAGCATGACCTATGGACTAGTATGTGGTCTATTTTAGAAAAATTATCTATGTGCAGCTGAAAAAATAATGTGTATTTAGCTATGTTTTAGCAGAGCACTCTGTATATATCCATTGAGTCAATTTGTTCTAAGCTCTGGTTCAGTTCTGCTACTTCTTTGCTAATTTTTTGTCTGATGGACCTATGTTTTTGGGATAAGGGGGTATTATAGTCTCCTGTTAAGACTGTGGTATTGGATATTAGATTATTCATATCCATCAAGATTTGTCGCCAGTCCTAACCCAGGTCCTGTGAGTGTGTGGAGAGCTTCCTGCTGCCCTGCGCCGGAGGGACCAGTCCCAGCCCAGACGCAGTGTGGCCCGGACACTATCCCACCCCCTTGGGCCACCCCCACCACTCCACAGTACCTCTCCCACCATGCCCGCCGAGTAGGAATTTTTGCCTACTTCCAGGAACCCCCAGACCCAGTCCTAGCCAGGGTCCGGTGAGTGTGTGGAGAGCTTTCTCCTAGCCTGCGCCAGCGGGACCAGTCCCAGACCAGGAGCAGCGTGGGTCGGACCCTCACCCACACCCTCGGGCTGCCCCCCACCACTCCGCAGTACCTCCCCCACCCCGCCCGCCGAGGAGGAATTTCTACCGACTTCCAGGAACCCCCAGACCCAGTCCTAGCCCAGGTCCGGTGAGTGTTTGGAGAGCTTCCCACTACCTTGCACCAGTGGGGCCTGTCCCAGCCCAAGCGCAGGGTGGGTCGGACCCTATCCCACCCCCTTGGGCCACCCTCCACCACTCTGCAGCACCTCCCCATGCCGCCTGCCGAGTAGGAATTTTGCTGTGTTCTGGGAACCCCTAGACCCAGTCTTAGCCCAGGTCCAGTGAGGGTGTGGGATAGCTTTTTCTTCCCCCTACTTCACCTTGCCCCCTCCAGGCACAGCTCAGGCCTGGCATCCATGCCTGAGGTGTAACCCTGCAGCTGCAATCCCTGCAGAGAGTGTAGAGGATAGATCCACACAGCTAGTCCAGGAGCAGAACATCTTCCCACAGGGGCACAACATATTCACCATCAAGGGCAGCAGAGGGAAGGAGCTGAGCACAGCAGCCAGACCCAAGCCAGGAACAGCTGGATAAGTCCAAAACTTGTAGAACTGCACCTGAACTTCGGGACATGTGAAGGTTATAACTACAGCAAA
>NW_004524700.1:4989427-4989984 GCF_000260255.1 Octodon degus | reverse complement strand
ATGAGCTAGGAAACATGACAATGTGAAGCCATAGAGTTATATGAAATAGATGAGCAAGGCAATGATCCAGAGAATGTTTAGAAGATTCTTTAATCTAACAATTAATTGGAGAGATTCTCACCCTGACTAACTATATATACTGATACCTGTGAACTAATCTACTGCACTGCAGATGGTAATTTTGTAATAGTGGTTTCAATGTGGGAGTGCCTGTCATTGTGGTATTCGGAATATGGGCGGATTGTCATGACATGCCAGTTACTGCTAAGATGTCTCTCAGTTGGTGGATGTTCAAGAAGAAGGGGGTGTTGATGAAAGCAAGAGACAGGAAAAGGAATATTGTGGGACTGTCCTGCTTCAAGGTTGTATATTGAGATTTTTGGATTTATGTGCAAACATGAGAAGTATAGAATTCTTTATCCTATTTTCAAAATACAATCTAATTTTTAAATGTTTTTTATCATATTATGTAGGGACTTAAAGTTCAACATATCAATAGTTGGTGAAAAATACCTATTCCTTATTATGTCTAAGATGTTTGAAATGCAGTGAGATAG
>NW_004524700.1:4984359-4988660 GCF_000260255.1 Octodon degus | reverse complement strand
AATATATGCAGTGTATTATTTGTTGAAACTGTACTTCCGATTTGATTTGAAACTGTCTCATTGCTGTTTATCAATAAAACTTGGGAAAAAATAATAATAATATATAACAACCTAAAAGAATCAAAAGCAGTGATTCAAATAGATATTGTTCACACACCAATGTCAAAGACAAGATTTTTTAAATAACCATTAAGAAGTGGAAACAACTAGAAGTCCATGGAGAGACAAATAGGTAAAAATATTACAGTGTGTACACACAGCACAATATTCATTAGGCTTTAATGTGAGAAATTCCAACACATGATATTAATGTGGATGGATCTGGAAGATATTGTAAGTAAAACTGTTGCAGAAAAAGCAATATCAAGGAAGACTTTGAAATTGGAACCAAGTGGAAGACTCTCTGCACCAAGGAATTAGAAGGCAACTTTACCATGCCAGCAGGTTGATGGGAGCCAGTTCAAAATCATCAGCCATGAATCAGATTAAAGTTCAGTTTAAATACAGCTTGCAAGCAGGAAGTACAAGGCTTATGGCAGGCTATTACATGATTGGTTATATACATTGAGCCATATGTTGTCAAGCAAATAGATTTAATTAAAAGGAACTGTTTACCATAAGGTAGGAACATTCTGGGAAGGAGGGGAGGGGGGGTCAGCAGACCAAGTACTGTTGAAAGTATCCTTAACTGGGTTAGTGTGTTCTGGGCACAAAATATAGAGTCCTTGAAGCATGCCGAAACAAAGCTACTCATATACATATTTTAAGTTGAGAAGCAGACACTGCACCTGGATGGAGTTAAGCTGACCTGGCTGGCAATATGGAAGAAGCCGCTGGACACTGACAGTCAAGGTCAATTGAGCCCAGCCATTTAACTACGTGACTGGCAGCACCAGCACAGTCAAAGGCTATTAATTAATTTTTTAATTTTTGCTATGAAATGTTTATAAGTTTGCTATTCTATGATTTTTGTCCTTCTAATGTAAGCCAGACATACACGGACAAATGTATGACTTCACTTCTATAACATGCTTCTCAGTCGTCTAACCAAGAAAGAAAGTAAAATGGTGGTTGTCAGGGGCTGGGGTTGAGGGAAGTCAGATTGTTATTTCATAGGCATAGTAGAGTTTCCATGTAGAAAGAGGAAAAGGTTCTGGGGATGGATGGTGGTGAGGGTTACAACAATAACGTGAGTGTACTTAATACCACTGAGCTGTATATTAAAGATGGTTAAAGCGACAAAAAAAAAAAGATTTTTCTTATATAGTTTGGTGTTCCTTGTTTGGTACATACATATTTATGAATGTTATCTCTTCCTCTTGAATTTCTCTCCTAACCAGTATATAGTGACCTTCTTTATTTTACTTGATCTTTTTTGGTTTGAAGTTGAGAATGTCTGAGAATAGGATTGCTATCTCTACTTTTTTCTGAAGTGCTGGGGCATGTAGTATTTTTTCCATCCTTTGACTTTCAGCCTATGAATTTCTTTATGAGTAAAGTGTGGCTTTTTTGTGAGCTGGGGAGATGGCTCAGTAGATTAAGCATTTCCCTGGCAAGTGCAAGTGTTTGAGTTCAAACTCTGGTTCTGAAAAAAAAAAAAGTGTGTTTCTTGTATACCACATATTGATGGATTTTTTTTCCTAATCCATGGTGGCAATTTATTTTTCTTAATTGGTGAATTGAGTCCATTTACTTAGATAGTTATAATTGAGATGTATTGACTTACAATTGACGTGTTATGTACCTGCTGTTGTTTACTCATTTTCTCCTGTGTTTAATTGTTTGCCCTATTTAGTGGGTTCCATCTGTTCTCTATCATGGAGTTCTGATCATTTTGGTCCCTCTCTAGAACATCTTTCACTAATCTGTGTAGGGTTGACTTTGTCATCAAGAAATTCCTTAGTTCTTTGTCATGGAAGTATTTCACTACTCCATCAAACTTGAAAGAGTTTTGCAGGGTATCTGGGCTGGAATTTGTTTTCATAGAGGACTTGAAGTACTGTGACCCATGCTCTTCCAGACTTCATGGTTTGTGAAGTTGGCTGTAATTCTGATATATTTTCCTTTAAATGTGATCTGCTTCTTTTCTCTAGCAACTTTCAGTATATTATTCTTGTTCTGGATTCCTGGGATTTTGACTATCGTATGTCTCCATGTTGTGTTTTTGTTTGTTTGTTTGTTTTTGTTTTTTTCAGAACCAGGAATTGAACTCAGGCCCTTGTGCTTTCCAGGGAAGTGTTGTTTTCATTGAGCCATCTCCCTGACTCCTCCACGTGTTTTTAATTCGGTTGAAGTTATTTGGCATTCTCTATACTTCAGTTTCCTGAATGTCAGATGTTTCCTCATATTTGGAAAGTTTTCTGTTATTACTTCTGCCCATTTTCTTTTTATATCATTTGTGTTGACTCCTTCTTTCTCATTGAAGTCTATTAGTCTCACATTGTTCATTTTTGCACCATCTTGCAGGGAATGAATTATTTTTTCCCTGTATCATATTTTTTAAGAGATCCTTTCTTACCTTTTCACTAGCCTTGAAAAAGGTAAGGTACATTTTCACATCTTTGAGATCTGAAACTCTGTCTTCACTTTCACTCAAATGGTTTTGCAAGATTGTGATTGAGATTTTCAGTTCTTCTATATCTGTTTGACTCTGCTTTATGCTTTCTATTTCTTTCCTGTATTGCTCATTCAAGGAATCCGTCATTTTTCTAATCTCTATTTTTTTATCAATGTCTTCTCTAGACATAGTTATTAATTCTTTTATTGCAGAATTTTTTCCAGCTTCTGTTTCCTTCATATATTTTTGCATTTGATTTTTTACTTCAGATGCTACTAATTTAGAGATTTCTTTATTCATTTCTGTGGTTATTTCTAATCTGAGTTCCTCTAAACCTGTCTGCAGTTGTTTCTTCAGTTCAGACGTTATTGATTCAGAGATTTCAGCTGTGTGGCTCCCAATTTCTTATGTTATAGTGCCCTTTGCATTTATTCTGGGTGGGCTTGAGATCTGAGTTTGCATTTTGCTCCTTATCTTTGATATTTTGTATAGCAATGTCCTCTGACCTTTGTTGTAGGGCTTTAGTGCAGATATAACCTTATCACCTACTGAAATTCAGGTGCAGATCTACAAAGTTTGCATTTATCCAGTTTTGCCTGGGTTGGATCTGGCTGCTTTGCTCAGCTCCTTCCTGTTGCAGCCCTTGGATGTGAACCTGTTTTGCCCCTCTGCCAAGATTTCTTGCTCCTGTACTAGCTGGGTGGTTCTGTCTCCTACTCTCTCTGCAGGGAATGCAGCTACAGAGTTTCACCCCAGGCCCGTATGCCAGGCCTGAGCTGGGTCAGAAGGGGACAAGTGGGTGCAGGGGAGAGGTCAATCTCTCACACACACTCTCTGTGCCTGGGCTTAGTCTTGATTTTGTGGTACCAAGAGTGGAACAGAAGTTCTCACTCATTGGGCTGGCTTGAGGAGGGGCTCCGGAGTGATAGGAGGGTCACGAAGTCTTGTCAGAAGGTCTCACTCATGTGGCATGCTTGGTTGTGGACTGGAGAAGTCTTTGGGCAGAGGGTAGCTGCTTTAATCTATTTTTTCTGTATTCCATACTAGTTTTAAAAATTAAATACAAAATGTTCATTACTAGTACTGAGAAAAATATTTTCCTTATCATTAAAAATTGCTATGGCAGGGCTGCCGAAATAGCTCAGTGGATTAAAGCACATGCAAGCAGACACAGAGGCTGGTGGTTTGATCCCTGGGCCTGTTGTGCTAGCCCTGCTCCGTGGGTGCTGAGACAGAGGTTGAGACTGGATGTGGCACTTTCAGAAAAAAAAAAAGTAATGGAAAATACTTCTGGATTAGCTTCAAAAAATCTTTAATATAGTTTTAAAATGAAATGCGTATAATATAAATTTGTTTACCCAGAAAAAACAAAGAGAGACCCAGTCCTATCCCAGTGACGGTGAGTGTGTGGAGAACTTCCTGCTACCCTGCGACAGCTGGACCAGTCCCAGCCCAGGCTCAGCGTGGGCCGGACCCTCTCCCACCCCTTTGGGCCGCTCCCCACCACTCCGCAGTACCTACCCACCCCGCCCGCTGAGTAGGAATTTCTGCCACATCTGGGAACCCCTAAATGCAGTAATAGCCCAGGTCTGGTGAGTGTGTGAGAGAGCTTCCTCTTCCCCCTACTTCACCTTGCCACCTCCAGACACAGCTCAGGCCTGGCATACATGCCTGGGGTGTAATCCTGCAGTTGCAATCCCTGCAGGTAGTGTAGAGGATAGATCCAACCAGCAAGTCCAGGAGT
>NW_004524700.1:4966356-4976546 GCF_000260255.1 Octodon degus | reverse complement strand
CATTCTCTTAATGAATAGAATGATTTGTTCTAATCATGTTTGTAAATAGGATCTCAAGTCCACATCTTGTACAGCAATTATCCACTAAGATGAATATATTCAGTGTGTTATTTGTTGAAACTGTACTTCCGATTTGATTTGAAACTGTCTCATTGCTATCTGTTTATCAATGAAATTTTGGAAATTAAAAGAAAAAACAAAGAATAACAGCTTTTTCAATCACAGATAAGACTAAGGATAAAATTATATTTTTCCCTAAAATGGTTATGATACACCTGTAAAAAGTGAAAAAAATGAAGAAAAATAATGGTGGTGCTACAACATAGTGACTAAAAATATGGACTTCTGCACTGCGTTGTTATGCTGAGTATCCACATTATAGGCCCTGTGTCCTTTAACATGTTACTTCAAAATTCCCAAGTTACAATGACCCTTCTTACTTTGAGAAACCTGCATAGAGTAAAGTTTAGAAGCTTAAGCCCTGACTAGCATGAGACTAGTCAGTTTGTCATATATAAGTACGAATTTCATGTTCATGGGATTATTGTATTATGAACACTTCTCCAGGATTATTAAAAATATTCTTTCTACATGTAAATTCATCAACAGTTTTCATGAGACTTTTCTCACCAAAGAAAGAATAGTTGTCATCAAATGTCAACCAATAACAATTGCTGGGGGTGGGGTGCTGTGGGGATAAAGAAATCCTACTGCACTGTTGGTGGGAGAGCAGATTGGTGCAACCACTAGGGAAATCAGTGTAGTGATTCCTCAGAAAACCAGGGTTGGAAATTCCATTCACGCTAGCCATTTTCCTACTCAGTATTTTTCTAGAAGAACTGAAAACTTCATACCACCATGAAATAATTGCAGCCATGTTTATAGCAGTACAATTTGTGATACTAAATCTTGGAAACAACACAAATGCCTATCAACTGAGGAATGCCTAAAGGAAGATCTATTTTTATACAATGGAATATTATAATAGCTATTAAAAGGATAAACTCTAGGCTTTTATTGGTAGATAGATGCAACTCAAGATCATACACTTTAAGTGAAAAAAATTAGACTAACATATATAAACATCATATTGTCTTGCTGCTGTAAGAACTTGAAAGAGTAAATTAAATCTTAAGAATAAAATAGAGACCCAGTCCTATCCCAGCCCCGGTGAGTGTGTGGGAGATCTTCCGGCTACCATGTCCCGGTAGGACCAACTTGTTTCAGCCCAGGCGAAGTGTGGGTGAGACCCTCTTCCACCCCCTTGGGATGGCCCCAACACTCCGCAGCACCTCCCCTACCCCACCCGCCGAGTAGGAATTTCTCCCACATTCCGGGAACCCCCAGACCCAGTCCTAGCCCAGGCCTGGTAAGTGTGTGGGAGAGCTTCCAGCTACCCTGAGCCAGCGGGACCTACTAGTCCCAGCCCAAACACAGCATGGGTGAGACCTTCTTCCACCCCCTTGGGACACCACTCACCACTCCACAGCACCTCCCCTACACCCCCTGCCCAGAAGGAATTTCTGTCGCATTCTGGGAAACCCCAAATCCAGTCCTAGCACAGGCCTGGTGAGTGTGTGGGAGAGCTTCCGGCTACCCTGTGCTGGCATGACTTACTGGTCCCAGCCCAGGTGCAGTGAGGGTGACACCATCTTTCACCCTCTTGGGATGCACCCCATCAATCCGTACTACACCACCACACAACCCACACACAGAGTACAAAATTCTGTCACGTTCTGGGAATCCCCAGGTGAAGTCCTAGCTCAGGCCTGGTGAGTGTGTGGGAGAGCTGTCTCTCCAGTCTGCTCCAACTTGTCCCCTCCAGACTCAGCTCAGGCCTGGCATACAGGCCTGGGGTGAAGCCCTTCAGCTGCAATCCCTGCAGAGAGTGTAGGAGACAGAATCATCCAGCTAGTCCAGCGGCAGAACATCTTGCCACAGGGGCATAGCAGGTTCACCCTCAAGGGCAGCAGCGGGAAGGAGCTGAGCACAGCAGCCAGACCCAAGCCAGGCACAGCTGGATAAATCCAAACTTTGTAGATCTACACCAGAACTTCAGTAGGTGCTAAGGCTATAAATGCAACAAAAACTACAACATAGGTCAGAAGACAGCGCTACACAAAATGACAATGAGAAGGAGCAAAATGCAATTTCAGAACCCAAGCCTACCCATAACAAGTGCAGAGGACACTAACACAGAAAAAATTGGGAATCACACAGCTGAAAGCAATGAATCAATGGCTTATGAAATAAAGAAACAACTGTAGAAAGGAATAGAGGAACTCAGATTGGAAATGAAAAACGAAATCCCTGAATTAATAAAATCTGCAGTAAAGAATCAAATGCAGAAACATATGGAGGAAACCCAATGCCCATCGAGAACAAGTACAGAGGACACTAGCTCAGCTCAAATGTATGAATTAATAGCGTCGATAGTAAATAAACAACAGCAGAAAGACATAGAGGAACTGAGAGTGAAATTTTTTTCTACTAGCTTAATAGCATCAATAGAAAATAAACAACAGCAAAAAGTTATAGGGGAATTCAGAGCAGAATTCTTTTCTGAAATTAAAAAAGAATTCTCAGAACTCATAACATCTGAAGTAAAGAAGCAAATACAGAAACATAGGGAGGAAACCCAATCTGAAAAAAAAACACATCAGTAAAAGAATTAATAACTGCTTCTAAAGAAGACAATGATAAAAAAAAATAGAGGAGATTAGAAAAATGATGGATTCCTTGAATGAGCAATACAGAAAAGAAGTAGATCGCATGAAGCACAGTCAAAGAGATATAGAGGAAATTAAAATCTCAATCGCAAGCTTGCAAAACCATTTAAGGGAAAGAGAAGACACATCTTGAAGACAATGGTGCAGCTACTGAAAAGATAAGAAAAGATCTCTTAAAAACTACAAGAATGCAGGAAAAAATAATCCATCACCTACAAGATGATGCAATGAGAAAGAAGGAGTCAATACAAATGACATTTAAAATATATGGGCAGAAGTAATAGCAGAAAACTTCCCAAATATGAGGAAACAATATGACATTCAGGTAACTGAATTATACAGAATGTCAAGTAACCTCAACCCAATTAAAACACACCGAGACATATAATAGTCAAGATCCCAGAAATTCAGCACAAGAATAATATGCTGAAAGCCGCTAGAGAAAAGATTCAGATCACATTCAAAGGAAAACCCATCAGAATTATGGCCGACTTCTCTTCACACACCATGAAGGCAAGAAGAGCATGGAGCAGAGTACTTCAAGTCCTCTATGAAAACAAATTCCAGCCCAGACTACTATACCCGGCAAAACTATCTTTCAAGTTTGATGAAGAAGTGAAATACTTTCATGAAAAAGAACAGCTGAAGAATTTCATGATGACAAAGCAAACCCTACACAGGTTACTGAAAGATGTTCTAGAGAGGTACCAAAATGATTAGAATTCCACGAATGAGATCAGAAGCAACCAACTAAATTGGGAAAGCAATTAAACAGGGAAGAAAAAGGAGTAAACAACAACAGGTAAATAACATGTCAATCAGAAGTCAATAAATCTCAATTCTAACCATCAATGTAAATAGACTCAATTCACCAGTTAAGAGAAATAAACTGGCAGAGTGGATTAGGAAACAAATCAAACAATATGGTGTATACAAGAAACACATTTAACTCATAAAGACATTCATAGGCTGAAAGTCAAAGGATGGAACACAATACTACATGCCCCAACACCTCAGAAAAAAGCAGGGGTACTAATCCTATTCTCAGACACTCACAACTTCAAACCAAGAATGATCAAGTGAAATAAAGAAGGCCACTGAATACTGGTTAGGAGAAAATTACAAGAGAAAGAGATAACACTCATAAATATGTATGCACCAAACGGGAACACCCAACTATATAAAGCAAATCTTAATGAACTTAAAAAATCTAACATTCAATAACACAATCTTAACAGGAGACCTTAACACACCCTTATCCCCAAAAGATAGATAAACCAGACAAAAACTTAGCAAAGAAATAACAGAAAAGGACCAGATCTTGAAACAAATGGAATTCATAGACATATACAGGGTGTCCTACCCAAACACAGATGAATACACTTTTTGCTCAGCTGCACATGGGTTATTTTCTAAAATAGACAACATACTGGTCCATAGGTCATGCTTAATTATATGTAAGAAAACAAAAATTATCCCAAGCACATTATCTGACCAGAGTACAATGAAACTAGAAATAAGTGACAAAAGAAACCAGAAAAAAACCCTTCAATCCATGGATATTAAATGAAGCCTATTCAGCAACCAATGGGTCACAGATGAAATTAAACAAGAAATTCAACAATATCTACAATTCAATGAAAATTCAAGCACAACTTATCGGAATTTATGGGATATGATGAAATCAGTTCTCAGAGGCAAATTCATAGCTGTGAACTTACACATTAGGAAAACAGAATGGGAACAAATAGCTACCCTAATGCTGCACCTTCAACAACTAGAAAAAGAAGAGCAAACCAAACCCAGAGTCCAAAGACGGGAGGAAATCATAAATATTAGAGTGGAAATTAATTCAATTGAGACAAAGAAAACAATTCAAAAATGAAAAAAGCAAAAATCTGGTTCTTTGGAAGATTAAATAAAATCGATAAGCCCCTAGCTAACCTCATCAAACAGAGGAAAGAAAAAATTCAAATACAAGCAATAAGGAATAAAAAGGGTGTAATTACCACAGACTGAGTGGAAATTCAGAAGATTATCAATAACTACTTTGAGATTCTTTACTCTCACCGAATATAAGACACAGAAGAAATGGACAGATTCCTAGAAAGGTACAAATTACCACAACTGAATTGAGAAGATATAACCACTCTCAATAACCCAATAACAGCAAATGAAATATGAGATATAATTAAAACGGGCAAACAAAAGTCCAAGTCCAGAGGGATTCACAGCTGAATTCTACAAGACATTTACAGAAGATCTAGGCCCTATGCTCCTCAAACTCTTCCATGAAATTGAAAAGGAAGCCATACTCCCAAAATCAGTCCTGGAGGCAAGTATAATACTGATACCAAAACCAGGGAAAGATGCAACTAAGAAAGAGAACTATAGGCCAATCTCCCTCATGAACATACCTACCAAAATCCTCAATAAAATAGTAGCAAATATAATACAGCAAATCATCAAGAAGATCATACACTGTAACCAGGTAGGATTCATCCCAGGGATGCAAGGGTTGTGCAATATTCAAAAATCTATAAATGTAATACACTATATCAATAGAGCGAAAACTAAAAACCACATGATCATCTCCATTGATGCAGAAAAGGCTTTTGACAAAGTCCAAAACTCATTCATGTTCAAATTCCTACAGAAAATTGGAATAGATGGCCTCAACTTCAAACTGGTAAAAGCCATTTATGAAAACCCAACAGCTAACATAATCCTAAATGGGGAAAAACTGAAGTGTTTTACTCTTAGTTCTGGTACAAGACAAGGATGTCCTCTATCACCCCTCCTACTCAATATAGTTCTGTAATCATTACCTACAGCCATTAGACAAGAGAAAGAAATAAAAGGAATAAGAATAGGTAAAGAAGAAGTTAAATTATCATTATTTGCAGATGACATGATACTTTACTTGGAAGACCAAAAGAACTCCACCAAGAACCTACTACAATTAATACAGAAATTCAGTATCAGAGCAGTTTATAAAGTCAATACCCAAAAGTCAATAGCATTCCTCTACACAGAAAACAAACACACTGAGAGGGAAATTATAGAAACAATACCTTTCACAATAGCACCGAGGAAAATGAAATACCTTGGAATTCATCTAACTAAAGAAGTCAAAGATATTTTCAAGGAAAATTACAGTGGTCTGAAAAAAGAGATAGGAGAGGATTTCAGAAAATTGAAAGATATTCCATGCGCCTGAAGGAAAGAAACAACATGGGGAAGAGGGCCATACTCCCAAAATTGCTGTACAGGTTTAATGCAATCCCTATCAGACTACCACCCCATACCTCACAGACATAGAGAAATCATTCCTACAATTTATCTGCAACTGGAAAAGACCTAGAAGAGCAACGGCAATTCTGGGTAAGAAAGACAAGGCAGGAGGCATTACAATTCTTGACTTGAAATTATACTACAAGGCTACTGTGATAAAATCAGCATGGTACTGGCATCAAAGTAGACCTGAGGATCAATGTAATAGATTAGAAGACACTGAAGCCCCTAGAAACACACTCAGTCACCTTATCTTTGACAAAGGTGCCTAACGTACTCACTGGAAGAAAGATACCCTCTTTAACAAATGGTGCTAGAAAAACTGGCTCTTTGCATGCTAAAAACTCAAACCTGACCCAGGTTTATCACCATGCACTAAACTAAAGTCAAAATGGGTTAAAGATCTAAACATTACAGCAGAGATACTAAATCTCCTGAAAGAGAAAGTAGAAGGAACTCTTGAAGATGTAGGGATAGGCAAAGAATTCATGGACAGAAATCAAATTGCATGGGAAACAGTTGAAAGAATTAACAACTGGGACATGCTCTTACTGAGAAGTTTTTTCACGTCAAAAGAAATTATTAACAAAATGAAAAGGCAACTCACAAATTTGGAAAAAATCATGACAAATAAGTACTCCGAAAAAGGTCTGTTTTCTAGCATGTATAAAGAATTTAAAAACTTAGGGTCCCAAAATTTAAAGACCCAATCCACTAATGGGCATCTGAGATGAACACACACTTCTCAGTGGAAGAAATTAAAGAAGCGAATAAATACATGAAAAAAGGCTCCACATTAAGATATCATCTCACCCCAGAAAGAATGGCTATCATAAAGAAATCACCCAACAACAAATGTTGGAGAGGCTGTGGGGAAAAAGGAGCCCTTCTCCACTGCTGGTGGGAATGTAGACTGGTGCAACCATTATGGAAATCAGTATGGAGACTCCTTAGAAAAGTTGGACTGGAAATCCCCTTTAAACCAGCTATTTCTCTACTGGGAATTTTCCCGGAGGATCTGAAAACATCATATCATAGGGATATATGTATGCCTATGTTTCTAGCAGCACAATTTGTGATAGCCAAATCTTGGAAACAACCAAGATGCCCATCACCTGAGGAATGGTTGAAAAAGATGTGGTATTTTTACACAATGGAGTATTATTCAGCTATTAAGAATGATAAACACTAAGCCTTTATATTGAAGTGGATGCCACTTGAACATATACTTATAAGTGAAATAAACCGGACACACATGTGTAAATATCTTATACTCTCCCTAGAATAAGAACTCTAAAGAAGAAATACAAATAGAAAGATATAATACAAGTAAAAGGAAAGCAGGAACTCAAGGACTAACTAATCAAGAGAGGGAGAGGAGAAGAGCTAGGAAACATGACAATGTCAAGCCATACAGTTATATGTAAAAGATGAGCAAGGCAATGACCCTGAGAATCTTTGGAAGATTTTTCAATCTAGCAGTTAATTGGAGAGATTCTCACCCTGACTAACTAGATGTACTGATACCTGTGTACTAGTCTACTGTACTGTAGATGGTCATTTGTAATAGTAGTTTCCTGCTTGAAGTGCTTGTCATTCTGGTATTCTGAATATCGGTTGCTTGTCATGACATGCCAGTTGCTGCTATGATGTCTCTCAGGTAGGTGGATGTTGAAGAAGAACGGGGTGGTGAATGAAAGCCAGAGACAGGAAAAGAAATATTGTGGGACTCTCCTGCTTCAAGGTTGTATATGGTGAGATTTTTGGACATATGTGCAAACATGAGAAGTATATAATTCCTTATGCCTATGTTTAAGATATATTCTAATTTTTAAATGTTTTTTATCATATTCTATAGGGACTTGAAGTTCAACGTATCAATACTTGAGGAAAAATAACTGTTCCATATTATGCCTAAGATGTTTGATATGCAGATAGATAGTGAGGTTAAGCATAACAGCCTAAATTGTCGGATAACAATAACCTGGTCTTCTGGATGGTTAACAACCTAAGTTGGCAGACCAAAATTCGAGAAAAAGGAGGGCAGCAAGAAAAGCCAATATTTTGGCCCTAGTCTTCTAAGGTCAATTAAGACTCAGGACATATGACAACTTGCACTGTAACGTCCTGTAACTCGGTAGTGTCAGAAATTTTCTGATCAAGGAGATCATGGGGCCAAAGAATAAAGTGATCGATGATGTAGAGTGTGCCTAAGGAGAGAAAACATTCTCTCAGGCTTTCACAGAGAGTACATTGACCAAGCAATGGCCGTGTCTCATCCACATGGCTGACACTGACAAAGGTTCTACAATATGAGGTACAGGGTCTCAGGATGAATCCAGAGGGGATTTCACTGACCTTACTAGACCCAAAAGCTACAACTCTTGTTGCGTAGGTCCTGCTTTACCTTGGTCATATCCATCCAGCAGAAAAGTATAAAAATGAAATATAAGAAGTAAAGCCATGCTGCTCTGTTGAGCTGTGGGGGACTCAGGTCAACAATTTCTGACATTGCCAGTCAAACGGAAGACACAATAGTATTATGGGCTATTGGACTCTTTTAGAAAATTTTGCTGAGTTTACACACCTATAATATTCAAATAACGAAATTTAGCAAAAAAGGGGATACAGATGAATATCCATTTTGTATCTGTGTATTCAAAGTGGTTAGAATAGATACATAGTTACATTCTCTTAATGAATAGAATGATTTGTTCTAATGGTGTTGGTAAATAGGATATCAAGTCCGCATCTTGTACAGCAATTACTCACTAAAAAGAATATATGCAATGTGTTAATTATTGAAACTGTCCTACTGATTTGATTTGAAACTGTCTCATAGCTATTTGTTTATCAATAAAATTATGGGAAAAAAACAAAGTGGTTAGGATAGATATATAGTTGCATTCTCTTCATGAGTAGAAGGATTTGTTCGAATGGTGTTTGTTAATAAGATATCATGTCTGCATCTTGTACAGCAATTAACCACTAGGAAGAATGTATGCAATGTGTTAATTATTGCAACTGTCCCATCACTTTGGTTTGAAACTGTCTCATTGCTATTTGTTACTCAATAAAAGTAAGGAAAAAAAGAAATTAAAGAAGAGAATAAATACATGAAAAAATGCTCCGCAACACTAGCCATCAGCAAAATGCAAATTAAAACAACATTGAGATATCATCTCACCCCAGAAAGAATGGCTATCATGAAGAAATCACACAACAACAAATGTTGGAGTGGCTGTGGGGGAAAAAGTAACCCTTCTCCACTGGTGGTGGGAATGTATACTGGTTAAACCACCATGGAAATCAGTTTGAAGACTCTTTAGAAAAGTTGGAGTGGAAATCCCATTTTAACCAGTAATTCTTCTACTGGGAATTTCCTGGAGGGTCTGAAAACATCAAATCATAGTGATATATGTGTGCCTATGTTTATAGCAGCACAATTTGTGATGGCTAAATCTTGGAAACAACCAAGATGCCCATCACCTGATGAATGGTTGAAAAGATGTGGTATTTTCACACAATGGAGTATTACTCAGCTATAATGAATGACAAACTCGAAGACTTTATATTGAAGTGGATGCCACTTAAACATATACTTATAAGTGAAATAAACCAGACACACATGTGTAAATATCATATAGTTTACCTAGTATAAGAACTCAAAAGAAGAAATACAAATAGAAAAGTATAATACAAATAAAAGGAAAACAGGATCTTGAGGACTAGCTAATCTCTAGAGGGAGAGGAGAAGAGCTAGGAAACATGACAGTGACAAGCCATACAGTTATATGTAGAAGATGGACAAGGCAATGATCCTGAGTATCTCCAGAATATTTTTGAATCTAACAGTTAATTGGAAAAATTCTCACCCTGACTATCTATATATACTGAAAACTGTGAACTAAGCAACTGCACTGAAGATGGTAATCTGTAATAGTATTTTCATGCTTGGAGTGCCTGTCATTCTGGTCTTCTGAATATGGGTTGCTTGTCACGACATGCCAGTTGCTGCTTTGCTGTCTCTCGGGTAGATGATTGTTCAAAAACAAGGAGGTTGTGAATGAAGGCAAGAGAGAGGAAAAGGAATACTGTGGGACTGTCCTGCTTCAAGGTTGTATGTGGTTAGATTTTTGGATTTATGTGTAAACATAAGAAGTATAT
>NW_004524700.1:4955950-4965506 GCF_000260255.1 Octodon degus | reverse complement strand
CAAAAAAGGGGATACAGATGAATGTCCATTTTGTGTCTGTGTATTCAAAGTGGTTAGGATAGATATATAGTTACATTCTCTTAATGAATAGAGTATTTGTTCTAATGGTGTTTGTAAATAGGATATCAAGTCCGCATCTTGTACTGCAATTAACCACCTGGAAGAATGTATGCAATGTGTTAATTATTGAAACTTCCTACCAATTTAGTTTGAAACAATCTCATTGCTATTTCTTTCTCAATAAAATTATAGGAAATAAGGAATAAAATATATATTGTGAAATAGGATTAAATCTGTTCAAAAGGAAGGAATTGCTAAAATGCGAAGAAGGATGTCGATGGGGTAAAAAGATGTCTGTATATGTTTGCAGGATGACTTGGACAATTTCACTGTGGATTTCTGCTGGTCTACAAAAAGGAGCAGTTAATGCTTATTATCATTATTATTTTGCTGTTGTTTTTTTCCTTTCTCATTTCCCCCCTTTTTCTTTTCTTAATTTCTTATACCTTTTTTCTATTTTTCTTTCTTTTTCAAATTTTGTACACATATGTGTGATAATCTGAACAACTAATTTGAAGATGACACTATGCCATACAAAAAATACTGTCTAATTCATATAATTTTGATTATCAAAATTCTATCTTATTTTTATTTTTATTAATATTTTGTATTCTCTTTAAAAATAGTCTCATGTATGTCAGATGGCCAGTAAATATTTTCTATTAAAACTATTCAATGAACTTGAAGGAGAAGGCATTTTAGTTTGAGATGTGAGACACAAGGGGATGTAGAGGAGCAAAAAAGATTAGCCTTGGTTAATGTGGACAGACTTGCAAAGGAAGTCTAATTAGCCTGATATAATGATTTTTGAAAACTCTTAGCCAAGCTGCTACAATCATGTCCAAGTATGTGATCTCTCTGCATCTATGTAATTTCCCCCGAAAGATGAACAATTATTATTCATGCAGATAGGCAACATTTAAGTGCAAATGAGGCTTCTTTGACTTAGCAAGTGTCTAACATAATCATTGTTTTGGAGAAGGCTGGCCTGCAAGGCAAAACTTTTGGCAGCTGGATCTGACGTGAAGGAGAGAATTTCAGTCTCCCCTAGCAGACTTGTCCCAGCAGGGCCTGGGCCAAGGTCAATTAAAAAATAATGACAATTAAACAGAGATGCACAAAGCAGCCTGTGGATAAGGATTCAAAGAACATTTTATTAGATCAAATCCCTGATATAAAAATACAGTTTCGTTTTGAGAAGGACGGAAGTTTCAGGTAAGTGTAAACACTGTTTCTTCACCCCTCTTGTTCGTTACAAATCCTTTGCTTGTCCATAACATTGGAACTTCATCTTGTGTGTAGCCACTATGATCTTAGGACAACAGAATTATTTTCACATTGTTATTTTGCAGTTTTTTTTAGAACGTATCACTTAAAAGGTGTTGATAGAAGGAAATAGATTATGCTTAGAGGATCACAAAATTTTAAAGTATAATTTGTTATTTATTTTATAATTAAATATTACATGGAGACTATGTGGTTACATAGAAATAGAGTCATCCAAAGGACCAGTTACTGATTGTGTATCACTATATCACTATAATACTTACAGTCCTTTGATTTTCTTGAAGAAGAAAAATGACTCAATTCTTTTTTATCCCTATTACCTTCACCATTAAAATTATGAAAATTCATAAAGTATAAGGTAATAATTTCATAAAGTACAAAATAATAATCCATGATATTTTCCTTCTACTATGCCTTTAAATAAATGTTTGTTAACTGGGTTCAAGGCCTTCTTGTAAGGTTCAGTTTAGTATAAAACTTGCACAGGAAACAAACCTTCATACAAACAGCATAATAAAATCATTAAGTATTTATAGATTCAGTTAATTAACTTTAAATATAAGGGTTCAAGGTTGTGAGTGATCTTAAATAACTGGGCAGGTCATCTAGAATAAGATAAAACTATTATTACTTACGAAAGTTTTATGATGGCACTTTTTTTCTGGAAACTATATAAGATGGAAAACATGTTAACATTGGAAATATGCTTGTACTTTATTTCAACAGCAATTTGTCATCTTTAGTTTAATAAGTGTTGGAAATGCTCCAAGACTTATTGATTCTGAATGGAACTGTATAGAACAAAATTCATTCAAAAGGAAAATAAGATAATAGTCAATAAGATAACATATACAGAAAATTGAAAAAGTTCTATCTACTGTAGGCTTTTGTAAATATTTATTCTACTAATTTACCGAAATTTGTCCTACTTTGCTGAGGAATAAGCTAACAAAATCTCACTGAAACACAGAAAATTCTAAAGCTAGCGAATGAGCTCAGAGGTAAACTGCCTGTCTAGCAAGCAGGTGCCTCTGAATTCAGTCTGCAACACAAAAAAATATTAAAAAGCTAAATCAATCTGAAAAAGAAAAAAAAGAAAATTTGCTATACAAAATATTATATCTATGGGCTGGAGAGATGGCTCAGTGGTCTAAAGCACCTACTTAGAACAAGCTTAGCAAAAGCATCAGGGACCGCGGTTCAATCCCCCAGCACCACATGCCAGCCAGCCCTGCCCCCTGGTGGGCTGAGCTGGCCTCTCTCTCTCTCTCTCTCTCTCTCTCTCTCTCTCTCTCAAATAAATAAATAAATAAAATTAAAAAAAATATTATATCTATATACTGAGTGATATAAGTGATTTACCTTAAGTATCTTATTTATGTTGTCTAATGTTAACAATTGAAAACAAAAATAACCTTAATACATAAAAGCAGGTACAAATGCATATGGTAACTATTTTAGGGTTCTAATCTACCACTTAAGAGTCCCTGACCGGTGCACAAACAGCGAATACTGCCATTTATCTTACTTTTGTTTATAGTAAATCATCTCAAAACTATTTTTTCTTCTTCAAATAAATCAGTTGATTTTTAAAATCAGGCTAAAATGTTAAGACATTAACGATTTTTCAAATCATATGTTTTGTTTATACTTATATGTATATTTATACATATAACATCATCAAATAGCCTATACACATTTTGGTAGAAAACAGTTTCAAAAATAAATCTATCCTCTAAGAAAATTATATACAGGCTACCCTATGAATTTTTATAACTCAGTAACACAAAGCAAAATCATACAATTTAAAAATGAAAAAGATTAAAATAACTTTCTCTAACGAAATTTTTGCTGCTTCTCAAAATATTATAAGTAGAAGGAACATATGACCAATAATTCTCCTAAATATAGAAGTCCGATAAAAGATACATCCACACAGACATGTACAAAGGAATGTTCAGAGCAAAACTCATAGCAACTCAAAGCAGGAAAATGCCCAATACCCACTAACCAATAAATTTACAAAAGCAAGTTTATCCACACAGAAGAATATTAATCAACAGTGAAAAGAATTGAAACACTGAAGTATGCTAGAGTGTGAAAGAATGTCAAAAACATCATGGCAAGTAAAAGAATCAAATTATAAAAGGTCATATGTTGTATGACTCTATTAAAATAAAATGCTCAATCTTAGCAAATGTGCAGAGACAGAGAAGAGATTAGCAGTTGGAGAGGCCTAGGCAGAGACAGATGAATGTGGAATCATTTCTAGTAGATACATACTTTATTTCTGGAGTGATAGAAAGTTGTAATATTAGATTATGGTGATGGCTGCATGACTTTGCAAGTAGATGGAATGCCAATACATTGTGTACATTTAGTAGGTGAGTTGTATCGAATATGAATTTTGTGTCAAAACTGTTACTAGAGTATTCTATTTTACTACATTTGTATAATTTTTACTGTAGTCTTTGTTTTTATTTTTAGGTTAATGCTTTTAATTTTAATGTAGTTTTATTTTACAAAAGGAAATAGACCATGCAATTACTGGCACTGTATAAAAGTCACTTCCTTAGAGCCAGCCAGATAGCTCAGCAGATTAAAACAACTGCTTAGGCAAAAGCAGGGACCAGGGTTGATCCCTACCCTGCCATACTGGCCCCGCCCCTGGAGCTCGCTGGTGCTGAGAGGGTGACTGAGAGTGGGCATGATGGCATGTGCCTGTAAGCCAGTGCTTGGGAGGTTGAAAACAGGAAGGGTCACTATGAATCCAATGTATATAGTGAGACCCTGTAGACGCTATACTAAATATATAAATAAATAAATAAATAAATAAATAAATGTCTTATAGTAAAAGCTGAAGGAATCATATATACAGAAGAAATAAAGTAAAAAGCATGGTGTGTATTGTTTTATTTTGTCCTAGAAAATGATTTTCAACATCATATCAAGTTTGTGATTAGTCTTTTATATATGTCATGTCTAAAGATTTTTAAAAATTATGTGCTTCAAATGCCCAGATAAAATAACTATTATAAGCCTGGAAGTCAGCTAAATTTTATATTTAAGAAAGCTGGTGAAAGTATAAAGATCTTTGATATCTTGAAAATCTCTCTGCTAAAACTCCATCTGTTAAAGTCACAGAAAAGAAGCAGAAAGAAGTGAAAACAAATGATCATAAATTAAAACACAGAGATGCATTTCAGGGATTTCCACTGATAGAGAAAGATTTGATTAACCAAGGAAAGAACTGGATCTAATGGAACAAAAGCTTAGATGACTGATTTTTTTCTCAGCTACAATGCAGTAACAGTAGCTTGGGATGAGTTTTTTTAATAATAAATATGGAATTGCTGGTGTTATACTAGGGTTAAAAACAGGAGCAACAACAATAACAACCATACTCTTTTCACTAGTAATGAGGTCTGTATTCTAATGGGGAGTAGCAGAATGTAGAGGCCTAAAATTGCCTCTGTGGGGCAGGAGAAAACTACCCAACACAGCAAACTAAAAAATAAAAATGAGAAAAAACACTTTCTTTATTCCTACTTTCCTCACTGAGATTAATTTTGGAAATTACTTAACCTCTCTTGTCCTCAGTGTTCACATGTAAATGTCACGGAGCAGTGTCTTTAAATATGTTATTATATGTTTAGGCAATTACAGTCACAATTACTCATTAGCATTGTAATGATGAAAGACCACTGGATCTCAAAAGTAATTACAGTGATGTCTACTGTTCTTTTCAACTCTCAAATTTTACTTTATCATTTTTTTTCTTTTTTAACCTTACTTTGTTGAGGATTTTAGTCTAGGTAGATAAATTTGAGCTATATTTTATCCTTACATGGAATAGATCACTGAATTGGAATTCTGATTACTTTCCCATAATTATAGTGACAAAAGCAAGGTCGAACATACAACTAAGAAAAAAGACCCAGTGAAGAAATCCAGAAAAACAGAGACACATCTGTGGTGAACAAGTTTAGTGTATCAAATTTACTAGGTGAAATGTTACAACAGAGTCAGCCATGCTGTAGCTGGCCAACATGCTTTATCGTCTAGTCTTTCAGCCAGTCAGTAACTGAGGTACTCATGTGAGGGAAGTTTTCTAGTGTAATCAATGTTGCAATCAGTGGACTTTAAGCACAGAGGCTAACTGGCAGGCCTGATTTAATCAGTGGAAACCCATTAGAAGAGAAAAATGGAGGGATAGCAGGACATCTGAGTAGAGATGCATGTGTTTCTGTTAAAGAAGAACCAAAGCAACAGTATATAGCTGCTTATTGAAGTGAATGAGTGTGAGAAATCACTGGAAGTCAATGGGAGAACAGAAGTCATAAAATCCAAAGATGTAGCAATAGAATAGTAAGGGAAAGTAATATCCTGGCATCTTGTTTTCATCCTAAATTCCATACGGATAATAGTGACAGTCTCAGAAAAGTGAATTAGCTCAGATACTGGCAATCACAGTTAATATAGATTGCACAACTCTAGAGGTGTGCAGACTATGTAGGCAAGAGACCTAAAATTTGCACCATAGTTTGACTTGGAAGAAGAAACATGGCTCATTTCCAAACAAATGCCCTTGGTTCTGAAACCAAGCTTTATCTTGATAAGGAATCTATTATTTGGGTTTGAAATTCACTATGGCTCACAACCCCCTACATATTCCCATTTGTGAGAACATGGACATTTCACAGCCCTGGTTTTATCTGCAAATAGCTGCCTAGTGAAGCGAAGTTGGTTCAGTAGAGAGACTCTGACACAAACTCACCTAAGGTGTTATGATACAGGAAGTGTGTGGTACAGTAAAGGGAAATGGTTCAAACCAGAGGACAGAGGATCCTGCCCTTCACAGGCAGAAGCATGCTGCTCACGTTTGGTTTCACTGAGATCACTGTTGTGGTTCTCAGCATGTCTCTCCCTAGCACTGCCCCACAGGTGCCTGCCATTAATAAGCCAGGGAAAGAACTCTCTGGATCCATGACCCCCACACTCAAAGATACACCAGGTTCTGAGCAACTGTGGGACTTATGCCATCAACTTGTAGGTAGTTTGGTAAATAATCTAAGACTATCCAGAAACATTGGTCCCACAAGCATCACAGCTGAGAGTAATTTTGTCCAGCTTCAGACATAACCCAATTGCACTTGATCACTCAAGGAAACACAACTGAAAGCCATGGGGAAGAGAGGCCCCCACTATTTGCCTATCCTAGGCATTCAGGCTTGGGGGTGTGAGATCTCTCACTCCCATAGGCATGTGCAAGGAGGAACAGTCTAACCCAAGCCACAACCGCACTCTGTGGTCTTCTCCATTAGTGCCTCTGTACCTTGGAAGTACACATTGCTGACAAGGCTGTGTGCTGCAGAAGGAGTACTGTGACTCCTTGTGGAGTCCCTGGGCCCACAACAGAATTTAGCCAGAAAGTAAGCACATCAGGCCCCTCACCATTCCTAGAACAGCCAAGAACTAGAACTAAAAAGAGGAACAATAGCAGAAGTGCCTGAGACATTCACACCATCCAACAGGGTCAAGAACTCTTGTTTTAAGAGTAGCCACACAGGGAGAAATCCACACATTCTATTTATATCATACCTGCCTGAAATAGCAAAATCTACCCACACTTATACCACCCACAGAAAGCATGGGTTTACCTGACACTGTATGAACTGTGGTCCAACCCATTGATGACGGCCTGAGAAGCCAAAGGGAAATGATAGTACAGAGCCTAGATGGAAATAAGTTTTACACTGCGTAATAAACCAGTGACCCAGTGTGTGTCTTTAGGAGAAAGCTCCTTGCCAAGAAGGTATAACAATAAAATTGCTACATTGTGTTAGTCACCTTTCAGTTCCTGGGAAAACGTACCTGATTTATTTGGCTTAAAGGAAGGAAGACTTATCCGTGCTCATAATTCATGGTTATCTGGCTCCAAGCAGAAACATCCTGGGGGAGAGTTTGGCATGGGTGACCTGCTCATTGACAGGTAGCCTGGAAGGAAAGAGTGCAAGGAAAAAAAACCCAAAAGACATACTCATCAAGGGCATGCCCCTAGTACCTACTTCCTCCAGTCAGGCTTCATCTTCAATAGCACTGTTCCTTAAGATCTCATCAATGGGTTAATACATTGATACATTTCATACACTCCACATGTGAGTCATTGGGAAGCACTTCATATTTAAAGAACAGGATTCCACTCCTTGTCCTCAAAGTCTCATGCACATCTTCAAATGCAAAATACATTCCTTCTCCAAGAATCCCTGAACTCTTGAAAATTCCAGCATGACTCAAAAGTCTGAGTCTATTGTTCTTTGAGACTCAAGGTACACTGTTAGGTTTGAGCCTCTGTATAAATGAAAAATATGTTTGTCCCTGGTCTTAGAGGTATCAGTCCATGATCAGCTGGCCTCAAGGAAGAAGACCATGACAGAGTGGTGAAAGATTCTTATCATGTGGTGGCCAGGAAGCAGAGCAAGGAAAAACCCAAGAGAAGATCTAGACTAGTGCTAGAAATTTTGTCCAGTGTGATTAGGCAGTAGAAATAAATAAAAGAGATACAAATACAAAAGAGGAAAAAACAAGTTATCTCTCACATTTCACCAAGGGACTTACTAGAGCTTATAAAGAATTCTCTGAAGTAGCAAGATACAAAATAAATGGTCAGATTCAGTAGCTTTCTCTAAAATAATAATGAACTTCCTGAGAAACAGAGCTTGAAAGCAACCCTACTAACAGTAGCCACATCAGATCAAATAAAAAACACAATAAGAGTTCTATACAATTAATTAGGGAAGTGAAGGACATTTACAATAAGAATTATAGAACAGTAAGAAAGAATTTGAAGACACTAAAATGTAGAAAGATCTTCCATGCTCACAGATGGGACAAATAAAATTGTGAAAATGTTCATTGCACACAAAGATATCTACAGAATCATTGCAATCCCACAAGTCCCAAGAATGTTTTTCACAAAGCTATAAACACTCTCAATGTATATAGAAGCACAAAGGACCCCCAAAGTAATGTGCAGCATGAACAAAGCTGGAGGCATCACAGCACCAGATTCCAGAACATACTTCCGAGCTATAGTAATCAAAACAGAATAGTATTGATATAAAGTATTGTAACCTAATAGAGAGCACAGACATAAATCAAGATATCTGTAGTCAGCTGTTTCTCTACCAACTTGTCAATAATATATACTGGAGGGGAAGGATAGCCTTTTCAATAAATGATGGTGAGAAAGCTGGATATCCACATGCATAAGATTGAAACTTGAGGGCTGACCAAATAACTGAGTGGATTAAAGCACTTGCAAGCAGACGCAGAGGCCAGGGGTTCAATCCCTGGGCCTGCCATGCCAGCCCCGCCCCCAGTGCGTGCTGAGACAGCAATTGAGACTGGGCGTGGTGGAACGTGCCTGTAATTCCAGCTCTTGTGAGGCTCTAAACAAGTGGATCACTATGAGTTCGATCTAGTAATGAGACCTTTAACACCCTGTAGACCCTTCACTAAAATGCGAAAAAAAGATTGAAACTTGAACCTATTTCTCACCCTGTACAAAATGAACTGAAAATTAATCAAAGACCTTAATGTCAGTCTTGAATCTCTGCAATTAATAGATGAAAGCAAAGAAATAACACTTTGAGATATGGGTGGAAGAAACTATTTTTGGTATAGCACTCCAAAATACTGGAACAAGAGCAAAAATGGATTTTCAAAGTGTGTTACATTACTAAGAAATCTCTACAAAGAACAATGAAATCCTCAGAACAAAGAGAGTTCAGAGTGAGATAAAATAACCATCAGCAGTTCTTTCATATGACAGAGGGTGAGTACCCAGAACACAGTAGTACCTTGGTTCACACACGCTTCTGAATTGTTTGAGAACAAACATTTGGCAAAATGTCACTTTGGTTTGCTAACTGCATAGGTTGCAGAACATGATGATAGCCATCTTCCCCTCACACACACTTATGTGACCATCTTTCTAGAATATTAAAATGCATTAATATTAAAATTCACTGATGTTAGCTGAGGTACTGCTGTGTAGTATAAGGAGCTCCAGGGGCTGGAGAGATGGCTCAGTGGTCTAAAGCACCTACTTAGAACAAGCTTAGCAAGGCATCAGGGACCGCGGTTCAATCCCCCAGCACCACATGCCAGCCAGCCCCGCCCCCTGGTGGGCTGAGCTGGCCACACA
>NW_004524700.1:4950555-4955850 GCF_000260255.1 Octodon degus | reverse complement strand
CTCTCTCTCTCTCTCTCTCTCTCTCTCTCTCTCTCTCTCTCTCTCTCTCTCTCTCTTTCTCAACTCTCTCTCTCTCTCAAATAAATAAAAATTTAAAAAAAAGGAGCTCCAATAACTTAACAGAAAGAAGTAATCAAGTTTATAAATTGGTATATGATCTAAACCTTTCTCAAAATAAGAAAAACACATATCTGACAAATATAAGAAAAAAATGCTCAGTACTACAAACCATTACAAAAGTACAAATAAAAACTGCAGTGAGATAGGTTAGGATAGCCATCCCCCCTAAAAAAAACTATTGTTAAGAATATGGAAGAAAAGTAAGCCACACACTGTTTGCAGTAATCCAAATTAGTATGGCCTCTATGAAAAAAATAAGACTAGAAGAACAGAGCTACCACATGGTCCAAATATCGCACTTCTTCCTTATTGTTGCAAGTTTATAGAACATACTTTATGTATTAAACTTTACATTTTAAAACATGCTAATGATACAGTAAATTATTATCTAGGTTAAAAAAAAACATGCAATAAACAAAACAAAACTAAAACCACCCATTTTTCCCTTGTGCTGTGCTCCAACATTTGTTGATCTGTGATATGCCTTCCCTGCGTGATCGACTGCCTGCGCCTTCACTTCATTGCAGTGGGGTCATCGTCTTCTTAGAATCTTTCTTTCTTGACTCTCATTCTATAGAGTCCAATGACTTCAACATCATGTGAATAAGTTCCTTGTATTCTCTCAGATAGGTTGATATGTAGAGTGAGGTGAGATATGACTGATAAATGTGTTGGTATAAATACATCATTACATCTATCTTGAGTATGTTTCACCTAGACATTCCTCAGAGGTTTAGAAGTTGGTTCTTTCCTCTTTTCAGGAGTTTCATACTTCACCTGTTCTTGGAAAGAATTTACTTCCTAGCATTCCACAGGCCCAGGCTTAGTTTACAGCAGCCGACCTCCTAATTAAATCGTAATAAGAAAAAAAAATCTAATAAAAAAAAACCAAAGAACAGACACTAAACACATACAACACAACAGTTTAAATTCCAAATCACTTTAACCTAAATTTCCACCCTTAATGATGTATCCTTGGCCGGTGCTCGAATGACTGCTCCTGTAGCAAAATGAGATTTCATATTTCCCACACAACTTTCCCACAACTGCTGGGAAGAATTCAGTGCGTAGGATGCCTAGGTTCCACCAGGTAGACAGAATGCTTGGATATAATCTAAACAAGCTCTTCTCAGGGAACATCACCACCTCTAGCATCGCCAGTTCTATCCTCACATTTTGTAGTGGTAGCACGCTAATGAGTACCTACCATTCATTTACCTTTGTGCTTTTCCAATCCATTACTATGAGGAGCAAACAGTGTAAGAAGAAAACAGTGCTGAAACCAAGAGTTAGCTTTTTAGGAGAATTTGTGACTGTTATAATCCCTGTGCTACAGGGCAGCTTTGTTTGTTTACCCGTGTAGAAGTTTTGATCCTTGTCACTCAAAGCCCACACAGCACCATGCTCTCTGTGTGCAGATACCTGGTCACCAGGGAGAATACCAGAAGAATGGGCTGGCTGTGCTTGGATCCATGCTGCCTGCCATCATGACCAAAACAGTATCTCTAGTCCATTTATAATGTTTTCTCACTCTCTGTATTGCACCAAGTTCCTATGAATGTGTGGATTCAATTTGATTATACAATTTTAAGTTAATGAATTCAAATTATATTTCAGTACCACTGTAGTTAAGTTACAAATTTTCTAATGTCCTCTAGTATATAATTAATTGACCAAATTTATAAACTCAAATAACAGTAATAATAATATTTGTAGGATACTCTCCCTGGCTTTCCTAAATTATTATGTAAAGTGTTTTTTGAGCGCATGGACTTTCCCGTGGGGAATATTTTAAAAAACTATATTATCAGAAGTCCTTAATAAACTGCTTAGGTACAAATCCTGTTTTATTTAAGCAGGCAGAAACAAAAAGTGCTAAGTGGTTACCTGTAAAAGTGTCAGAGTGCGCACCACTTAGAAAAGCTTGGATCATTTTTAGAACCGAGCTGCACAAATGACCTACCAGATGGACTGCGAGAGCCTTTACCTTGGTGGCCAGGACAGGTTCTTCAGCCTCGGTGACGAGGCTTCTTATAGTCCTTAAACACAGCTTGTTTCTAAGAAAAGATGACGAATTTCTGCTTTCTGTCTTTTCTGAAGATAATATTAAGGGAAATGAACTTCTACTCAGTGACTTGGGTGAAAACACATAAAACTCTTCTGGTGGTGAGTACTGTTAATCCCTGCAATGATTCAAGCTAGAGACGCCCCCTTTCTGCAAGCTTGTAAGAAATGGTTTTGGTTTAAATTGGGTGCAAAGTAACGAAAGTTGATCTCTGATGGTTCCTATTAAGATTCATTAGAAAAACAGTATATCTGAAACAAATTTTCAATCACTAGTTTTCAATCTTACCTTGTAAATTCAGGCCATTCAGATACAATTCATGCACATGAGTGTAACACCTAAGCACATAAACATGTATGTTGCAAATGAACTTCAGTAACAACTGAAGGTACTTCAAGGCTAGCAAAGGACTTTTTCATTCAAATCACTTCAGTGAAAGAAGATAAAATTCATGAATTCATGATTTGCTACCAATACATTATTTTTTTTTAATTTTATTCATTTATGTATGGCACAGAGTCTTGCTACACAGCTCAGGTGCCTAGTGATCCTCCTGTCTCAGCCTCCCCAGTGCTAGGATTGCAGGTGCTGCCACCACTTCCATTTACACTGGTCAGCTCAACATGGGGTCAAGGTTCCAGGGCCAGCACGACATGCAGTACCAGGGATTGAATCTAGGTAAGTGCACTTGCCAGGCAGGCCCTAAGATTGCTGAGTTATCTCCCACTCCTACAAATAGAGTATTGAAAATCTCTAAAAATATTTTTAGCTATTAATTTACAACAGCAACTAAGAAACTTTTCCCTTACATATTATAAAGCATTCACATTTCTACGTACATTTAAAAATTTATTTTCGAAGTTTAAATTTGGTAAGTTGCAAAATTAAGCACTCTTTTAGAAAAGGACAGTAAGTACAGAGTTTTAAAACAAGATATTATTCTTTTCCTAAAGAATTCAAAATCTTACTGCAAATTAATTTAGTAAATTTTTAACTGCCTTTTTATATTTTTTGGGGAAGGGTCTACAGGGTGTTCAGGGTCTCACTACTAGATCAGACTCGTAGTAATACGTCTATTTACAGCCTCCCAAGAGCTGGGATTAGAGGTGAGCGCCATCACGTTCAGTCTCAATTGCTTTCTCAGCACAACCCAGGAGCGAAGCAGGCATGGCAGGCCCGGGATCATCGAATCCCAAGCTACTGCTCCTGCTTACAAGTGCTTTAATACGTTGACCTATTGGCCGGTCTTTGAACTACCTTTTGATGTTAAAAAAAAAAAAAAAAAAGTAATGCCTGGAACATAAAAATAGTTGTAGGTAGACAGATAGAGGAATTACAGGTTCTACTTGAGAAAACATGTGAAAGTGGTTTAAACAATGCATATGAGTTTTTCAAAAGTAGAAGAGAGTGGAGGCTGTGCAAAGCTCAGCACAAAAGCTGGGAGGAACAAGGGAGGCGTACACAACAGTGCGCCGACAGAGCTTGGTGTTTCTGTTGGGAGGTGGTGGGGTGCGAGCGTCAGAGTGTCCAGAGAGTCGGAGTGTGAAGGTATCGGATACAGCGCTGGGTCTGAAAACCGTGCAGTGAAAATCCATATGCACAGTAACATCCTTTTCCTCGACCTAGTGTATCTGAACAGATTTTTTTTTTTTTTTTTTAGAAAATCTATTTGCATCAGTTTTTAAAATCCACAAACTGCATTAGAAAGTGTTCAGGAAGGCCCTAATGCCAACTCTTGTGACAGACTGGAAAAGAAAATAAGTATGTACATAACTCCCCCATGTCCACTCACTGCAGCACCGTGGGAAGTGGCTGGATACTTTCTCCATTCCAGACAAACAGAAGACACAGAGAGCAGAGAACTCGGGGTTGGTTAATTTACATGCACAGCTGCCTCCCGGCTGTCGCAGAATTGACAGGAGGGCGCAGCCTGACATTCCAAGCATGCATATTTCATGGCAAATCTGCGAGTCTCACCAACGAGCAGGTGAAGGAGTTGCCAGAAAGTGGAGCGAGATGTGTGCAGTCCTGCTGCAACTGGATCGATAATCCCTAGCCTAGCCTTAGCGTGAATGACAAACCCTTTCAGAAGACCTCCTCAGAGGCAAGGCTTCTGACAGTCCCAGGGATTGAAATCCCTGGGGGTTTTTGTTGTTGGTTTTTTGTTTTGTTTTGTTTTTTCAAGTAATCAGTTTAAAGCTTTACAGAGTAGGGGTAGAAAATTCTTAGGGATGCTTTAAATGATTTTCTATTGAACGTGTAAGAGAACAAACTACAGGTTACAAATTTTAGGAGTTAATTTAATTTTGTGGATTTGGAGAACAATGACTCTCAGGTGTAGATATCATTAACTTGCTGTATTGTATGCAGAACTTAATTTCAATTATTTGCCTTATAAAATAAATTTGGCAACTTTTTTGGAGATAGATGCAATTTAAAATATGGTGATATTAAACTAAAATATTTATTTTTAAATAAAATCTTTTAAAAGTCCCTGTTGACGGGCCCGGGGAGATAGCTCAGTAGAATATGTGCTTGCCTGGCAAGCACAGGGGCCTGAGTTCAATCCCTAGTACCACAAAAACATAAATAAATCAATCAATCAATCAATAAATAAATAAATAAGTCCCTGTTGAGAATTAGACAATGTAAAAGTTATAAGTCATCACATGTACCAACGGTGCACAGACCACCATTTTAGGGAGGTTCTTTGTATTAATTTGAGCAAAAATAGACTGTGAAAGAGTCTGGAATAACCAGACTGAATTATGCTATTGCATACTACCAAAATTTCCACCATTTCTTTAAAGCTTCTTTTTTCAAGAATTATCAACTCATAGGATATCACTAGGATGCATAAATTCTTAGTTGTCGATTAAATACCTGAACATTCCATACTATGTCGTATTTTATAATTTTAAATTTATTTTGACAAAAATATGGGAATAAAGAAGGAGCCAGAGGGGCCGGGGAGATGACTCAGTGGAATAAGCACTTCCTTGGCAAGCACAAGGGCCTGAGTTCAATGCCTGGTTCCGGAAAAAAAAAGAAAGAAAGAAAGAAAGAAAGAAAGAAAGAAAGAAAGAAAGAAAGAAAGAAAGAAAGAAAAA
>NW_004524700.1:4947794-4950214 GCF_000260255.1 Octodon degus | reverse complement strand
AAGAAGAAGAAGAAGAAGAAGAAGAAGAAGAAGAAGAAGAAGAAGAAGAAGAAGAAGAAGAAGAAGAAGAAGAAGAAGAATTTGTTAGCGTTCACATCAAGCACAGTTTGGCCATTTTCTGAAGTAACTCTGGGAATCCTCCTTCGTGAGTATCTTGAGAGGATGTGATGAGCCGCGAGCTCTGCTGCTGAGTGCCCTCCAGGAGACAAACAGGGTCAGAACAGCAGCGTGGCGCTGTGTGCTCACCCAGCCCATTCAGTGGGTCCTGTACGCTGGGGCTTCTGGTTCTTTGCCAGAGTCAAAAGGAATGTGAAAGGTAAATGTGCCAAGTGAGTGGCTGCAGCCACACCAGTGCAACTGGAGGCACCCATGGAAAAGGATCATGAGGGGCGGCAGGAATGATGAGAGCGCTTTCTCTTTTTTTTTCAATTTAAAGGTGGGACTGGGGATTTGGAGCAGCGGCAAAATGCTTGCCTAGCAAGCTGGAAGCCCTGGGTTCGGTCCTCGGCACCAAAAAACAAAAAATAAGCCTCCCCCCTTTTTTGGAACTGGAGGATTGAACTCAGGCCCTTGCTCTTGCCAGGGAAGCACTTATTCCACTGAGCCGTTCTTCCAGGCCCTTATCCCCTATTTTAAAGGTAGTAAAAATGATACAAATTTTCAAAATTAAATGATAGGAAATTAACAATGATTACTATGTTGCAAATTGTTATCTTCAAAATAGTTGCTTGGGTTACCAGATATAGGCAAGAGAGGGGTCACACTTTGAGAGGAATTACTGCCAATGTATCTTTCACTGTAATAAATATTTTTATAATTTAAACATTCACCGAAGTTTTCAATCACACCTTGCAAATTCAGACCATTCAAATATAATTCATGCATATGAATATATAGTACTTAGCCTTTAACTCTGTTCTAATTTAAAATCTGAAATATTCACTTGGTATTCTAGATAAAGTATATTTTCTTCACATTTGTCTTATTTCACTGAGAGTTGTTATGGTAAATTTTCTGAGTAAATATTTTGTTTGACTTTTAGGTTATATGAATAATAAATTTAGATGTAAAACCCAGTCCCTCATCAGAGAAAGGCCAATTTGTTTGCAATAGTATAGTAGTCGATGAATTTTATGTCCTTCATTTACCACTATTCAGGACACGACTATCCAAACTGCTAATGACCATGCTGCAGAGATATAGAGTGCAACAAAAATAATTTTTCTACTTCAATTTAATTTTAATTTGAGAGTTAGTGCCCCATCGTTTAATTTATTTCTAAAAATATTTGCCTTATTGGTGTAAATAGCTTAATCAATCACCAAATTTCTTTAGTACTACAGTGAACATGAGAGGCTGTCTTTAGGCAATATGTATATTATTTTTTTAAATGAATATAGAGTTCAAAACCCATTATTCATGTTTAGAATTATAGAGTGAAAGAAAGTTCTAGATGAGAAATAAACTTCTTCAATATTTTTAAGAACTTTTTTTTTTTTTTTTTTTTAGACAGGTTTTCACTTGGCTGTTCAGGCTGGCTTCAAATTCAAATTCATTTATGATGATCCTCCCACCTCAACCTTCAGAGTGCTGAAATTACAGGTTCCACCAGAACTCCAGGATGTTAAACCCTTTTTCAATGAATAATCAAGAAATAGCTGATGTGTATTTACTGTATTTAGTAATAATGGATTGGAGAGAGTAGGAGCCCTTTGGACTTCCAGTCTATCAACCTATAAATAGCAGAATAGTCAAAGTTCCTAAAGAAAGGTCTTTGAGAGATTTAAATTATTCAGAACACAGGCGTTAGATTGCTCATCTCTGGCTCTGTTCTTTTTTTTTTTACACATTTATATGTCCATCACTTCAAATTGCCAATTTCAGACTAATCCTTCGGCAAGTATCAACAAAATTCCTTCATTTTATTAGCTTTATTTTGTTGGTAACAAATAAAGACAGTGTCAGCTCTCATTTTTATTACTGAGGATACATCTTAAAGTGTAATTTTAAATTTTGGTACTTATTCCATGTGTTTCTTATTTTCAAAGGGCAGAAATCAAGTAAACTCAAGATGTTCAGATAGATTTTAGAAAGTATAAAGTCCCAATGTATTAACTGGGTTACCTGTTCTTACCACCCCTGTTGTCTCACTGTGCTCTGTAGAAGACCACACTACCTGGGCAGAGGGAAACAGCAACAGAGCACTACCTAGTCTCAGAAAATGGCCCAGAAAACAACTCAGCTCCTTGAACCACAGCTGCTTATAAACTGGCCAGTGTAATCTCAGAAAATAAAACGTCAAAATCTGTACTTATGCCAGTCTTAGCCCAGGTCCGGTGAGTGTGCGGAGAGTTTCCTGCTACCCTGAGCCGGCGGAACCAGTCCCAGCCCAGGCGCAGCGTGGGCCGGACCCTCTCCCA
>NW_004524700.1:4914192-4940575 GCF_000260255.1 Octodon degus | reverse complement strand
TACTTTCGATTTGATTTGAAACTGTCTCATTGCTATATGTTTATCAATAAAACTTTGAAAAGAAAAAAAAATAAAATGAATTTAAAAAAAGAAATAAAAAAATCTGTACGTATGAAATCTATATTCATTTACACTCATTATGATGATGAGGTGTTTAATCAGGCCTAGTATTCAATGGAGCTATGATCTAGAAACTTTGTCTTTATTTTTTTGTCACTTTCTGATATATCTACTATATAAAATAGGCAGTATCGAGACCTAACAGTTCCCCAATAGCTTTCATATATCAATTGAAAAACATAAAACCTCACTTTCAGTTTTCTAAACGATAGATAAATATTATATATAATTCATCATCATTGCTGTTTCATGGGATTCACATTTTTGTTAATAAATATATATATATATGTAACATATATTTACATAGTTGATTCACTGAAGATATTAGAGAGATAGTTTATGTAAAATTGCATTATTTTTGAAGTTATTTTCTCTCCCATTTTAACCTTTGACATTCTGTATATCCTATCATCTTGATGATTTTCTTATTGCAAATTTCATTTCCAATATTAAGATCTATGTGAACAATAAATCTTCTCTACATCATTCCTACCAACTGGCCACTGTGGATTTAGACAAAACTGTTTCCTGTTTCTTTCTGATATAATGGCTGCTCGAGTGATTACAATTACAAATGGCTCATAAAAATGAACCAGTATGTAAAGAGTTCTCATATGAGTACAGCTGTCAGTCTCCCATGGTTACACATTCCTCCTGGAGATTATCCATGTCCAAATTATGAGGAAGTATTCTAGACAAAGTTTAGAAAGGAAGTACAGATTCACATGACACTTTACATGGCCAAAAGGGAACGAAGCAAAAGCACAATCAAACTATAACCAACCGCAAATTTGTTGGTAATGTATAGTCATCTATGTGTTGTATCTCAAGTATATATAACAGTAAATATTTATTGAATGGATGCATGAGTTAAATTGAAAAAGTTGTCAATGAATATAATTTGTAAAAATAAATTATAAATAAATTTTGCACATATGTAAAGATTCTCAACCACCAATGATAATGGAATAGATTTTTTTTTATTTTTCATTTATTAGACTGGAAATATCCCAAAAGCTTAGGAAAATTTTATATCTGCAAAACTGTAAGGAAATAGTTATTATCGTGAGCACTGACAAGCATGTAGTTTTTATAAGATTTATGGAGAGCAAGCTGGCAATGCTATCAAAGTACAAAGGCATATGCTTTTTGACATAGTAACCCAAACTGAGTAGTATTCCAGAGTCGTGCTCATGTGCATGATGAAGGCTATAAAGTAATTAATTGTAATAATATTATTAGAAATAAAATAATAGAAAAATCAAACTATTGATAGCGGGATACAATTGGTTATAATCATTGTGCTATTTCCACTGAATAAATATAAGTTGTAGAATGAGTAAAGTAAAACTCACTAGATCTTCAAGAAGGGAGATTGTAAACACATTAAAATACACACATATAAATTAAGAAAAATCCTGTACAAGTAAAAGCAGATGAGAGAAAAATGTTTGGAAAATATTCATATCAAATATGATTTTCAAAGCAAGTATGCTTTGATTATTCTAGGGATCTTATTTTGCTTTAAATAAGGTAAAGGACATGAATAAATAATTTCTATAAGCAAAGATTAAAAAAACATGAGAAATGTACATTTTGGTTAGTTATAAAAGAAATAGTTAAACATTTTTTGGGATACCACTGTGTTCTTCATTAGTGGCTAAGGCAATTTGCTTAAATAAAAACATTCAAAGCTTATGAGATTGTGGTGAATCTAATATAATTGAACACAACTGGCTCCTTTGAAATTCTATACAGTGAAAGACAATATGCTCATCGAATTTGACTCAGAAATTCCACCTTTGGGAATATTTAAAGTAAGGCCATAATTCTACAGAAGAGCACTATTCATATAAAGAACCACGTTTTCATGGTACTATCTTTTAAATTTTAGAAATTGAGAAAATCAACAACCATATTAACAAAGTGGTCAATTAAAATATAGAGTATGCAGAGTGGAAGAATTTTTAAAACCGCTAAATATAATCATTAAGCATCATCATTAGAAACTTATGGATAGTTTATATTGAACTTTTAAAAGAAATTATAAAAGCACATTTGCATTGTTTTACAGTGTCCTATCCCATGACCACTTGGTATTTTTTTAAATCTACATTACTAGTTATAGAATAGAAAAGCCATTACTTTCTACTTCATCCAGTGCGCACTTCTGAAGTTTTATCCAATTACTCATTTTTTTTTTGACATGAACTCTAGGGATGTGGCTCTGAGTAAGAGCTGATATGACTGATGGATCTTTATTTAGGATAAAAGATATTCAGAAATCATGATAAAGAATACTAGAGAAGGTATAAGAAGCCAGAGAGAGGGGAATAAATAGTATAATGGAGTTGGAGTTGGAGGAAAGGATCATAACATAAGGATAGAGAAGTATGAAATATATGTAGGTTTAGGTTTGAGTCTAATAACCCCTAAAATTTAAGACAATTTGAGAAAGAAAGAAAAAACATATTTTAGTGCATGTCCCAATGTGACAGAAAGGGCTGAGCATACAAGCTTCCTGAGCTATTTGGGCTGGTAGTTTGATTTGAAACAAAATTCTTCCCCACACAAAACCTTTTTGGATATTTAAACGGAATTATCTAAAACTTTTTTATTTCTTTCTTCTTCTTCCACATCTGTGTAACCAAATCTGTCAGTTCAAATTATCAATACCTTTTAGTATGTAAGGAAATTCATAACATAATATAGTGGCTGTGAAATGAGAATTTTGAACTAGTCTTACCTAAACCAAAGCTTACACTAAAGACAGTGATCATTAACGGGCAACTTAAGACACCAATGTGAGCATGTTAAAGGGCTATTTCACTGTGGTACTTCTTTAAGGCATGATCCTAGTCACAATGCAAAAATTACGTGATCTCAGAAGTCATATTATCTAAGGCTGGAGATGCTCCATATAGAGGTCTAGGAATTTAAGGAAACATAATGACATTTTTCAAACAAAAAACCAGTGATGTCTGGCCTGGTGGCCGGGAACACTGGTGGTTGACACCAGTGTGGACTACAAAGTGAGCTCATGACTAGTCTGAGTTGGACAGGTAGACCCTGTCTCAGAAAGGACAGTAATTTGACTGACCTTATCAGATACAAAAGCTAAAATTCTTGTTACATAGGTCTTGCTTTATCTTGGTCTTAACCATCCAGCAGAAAATTATAAAAACGAAGTATAATAAGTAAAGTCATGGTGTTATGTTGAGCTGTAGGGGACTCATGTCAACAACTTCTGACATTGCCAGTCATGCGGAAGACCCAATACTATTATGGGCTACTAGACTATTTTGGAATATTTTGCTGAGTTCACACACTTATAATATTTATATGATGGAAGTAAACAAGAAAAGGGGTTACAGATGAATGACCACTTTGTATCTGTGTATTCAAAATGGTTAGGATAGATATATAGCTACATTCTCTTAATTCAATAAATAGAGGGATTTGTTCTAATAGTATTTGTAAATAGGATATCATGTTTGCATCTTGTACAACAAATAACCACTAGGAAGACAGTATACAATCTGTTAATAATTGAAACTGTTCTACTAATTTGATTTGAAACTGTCTCATTGCTATTTGTCTCTCAATAAAATTATGCAAAAGAAATGAAAGGACCTTAAAAAATAAAAAAGAGAGTGAGCAGCAGCTCAGCATTTTCATTCTCCAGGTGAGTCATAAAATATATTAAGTAGTATTCTTGTGTATCTTGATCACATTAGAACTCAATTTCAATAAGAACCCATACTGAATCTTGAGAAAAACTGGAGTCATGTACTGTTTCATTATGCTATTTGAAAAGTAAACATTTTTTAGCAAAGCAAATACAGAAAAAAAATCTTAATAGATATTAGGTCTTTACAGCAGTAAGTCTAGTGCTGAAGGACTTATGATTCTCATTTTCTGAGCAGGATAGAGAAGATTATGATTCTAACTGAAAAATCCATAACTGTTCAGTTTTGTGGAGATGCAAAGGGAAAAGAGAAAATAGTGTGTTAACTCTGTCAGTATCTTATTGAGTAGCTGTTAGGATTGTCTAACACTGATAAATTAGAACTTAAATGGTTGTAATCCATCTTAATTTGCTGTTAGATATTTATCATGTGATGTTAAATGTAAGAAACTTTTATTTTTCTGTTTTATAATTTACCTTTTAATATTATTTTCTTTGTAGAAAGCATACAGTAGGTTTGTAACCATGACATTGCAATAATTCTCATGAACTGGTCATCTTCTGGTTTAGAATGCTTTCATCAGAAAAACAAGAGCTGGAAACAAAGGTTTAAATGCTAATATTGTTTTAGAAAATGCAAACATTTTGAGAGATAACCTGAGAGTTTGCACTTTACAAAACAGCAAACTACAAGACTGTATCACTGAGTTTTTGGCTACTGATTCCTTCATATCATGGAGCTGTTTTCTAAGAAACTATATAAGATGCTTCTTAAAAACAGTCTATACAGGTAAAAATAAGAACATGTTCCTTTTCTTCTTTCATTTAGTAAAAATTTTCAGAGATTTTATAATTCTCCATATTTCTTTATGAATGCTTACATATGAATGGGAGCTGAAGGGACTCCCATATTGATTGATTTGCCAACCAAGAATAGCCCAAAGGAAAAAAAAAAAAAAAAAAAAAAAAAAAAAAACAATGCACAGGTATGGGACAAGATACTGTCAGTTTGTACCTGTTGGTATCCATGCAGAGCAGGTGGCTACATTAAGGCACAGTGAAGGTTAAAAAGCTGTGAAAAAGTCTCTGAACAGTCTAGAACAAGGCATTGTGAAGGTAAAATATGTGAAGTGATGCATCAGAAAAGAGTTCTCAAATTGTTGCAGGAATCACAAACACCTGGAGGGCTTAGCACATCAAAGATTTCTGGTACGAGTCCCAGAGCTTCTAATTCATCAGGTAGGTCTCAGATGGGACTCAGAAAAGTGTGTCTCTGACAAATGCACAGGCAATGTGCAGCTACTGCCCTCAGACCATGGCTGGAGAACTGCACTGGCCAGCTACCTACGGCATTTCTTCTAGGTCAGCTAGCTATTATTGCCCAACTCCCACAATTTTTTCTGTGCATAATTTTTTCTGTAAATATGATTTGTTTGCTTGAGGCTGTGGACTACACGTTCTCCACAGGACTGTGCTGAAAGCACATCTGCTTACCCATGTCGAGGTGATGAAATTGGGGTAGAGTGACTGGAGCAGAGTAAAGGCGGCTTCTGAAAGTGCCTCGTGTAAGCCTTTGTACAGATGGCAGGACACTAAGGCTGCCTATCTCCAGCAAGCCCACAACGCTGCTTCTGCAAACACAGAGGATCTGGAGGACAAATAGTCTTTTTCTCTTGAAGCTAAAGCCACATTTTGTGCAGTTAACTATTTTCTATTTGAGAGTAACATGTTTTATGAGCAGATGGGAAAAATAAGGTAAGTCTAAGTATCCTATAAGACAATCACTTTCAGTTTTTAAGCTCCGTATATAGACTTGTAGGGATCAATAATCTAAATTTTTGAAAAAAATAGGGAAAAATTCTATGAGGGTGATTATAGTGCATCAATTACATCAAGAGCTAAGAAAACATAGGAACTCACAATATAGATAAATTTCAAAAATCATATTGCAGAAAGAAATGATTCTTTACCTTTATAGATATTATATCTTAAGAAATTTTAATTTCCTTGAAATAATTAAGACACATACCCCACAAGTCATAATGTATTTATTTAAGAACATGGCTGCTAAATAAAAAATGAGGGTCACAGGTAGAAACATCAGGAGACACATCCCATTACAGTAATTATACAAGTGATTATTCCTGCTGACCTTGTAGCTATGCAGAAATCCTTTCTTCTAGCCCCAAGGGTACTTCTGTTTAATTGAATTAATAATTTAATAATAGAAATTATTAGAGTAACTGTGAAGTCCAAGTAAGTGATGAAAAGATTCTATAGAAAGCAGAACATTTGGAGAGTTTCCATTATGCCATTCAATATTTATTGAACACCTGTCTTATGCTAAGAACTTTGCTAAGTAGCATAAAGTAAAGGGAAGATTAAAAAGTACTTTTGCCTTCAAGCAGTTCATGGTGTATGATGCAAAATTATGAATAAGCAAATAATTGTAAGAATTTATAGGGGGATAACCCACTTGAGCCCCCCTCCTGTCCCTCTCTCAGTATGACGCAAGGAAGAAAAATGTCAAAATCAGCAGTCTTTCTGGAAGAGCAGTTCCAGCTGGGGAAGCTTCCTGCCTGCATTGCACAAGAGAGCAGGCGTGTGTGGCCAAGCAGGTGGCTATGTGCTAGAGGGCAAAGCACTGGGGTTCTATCCGAGGAAAATCAAGGCCTGGAAAGGCAAATAAACCTTCCTTCCTGGTTTAACTCATGTAATAAAGGTGTTCATTGTTCTATGTGAAAAAAAATAATAATAATCATTTGTTCTCATGAAGTGTCTATTTGAGGTAATATGGAGGAATGGAACTCTGAATTGATTGTGCCCACTTGCCTTCTTACATATTCCATAAAAGATACATTAGGTAACAAATCCTGGGAGAGACAGGTACGCAAGATGAATGTGTGAAGACAATGCACTTCCAGAAGGAAATTTCTCATAGGGAACCTTTATTTTACAAAATAATTTTTTATTTGACCCAAAATATACACTCATCAGAATATTTTATAAATCTGCATTCTCCAATAATCAATATTGCTAGGTTTTAGTAAGATAAATATTATCATACACTATTTACTTGATACTGTACTACTATATTAAAGTTGATATTACTTGATACTATACTATTATAATAAACTAGTAATACTCCTTGATATTGGTTATGATACTAGGAGAACAAACACAAAGACGGTAGAAAAGAAAACTTTTTCTTTCCTTTATTGCTCATCTTCCTTTTCTCTATCTTTCTCCTATTCTCTTCCTCTCCTTCTCATCTTTTCTGTATTCTGTGTGAAATGCTGGTTTAATTAAATAACAACCCAATATTCTAAGAACTTAGAAAACTGTGGTGCCATGCCAGGTGAGGTGTCCTGTGAACGCTCAATAAGATGAGTTTAACAAAGAGAAAAACCAGGTGAGAAACACCATGGATTAGTTACAAGGACTGCCGGGGCCTTGTCATTTTCTTTACAATGCTGCCAGTTAGAAATCTTTGGATATGAATTGAATATTATTAAGTGTCTTTTGTAAACCTTTGACAAAAGTACAGGGGTGGTACACCCTCAAAAACTAATTTAATAGACTTAAGTGGGGTCCTTCTTCCTAGCCAAGACACAAGGTGAGCAAGAGTCAACGCACAGAGATCCAGTCCTAGCCCGGGCCCGATCTAGGTCTACAGCACTTGTTTGAAGTAGCTACATATCTCATTTTCACATGGATCCCAAGAGGCAATAGTCATATATTGTTATTTCAGCCTTCACAGAGGCACTACAGCACAGAACCCTGTCCTATAATAGAGAACACAGAACAGTCACAGTTGCAGTTCCAGTTGCATTGACAAGACTCCTGCAGGTAAGACATTTAGATATCCTTTCTCAAATAAGGTTAGTGACCATTTTAATGGACTAAGAAGATTGCTTCTGCTGCACTGGGGATAAGAAGTTCCGAGTGTGCATGTGTGAGGTAGGTGCCTCTACTTTCATGCTGTGTGGTTCTGGGACTTCTTAGTTGGAATAAAGCTAGTTCTATGATTCTAATATTAATACTTGCTATAAAAGCCATTTAGAACATACATTAGATGGACAGCTTGAGAAAACACATTCAAAGCACATAAGAAAAGGAAAAAAATCTATCGAGAGAAGGCAGGGAAGTGATTCCACAGCCTCAGAGGCCTTGACTTGCAATGGCAACCCTAGAGCAGGACTTAGATTTGCTCTGCACTGTGACTGAGGGGTACGTAGCTTGCTCCGCTTGTAGGAGCAGCATTCATCACTTCAAAACAAATAAGGATTTTTAAGTTAATTTGTCTTGATAAGCATGTTTTATGTGAGAAAAAATGGTGAGATCATCCAAATATTCACACACCCAAATTATGGAAGTAGGGGAGAGCAAGGAGCCAGCACGCACCCTCCGCAGTCACAGACTTTAAAGGAGCTAAACCTTTGGGATTTCAAATTTTACTGTTTGCTGTTTAAACACAAACTTTCTCATCTGGGAGGGGCATTTTAAAAAATCATAAATCAGAATAAATGATATTGTCTTTTCTCATTTTGCTATAAAATAGAAATATCATAGTGAACTATATTTCATAAAAGTACAGTATTTACAAAAGGCAGTTTTGTATGGCCAGGTATGAAATGTGAGTTATGTCTAATGGAAGATTGTATTAATGTTTTCATTGTGATGTTTAATGATTTCTGGAAATATGCACTTGTTAATTTCCAACTCATATCTGGGTATTAAAAGCAAACTGTTTAAAAAAAAAAAAAAAAGAATCAATGCACAGGACCTGAATCCAGGAGTGAGGGAGAAGCTTCATCTTCACTGAGAAGTCTTAAATGTTGGCCGTGGTTGCCACGAACTTACAGATTTTCTTCTGTTGTGCTTGACTACGTATTTCTCTTTACTGCCCTGCTAAAGTGCATTGAAGATTCAGTATTAACATTATCTCAATGAATATTCTACTCGTTAAATGTTTACTGAAACTTCTTTGATATTTGGGTATTTGGGGTTTTGTTTTTCATATGGTGTCTAGAAGAAAATGCATTCCTGGTGTTCAAAAGAGCAACTCAGAAATACTTTGGATTGGAAAGGTCACCGGTATTTGGACATGGACTTGTGTAGGAAGCTAAAGGGCATAGGAATCCACAGTGCCACGTGGCCCCACTGAGCTGGGCTTTTTTTACGCTGTGAGATTGGCTAAGGTCAGTGGGGAGCAGGCACTGGTCAGATCTTTCATTTCTTTGAATTTCATAATAGATAATACAAAAGGTGGATGGCTGTTTTAAATGTCAGATTTACCTTTTGTTGATTAGTTCCTAGCATAATCTTTTCATAAAGGTCTACCAAAGTAATGAAATAATATTTGATCTCATACTGGGAACAAACTTTGTGGAGTAAGTAATTAGGAAAGAAAGAAAAAATGTTTAGAGGGATATACAGGCTGGGAGAAACATAACACTATATGAAAAGGGCAATGTGGACTGATTTAATTTATGGCTTATACTTTGAATTACAATCTGGAGTAGCTATTTTATTATTTAAAATATATTAAAAGTTTTCACTAAGATTTTGTCTATCCTTTCTCTTACAGTTCTGTGGTCTAGATATAACCTGCCAGCTGACTTCATTTACCCTTTTCTGCTACTGTTTCACTACCAAGCTCCTGAGAATACATTATTTTTATATAGTGTACCTCAAAATGTGTTCTATGCATATAATCATGCTCAACATAGAGTATTCCTTTTTTATTTTTTAGAGTATTTCTTAATGAAACATGTGTTCCTAAACCTTTTGTTGAGAATTATTTCTAGTCACTAATGTAAGTTAAATTTTCACTTTTCTGCATATATAAAAATGAACAAAATACTATTTTTTTTACAAAATAACTTTTGTGGAAACTCTAACATTTTTCCATTCTCTCATTAATTTGCCTTTCATCTAGAGAAGTAAGACATTTTCACTTCTAATGCAGTTACTGTCCAAGACACACCTTCACTGTAGAGCAAGGAAAATAGTTTATGTCTTACTTTCATTTTGTGTTGTGAGGATGAGTGAAAGGTAAACAAAGTAGGTAGAAATCTAAAAACGCTTACTGTGATTAGCTAAAAATCAGCACATTGAGCTACATATTATGAGGATAGTATGAATTTGAGCTTATTGGAAATCTGAGAAAATAAGCTCTGATTGAGTCAACTCCAGTGCTTGGAAAGCCACTGAAAGAAATGGAAAACCTCTGTCCACAGAGTGTGGGAAACAAAGGAAACCCTAGGAGAAAATTATTTCTTAAGTGCATGGGAATAAAAATGTCCTTTCTTGTTTCAAAAAGTGCCTCTGAGAATTATTGTAACATAGGTAGTCACCACTATTTTTTTTTCTAAATTGTAGAACATTAGGAAGCCAGTCGATCCAAACTCCCACACATAGATCCTTGAGAACAATTCAATATTAGAGATCCAGCCAGTGGCTATGAGACTCCATTGCATTCTTGTGTCTATCCAAAAGATAAACAGTACAATTTCCCTTGGTTCATCCTGGAGAACTTGGATGAAAGTCTCATTTAGAAGGAACGTGATCACCTACTCACCTTGGCAAAGCTTCTGAGAGTTCTGACCTGGCAGGGGCCTGACCTGCAACCTCTCCACTGTACCTCCATCTACAAAGAGTCACCTGCAGTAATTTACTGAGCTTATATGGACAGGATCTTAGCACGAATGGGGTCTGCATGAGCTCTGCTTTTCCAAGACTCTGATACAGAGCAGTGAAGAACACACTACCTGACCCTCACACACATGGATCAGAAAGGCAAGGTGTCACCTAGGAAACTTGCAGAAAGAGGTGACAAGGGCCTTCACTGAGAGATCTCTGGTGGAAAGTTTGGGAGATGCCTCAGATGCCTGAGATTTGTAGATGAATATAAAATCTAAACACCTCATGAATATGATGAAAAACTGTGGTTCAATAAATCAGTCTAGGGCTGGGGAGATGGCTCAGTGGAATAAGTGCTTCCCTGGCAAGCACAAGGGCCTGAGTTCAATCCCGCAGTTTTGCAAAATAAATAAATAAATAATAAAATAAGTCAACCTACTGAAGGAACCAAGAATGGTTCATGACTTAGATGAATAAGTTTTTCCACTGACACTTTCTGGAATAGTTAATAAATCTAAAATAATTTCTAAAAATTAAGATTATATTAGTAAATACAGTATTTCCCAATAATATGTTTTCAACATTTTATTTTACTCTTTATGGCAAAATACAGAAATTTTTTTTTAATTTTATTTATTTGTGTGTGTGTGTGTGTGTGTGTGTGTGGCCAGCTCAGCCCACCAGGGGGCGGGGCTGGCTGGCATATGGTGCTGGGGGATTGAACCGCGGTCCCTGGGCTTTGCTAAGCTTGTTCTAAGTAGGTGCTTTAGAACACTGAGCCATCTCACCAGTCCCAAAATACAGAAATTTTAGTGTTGTGTTATGTAACTCAGACTTTAGAAATCATTTTACCTCATCCACCAATAAACTATATACAGGAAAAATACATTCTAAAGGCTGAGTAATATTCTGTCTGAGAAAGGTCACATAAGAGACCATAGTGGCTGATTTTAGTTTGACTAAAGAAGAGGCACAGGAAACAAAAGGAAAAAAAAAACCACAAAGATGGAAACTGTACAATGGCAAGAAGATTGATGTGAGATTGAGGCCAGCCTTGACTATGTAGTGAGTTCCAGTTCAGCCTGAAATGTGCAGTGACACCTTGTCTCTAAAACAGACAACAAAACAAAACAGAAAGATGGGATGGTATCAACTAAAAAGCCCTGGACAGCAAAGGAAATAAGCAAAAGAGTCAGAAGTAACCTACAGACTGGGAAGAGGTATTCATAATATGTACTTCTGACAAGGGTTGATATCCAAAATATAACTTAACAATAATAACCCAACAATAACCCAACAACAATAACCCAGCAACTTAACAATAATAGTATCCTGATTCTAAATGGCAATAGATCTAAACAGCCATTTCTCAAAAGCAGACCTATAACTAGCCAACAGATTTATGAAAAGATCCTCAGAATAATAAGCCATTTGGAAAATGAAAATCAAAACCATAATGAGCTATCATACCCTCCTGGCAAGAATGTCTATTATTTAAAAATTAAATGAAAAGAAGTGCTGGTGAGGGTACAGAGAACAGGGAGCACATGTGCACTCTTTTTTATTTTTTAAATTCTTTTTATTGAGAAATAAATGTGAATGAGACAGTTTCACAGCTGATTAATAGGACAGTTTGATAATCAATACATTATACATTGTTATCTTCTTAGTGATTATCCATAGTACAAGAAGCAGACAGTATATTCTGTCCAAACACTGTTAGATATGCACTCTTTGTAGGAAGCTAAAGTAATAAACCTGCTTTAAAGTTAATATAGAAGTTCCTCAAAACATTGAGAATCGAGCTACCATGTGATTGATCATTGCCCTTCTGCTGTATATTCAGAGGACTACAGTACTTCAGAGAGACGTATGTGCTCTGCAGTCATTGCAGTACTGTTTGTTATAGACAAGAGTTGGGGCAAAAATCTGTGTCCATCAACTGATCAATCATTAAAACATGTGATCCACATACACAATGAAGGACTACTCAGTCATTTAAAAATAAGGGAAATGTTGTCATTTATGGAAATAAGACAGACTGGAAGAAAAAATATTGCAAAAATTAAGCCCTGACAGTACAAGTACAGCATGGTCTCACTCATATTTGGAGTTTAACAATAATTTGATCTATAGAAATTCCCAGTGGAATAGTGATTGCCAGAACCTTGAAAGAGTGAAGACGAGGGAGAGATGGGGATAGCTTGATCAGTGTGTACTAGGTTATAGTTAGAGTACAACAGAAATTTCTTGTATGTTGTTTTCCAGCTTGCTGGCTTTGGATAACAATAATGCAATACACACTTTGAAAACCTTGAGAGAAAATATTTTGATAAATGATAAATGTTTGAGAAGATATATGTTTATCTGCACTTAAACATTATGTAACATATATATGAACAGACCGTTAAATTGTACCTGATTAGTACATGTGTTATAATTTTATATTTTAGTTAAAAGTAAGATAAAAGCAAATAAAATGAGAAAAAGAACCACAGAAAGTAAAAAATGTCCAGAATTCTATGAGTCCACTACCAGCACGGGTGTGGTGTCCTGCCTCATTGAGAGAGAGCCCGTGGGCTCAAAAGACGAGTGAGGGGCAGTGTTCAAGCCCTGGCCTTATGACTCCGTCTAACAGAGAATAGAGGGCTGGTGTGGCTCCCCACCAGGAGTCACAGTCTGGGGTGCAGGAAGGGTACTGTTCATTGCATAACACCAGAATTTTCCTTTAACTCAATTTTTTTCCCATTTTTCTATTTTGTGTTTTTTTTTTCTTTTCTTTATCAGGAGTTTTTGGGAGTTAGAGTTTTTCTCCCTTCCTCCCTTTTATAATTTTTAATCTCTTTTTCTTTTCCAATTTTTTCTCTTTGTTCTTTTCTTTCATCCGTTTATCTTTTTGTTGTTGATTCTTTTCAGAGATTGTTCTTTCTCACTATGAATTTCTTCTTACTCCTAAATATGACCCCCATCTTGCTTCTTTCTCCTTCTGATACTCATCAATGAATTTTTCAATTTTGCATTTTTCTTTTTTCTTCAGTTATTTATTTATTTATTTATTTATTTATTTATTTGGTACAAGGTCTTGCTGTGCTCCTCAGACACATAGTGATCCTGCTGTCTCAGCCTCCCTAGTTCTGGGATTAAAGGCATGTACCAAAACACCTGTTTTCAATGGCTGGCTCAGAGGACCAGACATGGGATATAGTACTGAGGATCGAATCCAGGTCCTTGCACTTCCCAGGCATGTGCTTAGACTGCAGAGCTATCTCCCTGGCAACATTTTGCATTTTTAATTCTCTGATTCCCCAACTCTACCTTTTGCTATCATCACTATTAAATAAATAAATGTTTAAAATTCATGCTGATGTTTTATACTGTGCTCTTATTAGTAGTGGCAAAGTTTTTCCTTTTGTAGATATATATTCTAGGTCAGTAATACTCTGGGTTATGTTTGGTTAGTCTTAGTGTTCATACTGTAATTATAGATTTTTTTTCTATGGACAATCACAGTACAAGAATTAATACATATCCATGGAGTGTTCTACTCAATAATAACATGCATATTATTTTCAATGCTATACTGAACTGTCTCCAAAAAAGATGAAATACTATTTAAAAAATTAGCCCTAAATAAAATAATTGAAATTATACAATGCACATTATCAGACTTTAGTGCAGTGAAGTTATAGAACAATGACAAAACAAAATAGAAATATTGCAAATACATGGACACTAAATAATGAGTTACAAAAGAAATGAAGGAAGACATTAAACAGTATCTAGTACTAAATGATATCAGAATTTTTGAGACATAGTACAAATAGTCCTAAGACGGACATCTGGAGCTGTAATGCCCACATCACAAAATCTGAGGGAGCCCAAATAAATAACCTCACCACATACATCAGGTTGTAAAAAAGCAAGAACAATCCAAACCCAAAGCTAGTACAATGAAGGAAATTATAAATAGCAGAATAAACAGAATGCAATTGAAATTTTTTTATAAAAAGAATTCCATAAATTATTAATGGAAGAATTGGTTCTTTGAAAAAATAAAGAAATAAAACAGACAGACCCTTAGACAATCAAACCAGAAAAAAGGAGAGAAAAGACCCAAATCAAAGTAATTAGAAATGAAAAAGGTGAAATCATAATGAATACTGTTTAAATAAAAATGATTGACAGTTACTTTGCAAACCTATATTTCAATGAGTTGTAGAATTCAGAAGACAGAGATTCCTAGATACATATAAATTATCAAAATTGATCCAAGAAGATTTAAAAACCCTGAATTATCAGATAACAGGCAATGGAATATAAGCACAAGATCAGAAAAACCAAGATCTGGATGAGTTTGCTCTTGAATTCTAAAACAAACTTCAGGGAAATTTTAACACCAGTATTCCTTAAAATTTTTGATGAATTTGAAAGAGTATCCTCAAGGTTATTCCTGGAAGTTAGCATAAAAAGATTTCTAAACCAGATAAAGAACTCAACCAAAATGAGAACTGTAGACTCATCTCTAATGAAGAGCAATGCAAAAATCTTCAAAATGATACTGGCAAACAGAATGCCTAAAGCACCAAAAAGGTCATGCTTCATGACCATGAACCTCATCCCAGTGGTGCAAAGTGTTTCAACACACACATATCAAAGCTGCAATCCATCATATAAACAGAAGAAAGGACAAAAATCATATGATCATCTCAATTAACACAGAAAAAGGCTTTGAAAAAATTCAAAATCCTTTCATGATAATAAACCTGAACTGGTACAGAATGGCCTTATCTCAATCTGATAAAAAAACATTTCTGAAAAAAAAATGACTGTCAGGATCATAGTAAATGAAAAAACTTATGAAAGTTTCCTCAAAATCAGAAAGAAGACTGAATGTCCACTATTACAACTTCTGTTCTTGCGCATAGTACTCAAATATTAGCAAGAGCAATTAGGATATGAGAGAATAGAAGGAAAACTTATAAGAAAAGAAGCAGCCAGATTACTATGATTTGCACATGCCATGTTCTTTTATATAGAAAACTCCCAAAAATCTACCAAAAACTTAGAATTAATAACCAAGTACTGTTATGTAGCAGGATAAAAGGCTCAGAAAAATCACATTTTAATGCATACAAATAATAAGCCCAATAAAAAAAGAAATTTGAGGAAATACCATTCACAATTGCACACCTAAAAACTAAACTCTTAGAAATAAACCTAATTAAAGAAGTGAAAATAAAATTAAAATGAACATCAGTCAATGGAAAGATACCTCATCTGTGGATAGGCAAATCAATATCATCAAAATAGTATTATGTCCAAAATTGATACATAGATTTAACACAGTTCCATTCAAAATTTGAATCATACTCTTTTCAGAACTATATAATTCATATGGAGCTAGAATGGAGCCTAATAGGAAAAGTAATTCTGGAAAAATGATCAAAGGAGGAGGAATCACCCGACTCTGGCCTAAGGTTAAATTACAAAGTCACTGTATGTACCCACTCTCCAAAGTGATTGTTAATGGTATATGCTATAAGTGTGTACTAATAAAATGAAAAAAATTACAAAACTTACAAAAACAATTAATGACAGAACAGTACTGTCACAAAACACATATGAAGGTCCACAGAACAGAATAGAGGCTACTCAAACAATTCCAAGTATATTGAACTATTTGACCACTGAAAAGAAGAAAAAAAAAAAACGTATTGAGGAAAGATGATCTATTTGGTAAATGGTGTTGGTAAAACTGGCTACCCACATGAAGGAGACTGAGTCTCATCTCAATCTCCTAAAAATAATTTTTAGGTCCACATTTATCTCCATGTGCTTAACTAAAATCAAAACGCAACAAAGAAATAAGTATTAAAGCTGGCCAAATAGCACAGCAGACTAAAGTGCCTGTGAGCAGGAGCTAGGCTTTTCTGAGGAGAAGACTAATTGCATAGGCAATAATTCTGAGAATGAACAAATGGGAATCAACTTAGCAAAATAGCTTGTACACTGATAACTATAAAAAATTATTTTTAGGTGTGTATGAGACCTTCCTCCTGCTCACTGGATCCCTTTCCAGCCAGAGCCCAGGCCTGTCTTGTGTGTGTGACCATCTGCCCACTCAGTGGAACCTCCTCCATCAGACAAGGTTGGTATGGAACCCTGAATAAGAACTCCCTGCAGAGAGGTAGGGGTCAGATATACTCAGCTAATCCAGGAGCTGAACATATTGCCAGAGGGGCACATCTGGTTACTTCCACGAGATGCAGCAGGAAGAAGTGGAAAACAACAGCTAGACCCAAGCCAGGACCACCTGGATGAGTTCAAAATTAGTAGATCCACACCTGGGAAGCTGAGACACTTTGATAGAACCAGATCTATGAGAGCATCCTCTCTGTTTCTCTTTTCATTGAGAAAGGGATCAAAAAGTATATGACGTGAACTAGTCTGCCTGGAAGATGCCATGTACATCAAGGGGAGGTGATCAGACAGAGCTTACGAAAACTAATTTAAATACAAATTCACAAGTTAATATCTGATTAGCTACACAGATATAATGTTTGCTCTTATGGTCTAAAATACAAACCCACTAGTTGTAAAAGTTTGTCAACTGCTAAATATCTCTACCCATTATTAGTGTTCCTAATTGTAGTTCTGTAAATAAAAAAAATTGTAACTGCCTTAATCACATAATCTCTCTTGGATAAGAATATTGGTAGGTGCTAAGGTAATAACTGCAATGAATCTCTACGCCAAAGGTCAGAGGACAGTGCTATATAAAAGGACAAAGAGAAGGGGCAAAATACATTCTCAGGCCCTAAGCTTACCCAGAACAAATGTAGGAGACACTAGCATAGAAGAAATTGGAAATCACACCCTTGAAATCTAGGAAATAATCACATCAGAAGTAAACAAACAACTGCAGAAAGGTATAGAGTAAATCAAATAGAAATAATTTCTGAAGTAAAAAAAAGAAATGATGACTATAATGATAAAATTACTAAGTGCTTCAAAAAAAGACACTGATAAAAAATAGAGGAGATAGAAAAATGATGGAATTCTTGCATGAGCAGTATAGGAAAGAAATAGAATGCATGGAACAGATTCAAAGAGATACACAGGGAATTAAAACCTCAATCACAAGCTGCCAAAGTCATTTGAATGAAAGTGAAGATGAGTTTCAGACCTTAGAGATACCATTGCAGCTAGTGAAAAGGTAAGAAAAGACCTCTTAAAAACAATTAGGGGCTGGGGAGATGGCTCAGTGGAATAAGCGCTTGCCTGGCAAGCACAAGGGCCTGAGTTCAATCCCTGGTTCTGAAAAAAAAAAAAAAATAGTGCTTCCCTTTCCACTAGGAAGAATGCATGCAATGTGTTAATTATTGAAATTGTCCTATCAATTTGATTTGAAACAGTATCTTTGCTATTTGTTTTTCAATAAAATTATGGAAAGAAAAACAAGTAGGATTCAGGAAAAATAATTCAACATCTGAAAGACAATGCAAACATGAACAACTTAAGACTAATAGGCATTAATGAGAAAGAGTCAATATAAATAATGTAAAATGAATATGCATAGAAGTAATAGCAGAAAGCTTCCCAAATATGGGGAAACAATGTGATATTCAAATAACCAAAGCATGTAGCACTCCAAATAATATCAACTCAATTAAAACCACACCCAGACATATAATAAGCAAGATCCCAGAAATGCAGCATAAGAAAAATATACTAAAAGCCCCACTAGAGAAAACAAACAGATCACATTTAAAACAAACCTATCAGAATAGTGGCAGATTTCTCTTCACAAACCAACAAGTCAAGAAGACATGCAGCAAAGTACTTCATGTCCTCCAAGAAAACAAATTCCAGCCCAGATTACTATATCTTGCAAAACTCTTTCAAGTTGGATGGAGAAGTGTAATACTTCCATGACAAAGAACAACTAAACAATTTCATGATGAGAAAGTCAACCCTACACAGACTACTAAAAGATGTTCTAGAGAGGGACAAAAGTAATCAGAATTCCACAAATGAGAATGGAAGAAACCCACCAAATAGGGCAAACAAACACAGGAGAAAAAGGAGTAAACAACAGCAGGTAAATAACGTGTCAAACATAAGTCAATACATTGCAATTATAACTATCAATGTAAATGGAGACTCGGTTCACCAATTAAAAGAAAGAGACTGGCAAAATCGATTAGGAAGCAAAATCCAACAATATGCTGTATACAAGACACACACTTAACTCAAAGAAATTCATAGGCAGAAAGTCAAAGGATGGGAAACAATACTACATGCCCATTGCCTCAGAAAAAAGAAGGGGTAGCAATCCTGTTCACAGATAGTCTGAGCTTCAAACCAAATATGATCAAATGAAATAAAGAAGGCCACTACATACTGGTTATGGAGAAAGTTAAAAAGGAAGAGGTAACAGTCATAAATATGTTTGCACCATATATCGGATCACCCAACTATATAAGACAAATCTTAATAGACATGAAACATCTAATAGCAATACCACAATATTAACAGGAGACCTGAACACCCCTTACCCTAAAAAGATAAGTCCAGCAGAAAAAAATAACTAGCAGAGAAGTAGCAGAACTGAAACAGAACTTTGAACAAATGGATTTAGGGAACATATACAGAGTGCTCCACCCTACTGATATAGGGAGAAAAACTGATTTCTTGTGGGTGACCTCAGAATGATACAGGGAACCTCCAAATGATACAGAGGAAAATGATATCCTGATTTGACCTGGAGGAATTCATGTTCTCTAAAACCAATGAATGAATTTTAGGAACAGACAAAGGTTATTATTTATTGAGGGAAGGAAAGCTCTTGTCCGAGAGAGGGACAGGAGGGGGGCCCAAGTGGGTCGTCCCTGGGAAGCTCTCTATTCCAGGGACTTTTGTGGTATAAAACCATGCGGGTCTAACATGGAGAACATGGGGACTTGCTTAGGTGGATGTGGGATGGGACAAAACTATGGTCAACCAAAGGGATTACAGGCACTATTGCTCAGGTAAAATTAAGTCCAGGACCAAATGGGGAAGGGAGTCATGTAGCAAGCAGGCATGAGTGTAGAACCGGACTTTATCAGGTAACCATCCAGTAGTAGTCGGATTAAGGATTTTTCTGGCTCCCTCAGGGTGATGATCAATTATGGATGCCAATCTTTAGGGAGGTTGTCATTTGTTTGATCTTTGGTCTTTAGGTCTGGCACATAGCGGAAGCATCCGTCCCTCCTACAATAGTAAGGTACCTTGTCTTTTGTGTTATCTCCTTTGAGGGCCTAGCCCTGTCTGACTGCCTACAATATTTCTATTTAATTCAGCTGCCTGCAATACAACCACAGCTGAATACACATTCTTCTCAGCTGCACATGGTACATTTTCTAAAATAGACCACATACTAATCCATAGGTCATTCCTATATATATGCAAGAAAACAGAAATCATCTCATGCATATTATCTGACCACAGAGCAGTGAATTTAAACATCAATCTCCTCATCAACCAATGGGGCAAGATGAAATTAAACAAGAAATTAAACAATATCTACAATTCAATGAAAATTCAAGCACAACTTATGTATCATTTATGGAATGTAAGGAAAGCAGTTCTTAGAGGAAAATTTATAGTGGTGAACTCACACATTAGGATAACAGAATGGAAACAAATAAATATCCTAAAGCTGCACCTGAAACCAAACCCAAAGCCCAAAGAAGAGAAAAATTATAAAGATTAGAGCAGAAATTAATGCAATCATGACAAAGAAAAACAATACAAAAAATTAATATGTCAGAAAGCTGGCTCTTTGAAAGATTAAATAATATTGATTTATTTAATCAATTTCAGACCCTAGGTAATGTCATCAAAAAGAGGAAAGAGAAAACTCAAATTCAAGCAATAAGGAACAAAAATGCTGAAATTATCATAGACCCTGTGGAAATTCAGAAGATCATCAATAGCTACTTTGAGAATCTTTACTCTTACAGAATAGAAGAAACAGATGAAATGGGCAGATTCCTAGAAAGATACAAAATACCAAAACTGAATTAAGAGGATATAAGAACTATCAATAACCTAATATCAGCCAGAGAAATTCAAAATGTAATAAAAAAGCTTACCAACAAAGAAAAAGTCCAGGTCCTGATGGATTCAAAGCTGAATTCTAGGAACCGGGGAGATGGTTCAGTGGAATAAGCACTTCCCTGGCAAGTGCAAGGCCTGAGTTTAATCCCTGGTTCTGCAAAAAGAAAAAGAAAAAAAAAGCTGAATTCTACAAGAAATTTATAAAAGATATAATCCCAATACTCCTCAATCTCTTAAATGAAATTGAAAAGGAAACAATACTCTTAAAATTATTCCTGGAGGCAAGTCTTATATTGATAAGAAAACCAGGGAAAGACACAACTAAAAAAAGAGAACTATAGGCCAATCTCCTTCATGAATATAGATGCAAAAATCCTATCAAATAGAATACAGCAAATCCTCAGGAAGACTCTACACCACGACCAGGTAGGATTCATCTCAGAGATGCAAGGGTGGTTTAACATATGCAAATCTATAAATGAAATACAATATATCAAAAGAGCCAAATTTAAAAAGCACACAATCATCTCAATTGATGCAGAAAAGGCTTTTGACAAAGTCCAAAACTAATTTATGATCAAAGCCCTCCATAAATTGGAATAGATGGTTTCAACCTAAATCTGATAAAAGTCATCTATGAGAATCCAACTGCAAATATAATTCTAAATGGGGAAAAATTGAAATGTTTTACTCTCATATCAGGTACAAGACAAGGAAGTCCTCTATCACCACTCCTATTCAATATAGTTCTGGAATCATTAGCTAGAGTCATTAGACAAGAGAGAGAAATAAAGGAAATAAGAATAGGTAAAGAAGAAGATAAACTGTCATTATTTGCAGATGTCATGATATTCTTCCTGGAAGACTCAAACACCTCCATGCAGAAGCTCCTAGAATTAATACACAAACTCATTAGCACAGCAGGCTACAAAGTCAGTGCCCAAAAGTCAGTAGCATTCTTCTACACAGATAACAAACACACTGAGAGACAAATTAGAGAAACAATACCCTTTATAATAGCACCACAAAATTGAAATACTTAGGAATTAATCTAACTAAAAAAGTAAAAGATCTACTCAGTGAAAACTACAGTACTCTGAAAAAAGTGATCATAGAGGGTTTCAGAAAATGGAAAGATATTCCTTGATCCTGGATAGGAAGAACCAACTTTGTGAAGGTGGCCATACTCCCAAAGTTGGTATATAGCTTTAATGCAGTCCCCACCAAACTACACCAAAAACCTAGAGAAACCATTCCGAAAATTTATTTGGAACCAGAAAAGACCTAGAAGAGCAAAGATAATCCTAGGCAACAAAGACAAGGCAAGAGGCATTATAATTCCTGACTTGAAATTACACTACAAAGCTATTTTGATAAAAACAGTGTGGTACTGTCCAAAAATAGACCCAAGAATCAATGGAATAAATTAGAAGATCGAGATACAAGTATAAATGCACCCAGCCATCTTATCTTTGACGAAGGGACCAAGCATGTTTACTGGAAGAAAAATAGCCTCTTTAACAAATGGTGCTGGTAAAACTGGCTCTCTACATGCCAAAATGTGAAACTTGACCCGAGTCCATTACCATGCACAAAGCTAAAGTGAAAATGGACTAAAGATCTAAACACTGAAACAGAAACACTAAATCTCCTGGAAGAGAAACTAGGTGGAAATCTTGAAGACATAGGGGTAGGCAAACAGTTCTTGAACAAAAATCAAACTGCATGGGAAATAACTTAAACAACTGGGACCTCCTCTTATTGAGAAGTTTCTGCACATCAAAAGAAATCACCAACAGAGTGAAAAGACAACCCACAAATTTGGAAAAAACTAATAAGCACTCAGACAAAGGTCTTCTATATAGAATTTATAAATAATTTGTCTTCTATCACCATTTATGTATAACTTCCCCAATCCAAAACTGGGCATCTGAGATGAACACACAGTTCTCAGAGGAAGAAATACAAGGGGCAAGTAAGTACATGTAAAACATGCTACACGTCACTAGCCATTCAAGAAATGCAAATTAAAACAACACTAAGATACTATCTGACCTCACAAAGAATGGCTATCATAAAGAAATCAACCAAAAACGAATGTTGGAGAGGTTGTGGGGGAAAAAGGAACCCTTCTCCACTGCTGGTGGGAATGTAGACTGGTGCAACCATTATGGAAATCAGTGTGGAGACTCCTTAGAAAAGCTGGACTGGAAATCTCATTTAAACCAGCTATTCCTCTGCTGGGAATTTTCCCAGAGGATCTGAAAACATCATATCATAGGGATGTATGTGTGCCTATGTTTATAGCAGCACAATTTGTGATAACCAAATCTTGGAAACAACCAAGATGCCCACCACCTGAGGAATGCATGAAAAAGATGTGATATTTTTATACAGTGGAGTATTACTCAGCTATAAAGAACAATCAACTCGAAGCCTTTATAATGAAGTGGATGCCACTTGAAGATATACTCATAAGTGAAATAAACCAGACACACATGTGTAAATATCATATAGTTTCCCAGGTATAAGAACTCAAAAAAGAAATACAAATAGAAAGGTATAGCACAGTTAAAAGGAAAGCACTGCTGTGACATCCTGTAACAAAGTAGTGTCCCAAATTTTCTGATCTAAGTGATTATGGTGCCACAGAGGGAAGTCATAGATGATGCATAGTGTGCCTAAGGAGAGTACTAGAGAGAAAAAAATTTTTCTCAGGCTTTCACAGAGAGAAAATTGGCAAGCAATCCAGATGGCTGATCCTGAGAAGTGATGCATATGCTGTGCATGGTTCCAGGCAAAATCCTGAGGGGATTTGACTGACCTTGTCAGATAGCAAAAGTCATTTTCAGTTATATAGGTTTTACTTTAACTTGGTCTTAACCATCCAGCATATAAGTGTAATGATGAGGTATAAAAATAAATCTATATTAATATGTTGAGCTGTAAAAGGCTCAAGGCAACAACTCAGACAATTGCCAGGTGTGCTGATAACTCACTACCTTTATGGACTATGGGTCTACATTGGGTTATTTTGCTGAATTCAAATACCTACAAGCTTTGGTCTGGCATTAAGTATGAAAAGGTCCTTTAAAGGTTTCTCCAAATGCATCTTCTCTAGCATTCTCTAGCAGCAACGGATCACTCATCTCTGACAAAATAAAACAAAAGATGGGTATATAAATATAAGACCATTTTGTTGTGAGTGATATGAGTGTGTGTGTGTGTGTGTGTGTGTGTGTGTGTGTGTGTGTACAAGATATTTAGGATAAATATACAGCTATTTTCTCTTAGTTCAATGAGAACAAAGGATTGTACTAATAGTTAGACAAGATGTCATGTCTGCATCTTGTCCTCTGAAAAACTACTACATAGGCAACAATATGCAATGTGTTAATTATTGTAACTGTCCTAATAACCTGTTTTGAAACTGCTTCATCGCTATTTTATCTTTTTTCTCATTAAAATGAATAAAAAATAAAAAATATTATTTTTAAAATGTAAATGAAAAATGGACTTATTCAAAGATTTGACAACTAAGTATATTAATAGCACTTGTTACAAATAATGCCATAAAGAATAAATAAATTTCTAAAGTTGTATACTTTTTACTTAATTATGAAACTTTTTCTTAAGTTTATATTGAAGATGGGAAGGGCGTAGCACGGCAAAAATGATAGTGAAAAGCAAAGTTAGATACTACCTTATCTCAATACTTTTATAATGTTATGGTAATCAATACATTTATATGGGCTTCTGGGGCTTTAGAGAGCCAATCACACTGGCAAGCATGATTGGCCTATTATTAATAACACAGAAACACATTTTTATGTGGTGCACTTCACTTCAAATTTTTAAAAAAGTTACTGATTTGCTATGGTAGTGAAAATGCTGGACATTCATGTGCAAAGAAAATGGGCCTTAATTATTACATTCTGTCCTACATAAAAACATAATAAAAAACACAATGAACTGAAATTTTAAGTACTACTGTGTACATAGAAAAAAATACAGAAAAATATTTGTGACAACTAACTATTTCTTAGTTATAATACAAAAAAAAAATAGTGAAGAACTCATTTCAAAAATAGTATACACTATAATTTCATTTTTATACAATTCTAGAAAACAAAAAAGCTTTTGTAAACAAGCATGGCAAGAAGAGTTATGTGCAAAAGGGCTTTATGGAAATTTATGAGGCCATGGATATCTTTTCTAACTTATTTATGATTGTATTTATTGCATAGTAAACATTTATCAAAATTCATATTCTGTAAAGTTCAATGGCTACACTTTAATGTTGGTGAATTATTCTTTAATAAACTTGGCTTTCAAAAACCAAATGTTGTGTTTATGTGTGTACATCTAATTCACAGTTTTGGGCTGCTGAGATTCACCGTGGTTGACAGTTACACACATTGGCCAGAGATGAGCACAAAATTTTGAACAGTACAAGCATTGTTACAATTAACATCTTCACAAATGTATCTGAGAATTTCAGCGGAGTGTATGCCTGAGATCAGAATTCCTGAATCAGAAAATATGCAATTAGTTTGAATTAATTAAATCAATTTGACCACAAGTTTGTCTTTAATCTTTGTCTGTGTAAGAGATAAAAATAAGATGCACATGAGACCACATGCCCTTATCCTCTGGCCTAACCAACACCTTTGATTTTATCCATTTCTGAATATTTCTGACCATTTTGTACCTGTTTATTGTTTTTGTCTTTCAAAAACTACATCATGCTGCCTGTATTGGCCTTTCTCAATATAGTGTCTTCCAGGAGTCATCATATTCTTCCTTTTAATTATTTCGTTTTCTCTGTCCTGTTCATAATCACCAGCTTTCTGTTGGACTCGTCCCCTTCTAATCTCCTATTTTGCCTATATGTGCTGACCCATCTTCCTCCCTCTTAGAGGGAAACACACAACACCTAGCTGGCTGCTCACACAGTGGGTTATCTTGGGAGACTAATAGCTCCTGTTTAATCTCTTCTTTACAGTCATTGAGTGCTTAGCATCTACAGGTTCCAAATACGTATATATTTGAATATATGTTGGGGTACTTTAGGCTCCAACTGTTATATGAAGGGAACTAAAGACACTAATTTAATTTTCAATCATTTATTCATTTATTTATTTAGAGACATGCTCTCCTTGGCTGACCTCCGACTTGTGATCCACCTCCCTCAGGCTTCTGTTGCTGTGATTACAGGCGTGTGCCACCACAGCTAGCTAAGACATTGCACTTATAAAATTTGTAATTACATAACCAATTACATTGCTCAAAATATATCTTTATATGGCTGTGACACATTGGCAGTTTCCTTACTTCCGGAATCAACAAACTGAGTAGCGGCTGAGCAGTGGCTGAGCGAGAGGTCAGTGAACTGCTTAGGACTAAAGCATATCCAGTCCTGGGGACACGGCCGGCCAGAGGCAAACCATGTACACAAGTAGACCTCTAACTCACTCAGATATCGGCACTTGTCTGGCATTGAGGTTCCTCCCTGTTCGCTACAGCACAGGTAGCTCTGAGAGGGTTTTACTTTCAGTGATCTCAGCAAGACGTTGAGACCTGGCTCTTTTGACCTTGTCATATGCTTCCTTCCTTTTTACTGTGTATAAATAAGGATGAAGTCCATGCTGGGTTGTCTCTGCCTCTTTATCAGAAAAGTTGCACCCCAGCTGGTCCCTGCTTTCCTTTTCCTGTGTGTCTCATCTTTTCTTAATCTCCTGTCACCCCTTCTCAGTAACCCTGTGGATTGCATGAGATGAGGCAACAAACACTGGAGACAGAATTTTTAAAATTTTATTTATTTAT
>NW_004524700.1:4906584-4908530 GCF_000260255.1 Octodon degus | reverse complement strand
CCGGCGCAGGGTAGCAGGAAGCTCTCCGCATACTCACCGGACCTGGGCTAGGACTGGGTCTGGGGGCTCCCGGAACTTGGCAGAAAATCCTACTCAGCAGGCGGGGTGGGGGAGGCACTGCGGAGTGGTGGGTGGCGGCCCAAGGGGCTGGGAGAGGGTCCGGCCCACTCTGCGCCTCGGCTGGGACTGGTCCTGCCGGCACAGGGTAGCAGGAAGCTCTCTGCACACTCACCGGACCTGGGCTAGGACTGGGTCTCTCCATGCCCAGTTTCAATTGCTGTCTCAGCATGGTGCGGGGGGCGGGGCCCGCATGGATCAGGGCTCCAACCCCTTGCCCATGTGCCTGCTTGCAGGAGCTTTAATCTGCTGAGCTATTTGGCTGGCCCAAAATAATACTTTCATGATTAAAGCAAAGGCTTATTTAATTCACTTTTTTATTGTTGTCGTGTTTCTGTTATTGTTTTGGATTTGACGAAAGTGCCTGTATACGTCTGTCTGAAAGCTCCCCAACTAATTTCAAACTCGCAAAAATCAAAAGATCAGGAACAAAATAATACATATATATATCTATATATAAGTAGAAGTTCATCAGTGTGTGTGTGTGTGTGTGTGTGTGTGTGCGCGCAAGTGTGTGTGTGCTGCAAAGGACGGATCAAGTAGACAAAATTGCACAGCTTCCTAGAGGTTTCAAAGGACCTCCTGGACAGTGTGTCCATCTGCCTCCTCCTGCTCAGGGGGCTGGCTGCAGGGGTCACACATCAGCCCTTCGCTCAGCAGCGCCGCTAGTCTCCTCTGCCTCCTCCCTAGGATTCTCACACACAGCCCTAGAAGGCATGTGCAAACACGAATGTCTTCACTCAGGTTCTTTGCAATCTTGACGACGGTGGAGCAGTCTATCCAAAGTAAACGTGCCACACACAACCTATGGGATTTTAAGGTTCATACATAATAATACATTTCCTTGTCATAAAACAATGAGCAGACTGAAAAAATTTTTCTCATGCTATTAAATGACCCATGTTCTAAAAATCTGGCATTTCATTCCCTAAAGTTTATGTTTCCCAAGTGCTTATTAAAGGGGAAAGTGAAGTCTCAATTCAATTAGAATCAAGTGGTATCAATACATTTTCAACAAGAGTTCATCTTTTCATCTTACCCTGGATATACATGAGTGAAACTATTTATTCAATGTATTTATTGTTTTTTAGTTAACCATCCCATGAAACTGTTTCAAAGGAACATTTTTCTAAGGGAACACACACATACAAAAAAAAAAAAAAATCAGCACAGTCATGCACAAACTAAATCTCTAATGCTAATTATATTTCTTAAATAAATAAAATGTAGAAATAATAGATTAGCAGCAAAATGGGAAAACTAATTTGGCAACAATTACCGTGCGACATTATGAAAGAATTAGAAGAATGGAATGAAACCATAGAAACGTGGGTGAACCCAAAGTATAAGGAGAAAAAACTGTATTGTAAAGATAGCAGAAAACCAGTTTCATAAAACTCATACGACTTAAGTATTAGGAAAATCAAGACAAAGAAAATTAAGCAACACATTATAACCAACATATTATTTAATAATGAAGCATATAGAAATACTATTTTAAAACAACAAGAAAGGAATGATAAGCAAGTTCTAGTTAGAGGATTTAGGAAAGACATTTTTGAAGAAGGGACAAATAAAATCAAGGTTATTGATATTTTAGGTTGTAAATTTGATAGTTTATAGTTAAAAGTTGGTAAACCTAAATTATTTTATGCTATAAATATTACTTCGTGTTTTTCAAATACTACATATAAAATATATCTTGTACTTTACAAATAGGAGTAAGATAGCTTGCTCAAATACTGCTCTCATTTTATACAAAATTCAAAAAGGGTATTGAGAATGCTAGGACTTGTGTGGCTGCTATTAGATATAGAATCTAATATATA
>NW_004524700.1:4904010-4906484 GCF_000260255.1 Octodon degus | reverse complement strand
AAATGGTCACCACTAGGCTGGGACTCAGCCCAACTACGGATGAGAAAATTGTTGTCCTTTGCTGAAGCAAGCCACCCTAACATGGTAATAATTCATTTTTATAAAAATAATTCATTTTTATTGACTAATTCTTTCTAATTCTAAATCTCTAATTGCTAGCCTTCTCAATTCTCTTCATAAAAATTCATTAGAATATTTGAAAAGGTGATTTTTTTAATGTCCTTTTCAGAACACCAAGCAAATTACAGACTATCATTAAAATAGTGAAATACTAAGAATATAAACCAACTTTATTGATTTTATATGGTGATACACATTATGCAAAGAGCTGTAAAGTGTAGTCATAAGATTGCAATACACAATGTTGGTTCAAATTTAATATTTTAATATAGGGAATTGTATCAGTTCAGATTTCAGACTGCCTGCAGATCAGTAGATGTAGCTAACGCATATGCCTGTCATTGGCTTTCTGTTGTTGATCTTAGTCTCTGTCTCTGAAGAACAAAGCGTAGCATGCTCTGTGTAAGTGGCAAAAGCCAGGCTTTGACTTCCTCCTACTCCACTTACAAGCTGGGATTTATTTGTTCAATGTCTGTAGGTCTCAGTTTCCTCACTCATAAAAAAGAAATAAAGTTAAAAGCACTAAACCTAAATTTCTCAAGATGCTTAAAATTGTATTTGTAACAACTTTTATCTTTTATCTACCTGAGAACAAGATAAGAACTCAAAAGAATTGTCTTTTCTGACTGGGAAGAAGAATAAATACATACTGTGAGAGACTTACAATTTTTCTTTAATATTTCTTCCAGTTTGATTGTTACATAATTATAACCTATTTTAGGTGCAACAAGAGTATAAACACTTTATTTTTGCCCACTCTTGGCTTGAGATCAAAACTGGTCCAATCCCCAGTAATGTGAAAACAAATAAACAAATTTTTTAATATCTTCCAAATATTGAATACACATAATTATGCTAAAAGTTATTTGTTCTTTGTCTGAAATTGACATGTAACTGGGTATCTTCCCATCACCCCTGTAATTCTGGCATCCATCGAAGCATGGAACTTAGCAGAATGTGCTTTGGATACTACTTAAATTTTACGTCACTGAACTTCTGTTTATGTTCCTTTACTAAATTCACCTCAGAATATAAAGGACATTAGAGGTTGGTGGTGCCCCTGGTGTCACAGAAAAGGGCTCTGCTGTGTTGGGAGGCTGTGGGTTGGAGGGCCAGAAAGGTGTGCTGGTGCCTGTAGACACTGTAGGAAAGCTCCTGGTAGCAGTGACCCTGCAAGGCTTTAGTCAGATGCCTCTTTTGCTGTTTGTCATCCCCTCCAGTTAAAGCAGACAACAGCAACAGAGACACAACAAGGGTGTCTTTGTGACCAAGTTCCACTGGGATGTGTTTGCTTTGGCAAAATATTCATCAAATATCTGAGTCAGAAAATGGCCTAACTCCTGGAGGAAGATGAGTCTGAGGCTTCTTCCCAGGCAGGGATGGATGGGGAGGAATGCAATCCCAAGCAGGGCTGAGCATGAGGACACCATCAGGGGCTTTGCTCTCCCCTCCACGGGGACTCAGGGAATCAGAGGATGTTACTCTTTTTCCTATGGCAGAGGCACATGGCTATTGGCAGAAAAGACTGAAGTTTGGAGCACATTTCATTTTTTCCACATAGTAAAAGAGAGGTGCAACCCATTGGCTAATATTATTAAAAATAAAATGTTTATTGTATGCCAGGTATTGTTCTACGTGCTTTGCAAGTGTCATCAACTTGCTTAACAAACCAGGAGGTAGGTATTATTGCTCACCCCAGTTTACAGAAGGAACAAGGCACAGAGAGGTTAAATTGCTTGTCCATAGCTAGAAAACTTGGCTGAGGCAGGAATCGTACCAGGCAATCTGGTAACCACTTTGTCAGACTTACAGGAAGACTTAATCAGGACTGTTGCCAACATCTAGCTCTCTGTGGATGATGATGATAAAAAGATGATGCTAGTGAAGATATATTTCCAGCATAAAGCCCTTTACTAGTTCTGGAGTGGGCAAAGACACAAGGGGCTGGTGTCTGCAAACCATTAGTGTGGATGCAATGCTCAGTGTGCACTGCTAGGGCCATGTAGCAGAAGCAGCTATGACCTGTGCCACAGAGGTTTACAGCAGCCAGTGAAGCCTTTATCTCACATGGGACAGGAGTGATGCAGTTCATTGTTATGAAAAATTGGATTAAAATACCTGAGGTTTCAGAGAAAGACCTGACTTCTAGCCGCTCCCTGAGATGCGCATTTCAAGGTTTGTATTTCATAAAGATATAAGTGTCAACATTGTATACCTAAATATACTCCTAATCATGCCCAAATTTAACAGAGTACAACACAGATCCCTGTATCCTGGAGACTATTTTTTAATTTAATTTTATTATTTCATTTTAAAAAGTCAAAGATAAAAGCAAGAACAAAAACCAAAAACAA
>NW_004524700.1:4900721-4902750 GCF_000260255.1 Octodon degus | reverse complement strand
AGTTTTGTTTTATTTTTATATTTGCTATAAGCTTCACACAAAAATCATTTTATGGACAGTGCGTTTTATTACTTAGAGTAATGAGATAGCTCTTTATGTGTCCTAGGAAGGAAATGTACTCTGCCAGGATTCTCAAAATCTAGAAAGGGGAAAAAAATATCTCATTCATTATGTAAGCAGAAGGGATAGTAGTTAAGATGAACAGGCCAGCTCTGGCTAGAGAAAAAATGTTCACTCTGTCATTGAAAACCTCAACTCCCTCATGCAGATGTGTTCGTTCCTTAGTTCCTTCTGCCACTTTGGACTCTTTAATATTGACAAAGTTTACACCCATTCACAGGGATCAAGGTGGAATTGTGTACATTGTGTAAATACGACTCCTCATAACCCATTTTATAGGTGGGTAGTCCGTAAAGCAGTCAGTACAGTTGTGTAATTTATCGAGATGGCAGCTCCACAAACTTAGCTGGAGCCAGAAAGACAAGCTACATCTTTCTCTCCTTGTAGAGATGCATTGACCTTATTCAGAGAACACTTCAAGGAGTTTTGTTCTGGTAATCAATACATCTCTATATTTATAAGCCTAATCAAAACCCATCTGCTTTTCTGCTAAAGTACTGCTCAATGAGAGAGTCATATAATCAAAATTATAAACTTTATTGCATCGATTTCTTTGTTCTACTTGCTACTCAGACCCCAAAATAATTAAATATTTTTATTTTAATAACTACAAAACTTGACACAAAATCATTTCTTGAGGAAATATTCTCCTAACATTAGAACAGTGGCATCTTATCTTCCCAGTCCTGCTATTTCTCATTCTAATTACTAGATTTAACAGATCCAAGACTTGTTTGAAATGCTCTAGTCTTGAAATTTACCAGCTGTTCCCCAGCCATATATAGAAAGGAAGGCAGCTGCCTGAGACTGGCCTCAGTGGCGCAGCCACACAGAGCCAGCTCTCCACTGGGGAGACTCCAGTCTCACGTTATAAATACTGCAGGTCATCTATAAATATGTGCATTTCACCACATTTCACCTGCTGTTGTTTTGCTGAGGCAAGCGGTTGCTGCTCTTATTCATGTAGCAGCAGGCACCTTTGAAACTTGAACCAGCTTTCTTTTGTGTAGAGGTGAAGAAAACAGAGCTAAAGATGTTGAATTGTCTCCATCAAATTCTGGGAGAGAGCACAAAGAAAAAAAGGGGGGGAAGAATAGCTTGGTGGCAATAAATCAAAACATAATGGCATCTTACAATGAAAAGGATAGGCTGGGCTTTAATTTGCTCATGTTATATGCAATGCATCTTTTCTTATTATATGGCTAATAATTTTATTTCACATTGACCATGAACATTTATCATGAGATTAGTGAAGAAAATGCGTTGGGGTGTCCTCAGCTCATTTCTGCCGGCCACCTGCGAGGCCTTACCTCTACTGCCAGACATGTGCTCTAACAAGGCAGCTTTTCCATTTAGGCAGATGAACAGGACTCAAAGGCCCTAAACACTTAGCATTTAGCTTCGTATTTGACTATGCTGTTAGGCTAATGTGGGCCATATGGTGTTTTCTTTCTACATGCCCTTTCTGACTTCTAGGCTTTCTCATCTATGAGATTTCTGAATCACAGCCTACAGTTGTACATGACTTTCTTGATTCTCAAAAGCAACAAATCAACAATATTTTTTTATCATGTGCAAATATTGTTCTATAGAAAACAAAAAAATCACTACTTTCATTTACACTTTATATTAATTGTTGTGGTTCTATGATCTGACTTAAGGATATCTGTCATTTTAGTAGAGATAGATACGAAACTGGAAATGTTTCTATTTCAAAATTTACAGTTTTTATGTAACTTTTAAATAGACTATGTCTTAGGCTGCATTAGCATGTAACATATATTTTAGTAGTACATATATAATGTGTAGGTTATGATAATTAAGATTACTTATGGTCAATTCATAAAATAACATAAAACTGGTCATCCATAAAGTATGATTGTTCAATCCTATGAAGCAAAAATTGTTT
>NW_004524700.1:4899445-4900621 GCF_000260255.1 Octodon degus | reverse complement strand
CTTGCTATGCAATTCAGACTAGTAGTGATCCTACTGTTTCAGCCTCCCCAGTACTGGGATTATAGGTGTGCACCATCATGCCTGGTTTCAGGGCTGGCTTGGCATGCCCTGGATTACAACGCTGGCATGGCATGGCATGAGTACTGGGGATTAAACTCAGGACCTTTCACTTGCCAGGCAGACACTTAGTCTACCAAGCTATCTCCCCAGTCCAGAAAAAAAATTTTAAATGTATGTGTATTGAACATATACACACAGAATTTTCTGTTCCCTAAGACACACAGATAATAAACTGTAATTAATGTGTGGAGCCATTACATTGTATTTGATAGTACAAGTGTTTAGAGATTTACAGTACTATATATGAGGGACTATGGATGTCCCATACAAATAACACCCCATTTTATGTAAAAACAGCCCCTCCAAGATTGTGTATTGACAGGGTTCTGAGGACTAATCCATGTGTATGTAAAGCAAATGCTGTCAACAGGTGTACTTATCTATTCATATATACTTAATGCAATTTTTGTGCCTTTCTTAATAAAGCATTTAACGAATTAAGTGTGGATGTTATTTAGCTGCTTGATATTCTGAGTTCAGTTTACTCCATGTCTCAAATATACAATCAAATTTTTCACTTTTTTATAATTAAGAACAAAAGAGCAATTGTCATGTTTATATTTGCCCTAAAATCTAAGGCATATTTAAGAACTCACACAGAAAAGAACTATAAAAGAATTACTTAATTTTTTAAAGGATTTTTATTTATTTATTTATTTATTTAATTTATTTTTCTGTATTTTAGGGAAGGGTCTACAGGGTGTTCAGGAGTTCACTACTAGATCAGATTCGTAGTGATTCTCCTGTTTACAGCCTCCTAAGTGCTGGGATTACAGGTTCTCCATGCCCAGTTTCTTTTTTTTTTTTTCAAACTTTTATTGATAAACAGATCGCAATGAGACAGTCTCAAATCCAATCAGAAGTTCAGTTTCAACAAATAATACACTGCATATATTCTTCCTAGTGGTTAATTGCTGTACAAGAAGTGGACTTGTGATCCTATTTACAAACACCATTAGAAGAAATCATTCTATTCATTAAGAGAATGCAACTATATATCTATCCTAACCACTTGGAATACACAAATACAAAATGGACATTCATTGGTATACCCCA
>NW_004524700.1:4896446-4898251 GCF_000260255.1 Octodon degus | reverse complement strand
CCTCGTACCATTTGCTGTCAATCTCTACTTATTTCTCTTTGTCCACTCCTCTTCGTGTCTCAGGGCTTTGCCTGTTGTAAAAACATTATGCAAATACAATCATCTACTACATAGCGTTGGGTGTCTGGTCTCTTTCACTGCTTCATAATGCTTTTGAGGTTTTTTTTTGGTTTTTTGTTGTTGTTGTTTTTTGCGGAACCGGGGATTGAACTCAGGCCCTTGTGCTTGCCAGGCAAGCGCTTATTCTGCTGAGCCATCTCCCCGGCCCCTGCTTTTGAGTTTTTATACCTCATACCGTATATCCATGGCCTGTTGATGATTGCATCCCATCATATAAATATGATGCATTTTGCTACTATTTGCTGGATATTGGGATTGTTATCTATGAAGGACCACATGGCCAACTATCCTTGAAGAGGAGAAATTATCTCCAATTTGGCTGAGCCTGACCCTGTTTCCATGTATTGATACATATAGAGCTGGCCAGGACTTTTCTTTATCTCTTCAATTGACTTAAAGAATGCATATAAGTCTAGCCAAGGTGCTGGTGGTAGTCTTCAAAGACTGCATGAGTGTTTCCTCAGAACCTTCACCTGTTGCTCCCTAGTGTGAGTCAGGTCTAATGGGGTGAAGTCAATGCTTCACACTATCCTCAGGATAGAGGCTATGCCTTCCCAGTGCTTGAAAAACTACACATCAGAGGTGAACATGGATCCCAAAACCTTAGATATGATCTCAATTGTGTAATGCAGATTACTCTGTGCATATCACAGAGGTGAACACAGGTCTCCTTCCTAGCCCAGCTCCTGGCACCCAGGTCCTTTCTGCCACTCTGACTGTCACACATCCACAAGCTATTCCCTTCTTTACAAATGAATTAAAAAAATGGGTTTGGTCCTGGGTAAAAGCATTTGTTCCAGATAGCCATCATTGTGGCTAGACTCAGGACCTACTGAACTCCCCAACATATTATTGAGCCTTTATGTTGTGGGTTGCACTGGAAGTGGTAGATTGGAATGAACTCACTACAAGTCCTATAACTTTTCCACAGGATTATCAATATAAATTTCCTGGACCATGATGAGGACCAGGAACTGTTCTTTATAGTTAACTTTTTTATGGGTGTAAATAATGCCAATATCAAAGTTTCTTTTTAAGTCTCTGCATGCAGTAGGTTTTTGTTGGTCTCTAAATGTTGCTAGACCCTTAATAAATCTAATTTAAATGTGAAAATACAAATAACTGTAGCTTCACAATTATAGAAAATTTATAATTGTAATATTATTAAGGATAGCAGATGTTTGCTAGGAAGGACTTAGTTCAAAATGACAGGTCCCATTCCAAAGTAATTTTTACGGCATACATTTTTTTCTTGATTTTATGACATTGGGAGAGAGTTTTGACTTTGAAAACAGGTACTATTGTCTTTTCCCAAGTTCTTGAGACAAACTACAATTATTCAAAAACAAATTAGAAAACACTGAGTTAGGATCCAAATGTGCTATAATTCTCTTTTTATATTACAAATTATATATACACATTCAACAGTATTTATTTACCAATTATCATACACAAAGCACAGCTTGTAATAAAGAAATGAAAACAGAATAAAATATGACTTTTATCTTCAAACTGCTTTACAAACCAAGGAAACAAACAGAATGTTGCTTAAGAAATAAGAACTATGCAACTTATAGGAATATTTTTTAGTGTTGGAGGCCTTCAGTGGTAGCTGGAGGAAGGCACTTATGAGCCTCAGGTGAGTAAGCTGAGAAAAGACTGGCAATGTCAGTCCTAGAGAAGAC
>NW_004524700.1:4867073-4872939 GCF_000260255.1 Octodon degus | reverse complement strand
CCGAACTATCTGGTTGGCCCTATCACCTCTTACATACAGAAATGAGATACTTGTCTAAAGGTGAATCACTGGCCAAAGTTTTTGAGTTATGAAAGCCACTATAAAATTTCTTTCATAAAAAAATGTCACCACTGTCTGGATATATCAGTAACAGAATAGGTCATAAAACTTGCTTACTCATATAATATATTCACTTTGCTCAATGAATTTCATCTGTCACTTCAGGGAAGAATGATTGTATCCAAATTGGCAAATAAGGTGACTGCCTTTAATTATAAGGCTGAAGGTGCATGTGGAGTCTTGACATGTTTCAAACATTAGTAAGAGTTTGAGGAGACTGACCCAGCACCTTCTTTCTCCCCACTGGTGTCTAACCACTGTTTTCAGCTTTTAAGGGTTTTAACATTATTTATCAAACAGGAAAGAACCCAGAACTGGGAAGAAATAAATCTGCAACCCATTTGTGAATAAGCTTGGTGAGTTGACTCTTCATAGTAGAAGAGAACCATTTGCTTAAGATCACAAATGAAGGAGACCTGAAAAGTTTGCTTAAGATAATACCCAGTTTCTGATTTAGTGTCAAGGTACACTATCCCAAGTTGTCTCAGAGAAGCAAAAAGCTTGCATACATTTCCAGAGTTCTGTCTCTGTGAATTGGGTTTCTCTGTAGTGACAGCAATCAAAACAAATGACAGTGTATACTGGACACAAGCACTTTGGGTATCAGTATTGCCCTTTCTCCCCAAATTGGACATCTCCTTGCAGGAAAATAAGCTCACTGCTCCCACTGAGTCTGCATGATGACAAGTCATAGTGTTATTTTATTATCTATCACAGGACTGCCTTTAACCCTGGTGTATGAAAAAATTTTATTTTCTGTGAAACCATTGCTGGTACCAACAGGTTGAGGACCACAGTAGTATCAAAATGTAATTATTGAGGTGAATTTGACTTTCAAATGCAACAGACTTATAACTGGCATATATAAAGCAACATAACAAAAATAATTTTCTTTAATTCTGCTCCATAAGAACTTACTTAGAGCAAAGTAGTTTGTTATGTTTTATAAACATTATTTTACTCATTTGTCCCTGGGATCATAAAATGTATTTACTATTAATTTAAGTATGTTACACTTAAAGGAAATATATTGATATTATTCTTGTAAGAATATTGTGAGCATTCATATGTACTCTATCTAAAATATGTAACATACTGGAATATGTCATGATCAGTAAGTGGTGGTGCACAGTTCCAAATTAAAGGTATGCATGATGTCCTTCAAATGCTTTTTATCAATGTGTTTGTAATTGTCATTCATTACCTTTGATGTATAGTAAATAACTAGATAAGCTCTTTACATATGACCCACAAATAATTGGAAGCCAATATGAGTTTATACAGTGGAGACTAAAATATATTGAACCAGTTATATTTAAAGTGTTGGGAAAAAAAGTGTTGGAAAAACATTGTCAGTCCAAATCCACAATCATGCATTCAATATAACTAAGTTACAGGAAAGAAACAAAATAAAAATATATTTCAATAAATAACAGCTAGCAGAATTTGGGACCAGACTCTTTCTATAAGAAAGAGTACATTCTCTAAAAGTATATTCTCTAAACTAATGGTAAGTGATACTAGGTGAAAGCTCCTGTCTCCAGGATGAGCTGGAGTACTGAAAAATCTTTATTACTTTGAAAACTACAGATAACTACAAACAAAAATGGTGTTTTGGTACTGAGGCTTAAAAGACCGAATGAAGAAACCAGGAAGAGGAATTGCCAGAATAGAAAATTATGGGATACTAATTTATAAACGCCAGGATAGAACTAAGAGGCAATAACTTAAGGGTTTAAGCGGAATTAAAATTGAATACAAGACATTTTCAAAGAAGAAAAATTAAAGGTAAAGAAGTAACTGAGAAGCAAAACTAGAATGAAAAAAATATAAAATGACATTGCACCTGTAAGTATAAATTAAGCTATAGAAATAAACACACTAAATAATATGAGAAAGTATTACAAAAATAGGCAGGCACAGTCAAACTGCAAATAAAAATAAGAACTTATCATATTTTACCTAGAAAATATACAGTTTAAATGTAAAAAACAGAATGATATGGAAATCTATACAATACATAGGAAAAACCCATGCCCATGTTAGAAATAAAGTAAATTCTAATAAAAAAGTAATTACAGAGCCAGAGAGATAGCTCAGCAGCATAATCCCCTGCCTGAAAAGAGAAAGGTCCTGAGTTCAATTCCCAGTACCAAAAATAAGTAAAGAAATAAATAAGAAAGATAAATTGGAAAATTTTAGAATGACTGAAAAGGTAAATTTATAGGACAGTCACAATCATAAATGTGTATTCACTTAATAGCACACTGGGTAGAAAGGAAAATCTGGTGGTGTAAACAGTGATATTTCCAACTCTGTAATCACACTGGAAAATTCAGAAATTGACAGAATAAGAAGCCATGTACTATTTCTACTGGATTGAATAACAATCAAGTTGACTGAACGGACTTTGATCAAACACAGCATTCAACAATGAATAAATATACAACCTTTTCATATAAAGTGAAAATTCACCAAATTGTACCACAGGCTAGGCCATAAAAGTAAATGTCAATATATTTTAAATTATTGATATATTATCATATTATTAGACCATTTTATAATTACTTGAGTAATCAATAATAAGTTACTGGAGAAGTTTCAAATATTTATAATTTTAGTAGAACTCTCCTAAAAGGCCTACAGGTTGAACAAAACTAAAAAATATTTCAAACCAAATTATAAGAAAAATGCAGATATCAAACTACAGAGGATGCAACTTTCATTGTTGCCACTGAAGGATTCTAACTTTACAACTGATGAAGACCTGGAGTCGGGACACAAGACAAATAAAATGCTCCAGTTGTGGACTTTTTCCAATTGTCTTTCCCCCTTTCTTGATTACCAGACCAGAAAGAGAGAAAATCTCTTGGACATCTCTGCTTGTCCCCAGTGCACCATTTCAGAGTTCAAGTTGCTTTTTGAATTTACTTTTTATTATTTATTTTTTTCAAAGAGCATTCAATTCAAATAACGGAACTAAACCGAAAAAAGGGATACAGATGAATGTCCATTTTATATCTGTGTATTCAAAATGGTTAGGATAGGTATATAGTTACATTCTCTTAATGAATAGAGTGATTTGTTCTAATAGTGTTTGTAAATAGGATATTATGTCCGTATCTTGTACAGCAATTAACCACTAGGAAGAATGTATGCAGTGTGTTAATTATTGCAACTGTCCTACCAATTTGGTTTTTTTTTTAAAAAAAAAAAAAAGAGCATTCAAAATTACAAGTGATACAGAATTTCACCTAACAAAATAATATGAATTGCACAGTATTTGTTGTAATGCATAGTGTTGTCTTCCAACTAGTTTTTCATATTACCAGATATATGCATATAAAATTGGAAGAAGAAACATATAAAATATTCACAAGAGGTAAAATTTCAAAGAATTGAAAAAAAGGAGACAAAGCAAATGAGTTCTGGATAGCAGACATGGTAAGTAAACAGGAACAACAATAAACATCAGGAATTTCACCAAATCAGTCCTTGGCTTCTAGTGTACATTCCCAATTTCCCTGTTACCACTTATTTTGCAGTGTTTTTTTTTCTTTTGTTGTTGTTGTTGTTGTTGTTGTTGTTGTTTTTGGTGTGGGGCTGATCCATTGTTTTCACTAAGAGAAGAGACACGAACAAATGTATTTAATCTATTTTAAATAGAATAAAACATTTCAGCAGTTTTCCAAATCAAATACCTTTCAAAACTTGAGACACTGAAAACACGTATTTCTATTTTTAATTTCCATATCCAGTAATATTTTTATTGTGTTTGATTGTATAATATTTTTTAAACTAAATTGATGGTGGTTAAGTAGAAATGAAGTAAAGAATTTAATTGTGGTTGGTGAACTCTGTTTTGGATATGGAGCTCTTTATTAAATTTTTATCGGGATTCACTGATCTGCTGTGAAAGTTGAACAACTAAGTATGATTAAACTACGTTAAACTAAATAACCTCATGGAGTTATATGTGGCTTACATATTTGTTGTTTTTGTTGCAATTAAATCGCGTCAAATGCTGTCAGAAATATATTGGATTAGAAAAAGCAGCTACAGACCCTGAGCCAGAGATAAGGAATGTGAGAAAAGAAAAGCCCCAATTCTTTGGCTGTCACCATGTCTTTCTTTCACTCTAGTAATCAATAGTGAAAAGCTTAAATAAAATGTCCTGGAATGCTTGTCTTCCTGAGAGCGAGGGTAGCATGGGTTGAAGTTGAGTGCTTGCATAGATTTTGTTACTTACTGCAATCGATTTAGCGGAGAAACATCTGAAAGGCCAGTGTGCTTGATAGGCATTCTTCAAGGAGTGTAAACCAAGTCAGATACTTGGGGCAAAGAAGAAAAATAAAGTATAAACTGTGGGAAGCCACAGAGCTTAACAATGAAAATCCTCCATGCCTTTCACCAGTGATTGGCATAGAAATGAATGGGTTTCCTTTAACTTATCAGGAAGACAGCTTTAAATGTATACAAAAATAGAAAGAATGAAAAATGAGAAGCAATTGCTTTTTAATTTATAAATGCCAAATATATGAATTTATTCAACAATTTAATTTGATTTGCTAGGTTACTTTCACATTTTTTATTTTATTTTATATGTAGATTTCCCCCAGTGAAAGCTAAAACAGTAAGCAAAAGTAGTTTGACTTCTACAACAGTGATATGTGTTAATTGCAAAGATACTATTTAAAATGTTTTCTCAAACTACTTAATCTAGAGGAGTTAATAATAGAGATGTGTTCATGTCACTTTGTATAAGACTCTAGACTGTAAAGTAAAGTAAATATGTCTAACAGTGCAACCTGTGTCTTCCCAAAGAGAGAACAGAACGTTGATTTCTTGCAAGGCCCTATGGTATTTCTACGGTTGCTCAAGAGGTGATCTGAGGCCATTTCCATCACTCTTGCCTAACTTTCCCTTATATTTTTTCCTAGACATTATGAATGATCTCTCCTACATTGTATGTCTAACCATTTATTGTTTGATATTAAAAATAAGACTTTTGTGCATAAATTTTTAGCTTTGTCTCCATTAAAATTGCAAAATTCTGTAACAAGCTAAATTGTGTTTCCTTAAAAATCATAGACTGAAATTCTACTTCAGATTTTGACTGTTAGGAGATAGTACATTTAAAAAGGTGATTAAATGAAAGAAAATCCTGTGGTACATAGAAGCCCACATAACCAATATTTTTATAAAAAAAAGACTGGGTCTGAGACCCATAGTGAAGCCCACAAGATGACTCTGGTAGAATCATCCATAATCACATGAGAGAAGCTCTTCTTCAGGAGAAATTTCCTCCTAATAACTAGACCTCAGACTAGCCTTCAGAAAAGTCAGGAAATGAGCTTTTATCATTTTAACTATATTCTTTTATTATACTTTTTAAGGCAGCACTATAATGTACAAGAATAAATCTAATTGTAGAATTTTCCTCATGTCCAGGATTCCATCAACCAAATTTGTTCTGATGTTATGCCTGACATTTATTACCCTTATTTAATTTTCTTGAGTAGTATTTCCAAAGCAGTGTTTAATAAAAGCTATATGGGGGGACTGGCAGGATAGCTCAGTTGTCTAATGTGCCTGCTTGGGCAAACTCAGTCAGGCACAGGGGACTGTGGTTCTATCCCCAGCACCACATGTGGCACTAGACCCACTCTTAAGGTAGGCCTTCCAGGCAAAACAAAAAAAATAAAATAAAAGACTGGGCATGGTGGCACACATGCGGGGGGGAGGG
>NW_004524700.1:4857801-4866745 GCF_000260255.1 Octodon degus | reverse complement strand
CAATTAAGGACTGAAATCTCTGCAAACTGTAAGTCAAAGAAACACTTCCTCCTTTAACACTGGGTGTCAGGGGTTTTGTATCAGCAATGAGAAAAATAATGAAGACAGAATTTTCTTCCAGAGAAGTGGGCCTTTTACTGTGTCTATCCCTGACCATGTAGTTTAGGAGTCTTCAGAGCTGACTTGTGGGAAGTGTGTGGAAAGGTTAGGTGACACCAGCTGGAAAAGTGGCCCTGGAGTGAGTGAGGCTGCACAAAGGAGGTGATTCTGATTAAAGCTCAGAAGATGAGAACACTGAGGGAAATTCTGCTGTCAAGACAAGACTTGTGAGGTTTCTGCCTCAATCAGCTTCATTGACTTTTGGACTCTGGAACATGTTGTTGTATGCCTTGGCAAAAAAGTTTGTCTGCATTTTGCTTTTCTACAGAGACTTTGCCTGAGACTGTGATTAAGAGTGGCAGACTCTTGTGGAAGAACTTTCAAGGAACTCTCCTGTTGAAGTCATGGCATGGCTACTCTTGGGGATACCTAGCCAGATTCTTGATGAAAATCAAGAGCAAAGAGCCTAGAAGAATGATTCAAAATGTAAGTTTGGCCCATGAGGCAACCCCAGTAAATCTGCAGCCTGAAATACAGAACAAAAAAGAAATTGGTCACTGAAAAAACTAGCAAGAAAAACCCAAGGATTTCACAAGAATACAACAGAAAAGATGGCTGAATCAGAACATAAAACCCAGCAAGACTTCAGAGTTAGCAGCTGCATAGTTGCGAAGGGGAAAGACTTTGCTTTGAGAAAAAAGCTCCAGGGCACCATTTCCAGAATGGCAGTGGCCTAGAGAATTTGTTCCTTGACATTACATTGAGAGTGCTGAGCACTCTAGGCATTCACCCTGTACAGCCAAGAGAGAAGAAATCCCAGCTACAGAACTAACTGGCGATAGACCCTGGCATCACCAATGTGTTGCTGATCTTAAGTGGATGTAGAATACAAGTGTTTTGAGCTCAGGAAGGCTTACACCCAGATTGCAGAAAAGGGTGTGAGAGGCCAGGTAATGTACCCCTGAGAGGGCAGTGAATGAAGCTGTGTGTGTAAATCTGAAGCTGCAGTGGAGACCTTATAAGTTTGGAGAAGTCAGGAATGTGGTTTGTCTGAGGAAATCTTCAAGGAGGGAGAAGAAAAAGCCCAAGGGAGAAGGAGAAGCTATGGGAGCTACAAACACCAGAAATGCTGTAGGTACAGAGCCAAGCCTTTTGGCATTCACCTTTTGTCATAGATTACTGGGAATGCTGGACATAGAACTACAGGACTTAATGTTTGCCTTGCTGGATTTTGGACTTGCTTTAGTTCCATTATTTTGCATCCCCTTATTTGTACCTTTTGGAATGGAAATTTCTATCTTATATCATTGAATGTTGGAAGTGTTTAACTTTCTTTTCATTGGTACAGAGGCTCAACTTTAAGAGTTTGCCTTACATCTCAGAGGAGCCTTTGGACTTGGACTTTTAGTAAGTGCTGAAATGTTAGGGTTTTGGCAAGATTAGAAACAGACTAAATGCCTTTTACAAGAAGGATATGCAAGAGTCTTTGAGGAGGCAGGGGCAGAATATTAGAGCTTGTGTCTGGAAGTTCTCTTAAAGCATCATATAATCATGGTTGAAGTATTTTAAAGGGGTGGATGTATCTAGACTGTGTGGCTTTAGCATCAAGAATGTGTGATAACTAAATCCATCCACTGATTGATTTGGCACAATTCTAGCTAGGATTAAGAGTATGAATGCCACACCCACCCTCAGGCAGGCAGTGTGCATAAAATACAAGGGACAAAAGAAGGCCAAAGTGCATCTCACCTGCCCTCTCGCCATGCACTAGTTCTGCTCTGCGATGCCCTTCTCCCATGCCACTCTGTTTTGGCACTAAATGATTCTGGACTGAAACCTCTACAAATTGTGAGCCAAATAAACCCTTCTTCATTCAACACTGGGTGTCAGGCATTTTGCGGCAGCAAAAGAAAAGTAAATAAGACAGTATCATTTTTTGAAAAGTAATTGCAAAGCCTTCAAATAAACTGGAAAGTATGTTATTCTCAGAGAAAAAATAGCAACACTGCTCAAAAAACTATAGAAAGTTATAGAGAAAGTCAATAAAACAGTGAACGAACAAAGTTATACTGTCATTAAAAAGAAAACTAAAAGAGAAACCCAGCACTTTGTAAAGTTCAAAAGTAAAGTAACTAAAGTGAAGAATCCCTATAGAGATTCACAGGCATAGATCAACAGAGAGGACAATCAGTGAACTCGCTGATACTACAATGAAAATTATTGAGACAAGGAACAGAGAGAAAAATAAAGAAAAGAGAGCAGAGCCTAAACTGCTGAAGTTTCCAGGAGAAGCCATCTAAGAGGCATAACCACTTCACGAGTCACTGAAAGTATGAAGGAACAACAATGTTGGAAGGCACAAAGTCTGAAAGGTCACAATTAGATGAAATATTTAAATATAAATAACTAAGAATAACAAAAGCTCTCAAAGAAACTTATACTAAGGTATATGATCCAAATTTCAAATCTAGAGAAAAAGAAAACACTGAAAGCAGCAAGTGAGAAGCAAGTTCACACATGCAAAGAATATTCAGTAAATGTTGCAACATGTCTCTCAACAGAAGTTTTGGAGGCCATAAGGGAGTGAGATGATATACTCAAAGTTCTAAAAGGAGAAAAGCTCCAATCTCAAATCCCTTATTTGAAAAATTTCCCTCTGAAAGTGAAGGAGCTATAAAGACATTCCTCAATAATCAAAGCAGGGGGCTAGGAGATAGCTTCACAGTCTAAGCCTCTACCTGGCAAGCACAAGGACGCTAGTTCAATCCCTGATACCAATTTTTTATTTTATTTTTTTCTGTGTTGATGCTTTCCAATTGCATACAATAGATAGCCTCATCCCTGGTATCAAGGATTCCCTAGGAGCTGTATGTTCTTCAGGTCTGTCCTCTACATTAGGTGATTCTTTATGTCTATCTCAAGACCCTACCTTCCACATTTGTAAAGAATACAAAGTTACTATTTGGCTCAGCACCCAGTACTTTGATACTAGATTATGGTTGTAATTATGATCCCTTATAATCAGTGTTGTACAAGAGAGAAAACCTTATTATAACAGGTATGACATTCTCGCAAAAGTAGTACAGTTAGGAACAACAGTATTTTTCAAGTACAGTTTAACTACTGACAACTATGATAACTATTAGCCTGATACCTTTAACCTTTGGAGCAAGTCCTATCATTATATAACAAAACCAAACATAGATCATGTACCTGTATGCAGTGGTTTTCCCCTTAGTGGAGTGATTTTATCCTGCTATGGGGCAGTGATGAGGTTAAGGTGTATAGGGAACAAGATATACTAGAATCAAGGCTAGAGGTCAAAGGATGATCATCCCAGTTTTGGTAAACTGGAAGACATAGGAGGGAAAGAATGAAAGAGAAAGCCAAGGAGCAATCAGAAAGGGAGGGAACAATGTTTACTCACCTGAAAGTATAAATTGAAGAACTAGTTGAGGGAAAAGGAAAAGAAGATCAATTGAAGAAAAAGAAGGAAGAAAGAAATGGGAAAACAAGAAAAGAGAAAAATGACCAGAAATAAAGGAGAAAACCCCAGAATAGCAATGACCACAAAATATAAAATAACACAAGACAAAACTCCAACCAGACAGGAAAAGGATAGCCAATCAGACACACAAGGGAGAAGAAAAATAATAAAATACCTCCAATGTTCACAGTTGCGTTGTAGGGGCCAAGTCAGATCTCAGAAATGTTCTGTGGCTCCAAACAAGCTTACCGTGGGCTTTGTGCTTGGTATGGAAATGCTTTTGGTGTCAGTATGTGGGAGCTGGTACTGCTTCTCTGTTGGCCTAGCTCTCCAGAGGCCAACCATGGCTCCCCACTGCTGCTGTGGACACTTGCACATTGCTGGTCTCCTGATTACTCCACCCACCAAAGGCTGTGTGTTCCCACATGCCTGGGCCACCCGATCTGGTGTCTCATTGCTTTGCCCACCCCAAAATTGTTTTTAGTATTCTCTAATTAAATTTTCCTGAGGGGCTTGATAATCAATGAAATCTCTAAGATTCAAGATAAATGGAAGGTAGAGAAAGAATTCAAAAAATTCAAAGAATGAATTGTGTAACTGAATTTATACACAACAGAAAAATTGAATTGTTATTAATAAATACATTTTTTACTTATTACATGAAGTAGAAAGAGGAAATGGTTTCAAAATATCATAATAAATGGAAGTTTAAATACCCAGTAAATTCATATTGCCCCCAAATACACAAGACACACACCCCATGCGAAAAGGCCAAACACTTCCAGAGATACCAGACTAAACAATTTCATTTTTTAAAATAGTTTATTCATTATAATGAGAAACAAAGATAAAATAGCAATGAAATAGTTTCAAAATAGGTTAGTGGGACAGTTACAATAATTAATACATTGCATGTTGTTGTCTTCCTAGTAGTTATTCAGAGGTAGGCATTTTCATTTAAACCTAGTTTTGCTGTCTCTATCTGTGTTGATAAGCCATCACTTAAAAACACTGCTCATTGGACTTTTGTGTTTTAAAAGGACCACAGTAACTTGAGGGTTTAAGCATCTGACACTTTGTTTATATGATTGTGATTATCCACTGATTCCAGCCTAAATATTTATCAGTTTTCTAACCTTTTGTTGGATTGCCACTGCTAAACATCCTCAGGCTATTATTATATTGATGGAGATACAGTATGTGGTGATTGGGTTCAATTCCCTTATATTTATTTTTGGATATAAGGTTTAATGTCCAGTTACTCTTCAGATGAAAATTTTCTCTATAATTAAAATCATTATAAAAGTTCCAGCAAGATAGCTCAGCAGACTAAATGCCTGCTGGGGCAAGCACAAGGACCAAGGTTTGATCCCTGGTGCCACATGCTGCACCAGCCCTGCCCCTGGCCTCACTGAGACAGTGACTGAATCTGGGTGTGGTGGCACATGCCTGTAATACCAGCACTGGGGAGGCTGAAAACATGAGTATCACTATGAGTTTGAGCTTCATGGTGAGACCATGTACAAAATACATAAATTAGAAATAAAGTAAAATAAATATATGCCCCACATAAGTCAGATGAGATTTTGTTTAAATAAAAGTATATTTATACTAGAGGAAAAGAAATATCTTCTCCAGTGATAATAATTAGTAATAAAATAAATATTAAAATATATACCTTAAAAATCCAATAATATTTAAGAAAGAAAACAAGGAATATGATTATTTTACTGTTACCAATATTTGACAAATTTTTTTAAAAATGGACACTAAAAGACAAATGGAAGGTCAACTCTGAGAATTTTCTGTGTGTGTACCACTGTTACCACACTTTTATTTAAGCTTCTGTTAGTAATCCAGGAATTAATTTATATCCTAATCATTACTTTTTTATAATGTATTCATAGTCTTTCTCAAACACAGTATCATCTATACTAATTATTTTATGAAATGACTTTACACATAACATTTGTGTAAAGTTAAAATGAAAGAAATTAAATTCAAAGTTGATTGCTCGCTTAACTCTATATTTTAAGCACCTATTTTACATGTTTAATGAACAAGCATCTGTGCTGAGTTTAATTGTATATAGTTCACTTAGAAAGCTGGTAATAAACAACTCACCTTCATGAGTTTCTAGGGAAATATTTGTTCAAACAGGTGAAATTCATCCGGATCTTTGTTCGCTTCATAAATGAGACATCTGTTATCTATTGCGTTTGCCTTACTCCTGCTAGAAGCCTGGAATATTTGACTTGCTCAATTTTTATAGTTATGCAATCTGGTTAGATAATAATTTTAATTAGCAAACAAAATGTGCATTTTAATCTTATGTCATCAGTTAAAGCTTTTGAGAAAAATCCTTAGACGGTTTACATGTACATTATGACTTTTAACTGTAGTATAGGTTGTTGTTTTACTGATTTTAGAATAGCACTCATAAAGGGAGATTCCTCTCCAGCAAGGTATTGTGCATTAAAGTATGTGAAAATATTTCACCTGTAAACTATATTGTTATTATAATCACTGAAGACTTAAGTACTGGCCATATATTATCAAGGTATTTTCTTTGTCAGTGTTTTTTACAATACATCAGCAAAAGCAAAAAAAATCAATACTCTGCATAAACATAAAACAGGAAACAGAAATTTCCTCACAATTCATTAAATATCCCTCTATCCTCTTTTAAATATGATATTCTCTTTCCATAGTCCACTGAAATAGATCTCACCAAACTTAATAGCAATCTCACTTTTAATAAGACTAACAGCTTTCATTTTACTTGAATGTTCAATAGCATCTAACACTTCTGGATAATTTTCCAGAATTCTCTTTTTTCACTCTTATATAATCCTTCTCTACTTTTAATTTTACATCTCAACTATCACTCATACAAGATGTACCCTGTGAGTACAAGCCTCTGTAGTGAACATTAAAATTTTCCTCAGGCCATTTTTCTTTTACCATGTCATTTATAAACAAGACTTAAATCAAGTCATCTATATGCAATTCCCAGTCATATATGCAAGTCAAGACATGTCTTTTGAGCTCCAGATTTTTCTTTTTAATTAGTATCGTCACCTCTATCAATATCTCAAATTTAACCTACCAGTTAACATGTTGAAGAGTGAAATCTTTGTTCAGATCAACAGTTCCCTGATGTTACCCATCCCACTAAAAGCCACTGCCCTCAGTACAGCCAGTCAATCAAGAATCATTGTAATGTGTATTTCACTGTTGACATCCAATCTATTGCCAAATCTTCTTAATCTAATTTCATGCTTACAAGTAAAATAATTCATAGCATATATTTTAATATAAATACATATTTGTATCTATCTCTATCTTTATAGATATATCTGTATCTTTATCTATATCTATATCTATATCATCTACCTGTTTCTAAGATATGGAGAAATCACATCTGAACTATTAGCAGAAATGTGTTCACAATAAGAATTAAGTAATAACCTAACTGTCTCATAACAATCACATCATTTTCATGAATTAAGCTGTTAGACTATTAGGCAGAATGTTTAATTCTGAGGTTTCTTCCTATGAATTTTATTTTATTTTTTTAAAGGAAGGGTCTACAGGGTTTTCAGGGTCTCACTATTACACCAGATTCGTAGTGATCCGCCTATTTACAGCCTCCCAAGAGCTGAGATTACAGGTGTGTGCTACCACGCCCAGTCTCAATCGCAGTCTCAGTGGCCCCCAAGGGCGGGGCGGCACGGCAGGCTCCAGGATGAAACCCCCAGCCCCTGCGCCTGCTTGCAGGCACTTTAATCCTCTGAGCTATTTGGCTGGCCCTTATGAAATTCTTTTGTTTTTATTTATTTATTTTTTGTCAGTACAGTGTATTACATAATGAGTTGCATTTTTATGGGTAGTTGGTTTTTATACATAACACATCTCAGTTATTTTTAGTTTACCAGTATTGTGTGAAAGAACTATCACCTATAAATGTAAATTGTTTATAAAATTCAAATATTTGTTCTGCCATCAATTTTATAAGCTGGATTGTCATGGTCTACATAATTGTTTATAAATATAAAACTTAGGGGGTCAGCGAGATAGCTCAGCGGACTAAAGCGCTTGCTTAAGTAAGCACAGGGACCACAGTTCTATCCCTGGCATGACATGCCACACCAGCCTTGCCCCTGGGTGGCTGAGCCAGCCAGGAGACCAGAGTCTGCACTTGGTGGAACACACGTGTCATCCTAGTGCTGGGGAAGCTGAAAGCAGTAGAATCACCACAAGTCCCAGCTGCATAATGAGATCCTGTAACAACCAAATACATTAAAAAAAATTTATAAAGTTTATTTTCAATTTTGGCTATATGTTTATGTCAAGTACATGAGGATCTTTCTGTACATTTTTGTCCTACTCTCCCTAGTAGAGCAGAGGAAGATGCAATGACTGAGTGTAATCCTAGAGAAAAAGAAAACAACAGACTGACAAGCAAAAAAATTCTGTACTAGTGATCAGATGTTCTCACCGACACTCCTGCAGAACTCAATAGCCAACCAAAAGGTAAGCGTCTATCCTCCTGGGAACAGAAAGTGTATGCCTACCACCCATAAATCAAAGAAGTGGGATGCTTGGTGAACATTAGCAGTGACTTCAACATTAGTACTCCAAAGTGATTAGTGAGTTAAAACAGCATTTGATAAGGAGAGGATAAAACTTTAAATTTTCAGATATATCCATGATAGGGTAAATTTCAGCCAAATCACTTTTGGTTCTCAAGTTTTGAATGAGGAAGCCAATACATCTTCAAAATATTAAATTAAATTACATTAATTAAATTATCTTTTTTTTCTATACTGGTGATTGAACTTAGGAACCTGTGCTTGCCAGGCAGGTGCTTATTCTACTGAGCTATCTTCCCAGACCATTTATTTTGAGTAATATGTCTTTAATAAATTATTTACACACCAACCATTTAGAATTATGTATATTTCAAATATAAATACATTAAATATGTCCATATATATATATTTCCTATTATAGTGTCCTACTTGAGGAAATCTTCATGAAAAAGTCTTACCCAAAAGGAAACAAATCTTTATTTATGCTCTGATCATCATCCCTTTCATGACAAAAAGTCTTTCTTCTTTGGAATGAAGGTCAACTGAAATGTCCTTAGTCTTTTCCAGTAGGTGTAGAGCAATGCCACTTGATTTTCATGGTAAAAAGACTGCTTATTATCAGGCACATAGTGCAGTCTGCAGTCAGAAAACCCAGTCTGAGAGCCTGAGACAAGAGGATCTTAAATTTGAGGCTAGATGGGGCAATTCTGTGAAAACCTGCCCCAAAGTGAAAAAGGAAAGAAGGAAGGAAGGAAGGAAGGAA
>NW_004524700.1:4850066-4857451 GCF_000260255.1 Octodon degus | reverse complement strand
AAGGAGAAGGAGAAGGAGAAGGAGAAGGAGAAGGAGAAGGAGAAGAAGAGAGAAAAGAAAAGAAACAGAGTTTTGGGCATGTTGCTCAGCAATATGGTGCTTGCCTATCATAATTTTAACCCCCAACCAGAAAACCAAAAACCAAAACAGATGAGGAAAGTTATAACTTCTTCTTGGAGTTCTCTTAGGAATAATTCTGTACTTAATTTATGCTGAATTTTGAGGATTTGTGCTTGTACATTCACTTCATTTGCTTTTTAGTGACTGGATAAAGGTAGAACTGTATTCCTAATGACATAGGTTTGTTTTTTATTAACAGAAACCCAATATTTTGAAACAATAAGTATGACACATGGAATCTCAAAAATATTTCAGCTATCATAAGGTGTCCCATCCCCTCAGTCTAACAAAGATAAAAGAATTTAAATGCATATGGATTCTGACTAATTCTTTTTATGAAACCATTACTACAGTCATCTGTAATTGAGTTTTCAGACTACTTCAGAGAAATATTTCTTTTCCATTAAACGTTAAGGACTCTTCTTCTCAAGATAAGTGTCCAAGTAAAATGATTTTTAATGTTGTCTTTAAGTAAAACATAGAGTAGCTGCAATTCCATTTTCAAATAAAAAAATCCTTGATTGTCCAAGAATGCAGGAAATTTGGATTCTTCAGCCTGGCAAGTGGGGCACTCATAGGCATAACTTAGTCATATAACAAGGCTTGAGAAGTGTAGATGGAATACCTGTTAGTGTATTCCTGGGTTGTAAGCCCTATAAGAAACTGGTATAAGACCCTTGTACCAATCAGTAATTCATTTTAGTAGAAGAGGGCTCTAATTTAAAGAGAAAAATAATAGGTACTCAAGATTGTAAACACTGTCATCATGTTTATCTTATAAGAAGTACCTCACCAATTTACAGTGCTAGGTAATTTTCATTGAAATTATGAGAAGCTTCTGCAAAATACAAATGGGCAGTAAATACATGAAAACATGCTAAACATTGCTGAACATTCAAGAAATGAAAATTTAAACAACATTGAGATTCCATCTCACTCCATAAAGAATGGCTATCATTTTAAAAATCAACTAATAACAAATGCCGGTGAGGCTAAGGAAAAAAAAGATCCTTTCTTCATTGTTGGTGGGACTGCACATTGCTATAACCACTGTGAAAATCAGCAAAGAGGGTTTTCAAAACAAAAACAAGATGTTCCATGGACACGGCTATGATCTGCCTATGTATCTTCCCAAACAAGACGAATACATCATCCTATAGTAACACATGCATAGTAATGTTTCTAGCAGCACAGATTACAATATCTATAAGTCCACCAACAGATTAAGGGATAAAGAAAATGTGATATTTATGTACTAGAGAGTACTACACTGCCATGCAGAAGAATAAGCTTGAGGCATCTTTTAGGTAAGTGGTTGCACCGCAAGACCATAATCATAAGTGAAACAAAGCAGGCAGACAAGTTTACAGGCTATATTTACTTCCATTATATGAGGAATACAAATATGAACAGGGAGGAAAAAGTAGGAGAAAAGGGAAGAAGCAGGAAGAATGTATTCAATTGGGAAAGCAAACAAGGGATGTGGGAGGGGATGGAAGGAAGAAAAATATTTAAAGAAAAAGTTAAAGAAAGAATAGGAATAGAAATTTTAGAAATGTGGAGGGTAAAAGGTTCGGAGAAGGTGAAGGGAAGGGGGACAACAACGAATTAAGAAGTGTTATACACATGTACATATTACTCATGATAGATGTAATCATTATGTGAGACAAACATGTACTAACATGTACTAATAAAAACAAAGTGTGAGGAAAAGCTTTTTTTAAAAAATCATTAAATATAATGAACATGTGTATATGCGTTTTGAGTTGTCTATATGTGTCCAAGATTTATTATAAGATGTATCACAGATATGGTAACAACATTTGGCTGATGATCCTGACAGAAAAGGTTAGATGTCCTGCAGAGTATTCTAGAACAAAATAGTTTCCAAAGTAAAATGGTAACCGGAATCAACGTGTTAACAGCTGAAACATAAGCATGTTACTCATCAACAGTGATTAACCATTAAGTGGTAAATGTAGATTTCATATATAGTGCTCTTGTTCTCTTTCTGTGTTTTATGCATTTTTTAAGCTTGTAATTTAAGTGACAAAGGAATTAGGTGTTAACATTGTGATATGCAAAGAAAAACATCCTGAAAGCTGCTCCCTTTGTGCTGCGAGCTATGCATCAATGAAGTATTCACTAACTGCCCTTTACCGAAAACTATAATTGTCATTTTGATTTTGTAGATCAAGACATTTCTTATTTAAGGGATGATACCTCTTACTCTGACAAAATGTTAAAGCACAAAATAGGAAAACTCCTAGAATTGATCTCTTCTCTGCGTAGTTTGTTTATACCGTATTATAATTCTGTAAAATCTGTGTTTACTAACTCAGATTCTGAAACAGGCTTGTTATAATTCACTGTTATTATCTCTCTAATCAGAGGATAAAAGAAGCATGATTTGTGCCTTTAGGCAAAATTCTCCTTGGGCCCACTATTTTTGCATTTGCAGCAGTTTAGTATATTGTTGTAGACTCTGATTTCTTAGACTGACAACCTCAAGCTGAAACTCCGCTTTCCTGGGCAGCTGTCAGCACTGTGTACACTTAGTGTGTGGCATAAATGGTACTCAGGAGTGTTCCAGGAGAAACCCCACTAGACAACATAGTCTATCCACCTTTCTTTTTTTTTCTTTTTTCTTTCTATTCACCTTTCTAAACCCCCATAGATTTCACAGCTTTGGACACCATGGACATGACTAAATAAGCCTCTCAAGTGTGGTGTGTGATATAAGTACAGATTATTGTTGTTTTTTAATAGAAATATTAGTGACTATACATATATTAGTACACATAAAATTAAATTGCAGAGCTGAATATAACATGAACAGAACCCAACTTCAAACAATATTGCATAGTGAAGGGTTCTTTTTTTTTACATTGATAAGATTATGTAAAATTAGGTTATTAATTCTGGACTGTTCATACACAACTCTATCATTTACTAACAATGACAGAGATGTAGCAATTAAAGCACTTATCCTTAAAGTAAGTTTGCAGGAGAGCCCTGGAGGGTGCAATGACAAAAGAAATCAAAAAGAGATGCATCCATTAGCAAGAAAATGTTAATTATCTGGGAGTTATATTGACTTTCCCCAAAAGTTAAGTGATGAGCTCAATCATGCCTATAAAATGTTACCTAATAGCAAATGGCTGTTTTCCATTTGCACTAAGAAGATCTTTTAGCAAAAGCAGGTTTATTACCTGAGTTATCTTAATAATTGCCTGAGCACTGTCATTCGTCTGTGGAACACAAGCCAAAGAGAAAACAATCTGAAAATGACTGCTAGGCAGAAGAGCTATGACTCTTACAAATGCTGAGGCTCAGTGACTGTCTTCAACTAAGACATCACCAGTCCCATTTAGCTCTATGAAGAGGATCCACCCAAATCTTCAGAGATAGTTAGGTGTAAAGTTGTCCAAAGACAAGAGAATAAGCAAGAAAGATTTTTGTGTTTGTTTCTGACTTCTTTGCTTTGCTTATTTACTGATTTTGTTTGTTTAGTAATTTAATATGTCCTTGTCCTGTATATATCCACACCCTGTTTGAATCATTGACAACATAAAGTGACAAGACAAAGGTTCTGTGTTCTGTAAGATTCTAAGACATCGACAGATAGGCTTAACTCACAGCTATTGAATGTCTTAGAAAGGCATAGTGGTGTCTCAGAATGCAGCAGAACTATAATTAAGTTTTTAGGATGACAGCATGGTCTATGGGTTAGTGAGTACAAAGGATTTGGGGTTTATTACCCTATAATTCTTCTAGCAAGTAATACAATAGGTGCTGCAAATAACACTATACAAATATTTTAGGCATTAACAGGGTAAGCAGTGACAGAAATGTTCTGAAAACACTTTCTTCCAAAATTCTGCAAGATATTTGAATTGCTCCTACCTGAGAAAATGAAGAGTTTCTGGTTGTTTTGCTTTGTTTTGTTTTGTCTCATGCAGAGTCTCACTATTCAGCTCAAACTCATAGTGATCCTCCTGATTTGAGCCTCCCTAGTGCTGGTATTATAGGTGTGCACCACCAGGCCCGGACTCCATCACCAGCTCAGTGTGCCCTGGGGTGGGTCCAGCGTGGCCTGCGGGATTGAACCCTGGCTCTTGTTATACCTGTTATACCTCCTCCTGCTGAGGTATATCGCCAGCCCTACAAAGAGTTTTTAAAAACTGGTTGATGTTTGTTCAGTCTTTGCAATTTTGGAGCTATAGTATTTTTTCCTGGCCAAAAATTTAAAATAATTTTATTTAGAAATTAATATTTCTTACTCTTTTGCTAGGAAAGAAGTAAAATAAACATCAACAAGTTATTTCTACATGTAGAACTAAGCTGGTGATGGAGTCCGGGCCTGGTGGTGCACGCCTGTAATACTAGCACTAGGGAGGCTCAAATCAGGAGGATCACTATGAGTTTGTGCTGCATAGTGAGACTCTGCATGAGAGTTCAGATTTTTATAATGTGAACAGAGGTTTGCCAGGAAAGCCAAAAGGACATGGTCACCCAGCACAAGAGCCCAAGAACACCAGCAGCTTCCCACAGCTCCCCAATGGCTTCCAAACAGTTTCCCTACAGCTTCTCCAGTTCTGCCGCTTATGCTGCTGGCAGCCATCCTCAGGCAGGTCTCCTCACCCCGCGCCACACTGGTTCAGTTAAACCGGGTGTAACAAGTTGACCACCCATTGTCAACCCACCACAAATATACATATATTCATTTCGTTATTACCTCAGTGTTGAATGTGTGTGATATAACTATTAAAAATCATCAAAACTAAACATGTTAGACTGGGGAGATAGCTCAGGAGAATAAGCACGTGCCTGGCAAGTGCGAGGACCTGAGTTCAATTCCTAGTACTGGGGTGGGAGGACCTGAACATGTTATAATTTATTGGGCACTTATTTAATGGCAGTGAAGATATAGTACTTGGCAAAAGTCTACAGTCCAAGTACTTTATTCTCAATGTTACAGATAAGGAAACTGCACATAAGAAGGGCTACATCGTCTATAAGCAGATCCTAATCAAGCGCTTCCATCTGTTTACACCCAGCTTTCTACAGCCAACACCTGAGTTCTCAGTAACTCTAGGCCAGAAGCTGGATGGGCAAGTTTGGACAATGGAACAAGTTTGCCTCAAAATTTTAAAAGCACATTATACTAGCTGTTTAGTAAAATAACAAAATACCAGCATGAGCAACATAGTGAGAACCCATCTGAAAAAGAAAATCTGAGCCATAGGAAAAAAAATAAGATTCAAATTAGGAATATATAAGACAAAGGAAAAATTATAGATTAGCTGGAACAATAGGTTAGGCAAATATATAGATGTGAGAGGGAAAGGCGATGAGATCAAGTTGGAATGGAAATAGAACAGATAAAGGAGGAATTGGAAGGGAAATCAACGTTGTGATGAGATTTTTTTAAGCTTTTAAAGCTAAACAAATGCTTAAGCTTGTTGCAAGGGAGGAGGAGAAGGGAAAGTATGATGAAAGAAAATACTATATGTAGGTACTAGATTCAGAATGTATATAAATGCAAATGCAGTCCGTCTAGTTGGCACTTCCCTAGACATAAAACATGAAAAAGTGTCAATAATATTTGCACATGTACCTGGAATTTAAAACTAAAATGAGGGGCTGGAGAGATAGCTCAGTGGATTAAAGTGTCTGCTTAGGCAAGTTTAGGCAATGTAGGGATGGCAGCGGTTCGCTCCCCAGCACAACATGCTGTGCCAGCCCTGCCCCCGGGGCATGCTGAGCCTAGAGTCCAGGTGTAGTGAGGCACACCTGTACTCCCAGCACTGGGGAGGCTGAGCAGGAGGATCGCCTCCAGTCCAGATGCGTAGTGAAACCCTATAACAAATACATTAAAAAATAAGTAAATAAATAAATAAACAAAAAGAGCTAAGCATAAGAAGAGGACAAATACAAATTTAGAAAAGCAGACTTATTATTTATATCTTCAGAACAATGGTAGTCAAGTGAGTGAGATGACCCGGGGCCCGCGGGATCCTGAATAGACCCAGAACACAGGACTGGCTAGTGAGTGAAATGACCGGGGGCCAAGGGATCATGAATAGATCCTGAATAGACCAGGAGCACAGGCCCGGCGAAGTACAGCCCCAGCGCGGAACCCTTCAGATCTCCCTGCAAAAACGCTAGAGGCAAGACCCACCCAACTATTTCAGGAGCAGAACATCTTGTAAAAGTGACAAAAAGGGCTCAAACCTAACGATTTCGGCAGAAAGAAGTGGAGCACAGCAACCAGATCCAAGCAACACCCACCTGGAGGAATCTGAACTTCATAGATCCGGACCTGGTGCTAAGGCAATAACTCTATCTAAGCTCTACACCAAAGGTCAGAAGACAGTGGTATACAAAATGACAAAGAGAAGGAACGGAATGCAGTCTCAGGCCCCGAATCCACCCAGTACAATTGCAGAAAACACTAGCACTGAGGAAACTGGAAATCACGCACCTGATATCTCTGAAATAATAGTCTTGGCAGTAAAGAAACAACTGCAGAAAGGTATAGAAGATTTCAGATCAGAAATAATTTCTGAACTAAAAAATTTAGTGGTAACTATAATCAAAGAAGAACTAAGTACTTCTAAATAATAAACTGATAAAAATAGAGCACAATATAAAAATGATGGAACCCCTGAATAAACAATTTAGGACAGAAATAGAATGTATGAAACAGGTTCCAAGTGATATACAGGAAATTAAAACCTTAATCACAAGCTGCCAAAACCATTTGAATAGAAGTGAAAATAGACTTTCTGACCTGAAAGACACCATTGCAGCTAGTGAAAAAGTAAGAAAACATCTTTTAAAAACAACTAGGATGCAGGAAAAAGATAATTCAATACCTGCAAGACGATGCAAAGATGAACAATGTAAGACTAATTGGCATCAATGAGAAGGAAGGAGTCAATACAAATGATATAAAAACAATATGGACAGAAGTAATAGCAGAAAACTTCCCAAATATGGGGCAACAATCTGACATTCAGTAACCAAAGCATATTAAAACCACACCCAGACATATAATAATCAAGATCCTAGAAATTCAACATAGGAACAGTATACTAAAAGCCGCTAAACAAAAGAAGCATCACATTTGAAGGTAAACCCATCAGAATAACAGCAAATTTCTCTTCACAAACCATCAAGTCAAGAAGAGCATGGAGCAAAGTACTTCAAGTCTTGCAAGAAAACAAATTCCAACCCAGACTGATATAACCTGCAAAACT
>NW_004524700.1:4847882-4848756 GCF_000260255.1 Octodon degus | reverse complement strand
TTTAAATATTTATTGCCTACTCCTTTCTACTTTGAGAATTCTAATTATATGAATATAAGTTTCTTGGTTTTGACACAGTGAACTATTATGACTGATCTGTAAGTTCTTTTTTCATTTTTATTTTGGACAATTTTTATTGTTATATTCATTTATGTTTGTAAATAGTTTATTTTCATTTTGCAATCTATTAAAAAATTAAAGTAAAATAACATGAAAATAAAAAAAGAACAATGGTGGTTTTGGTAAGCAAAATAAGTACTGAAAGAAGTATTCCTTAATAGCATTAAATTTTGAGAGCAATTTAAGTGATATTTGATCAAATATTTTTTTCTCAAATTTTATTATGAATCCATCAAACTTACTTTCTGTAGATATAATAAAAATATCACAGATCTTTGTACTTTGTTGTGGCTTATATCTAGATGTGCTCCCCAAGCCTCCTGTGGCCTGAGGTAGGGCTTTACAGAGGTGGCTTGGCCCAGGCTGTGTGGTGTGGGCAGATGTTCTGAGCATCCCTTAACAGGAATGTAGTGCATAATGATCCTGGGTGTGATGCTAGGAGTGAAGCTGCCCCGCCTGGGCATGAGTGCTGCTATAGGTATATTTGGTAAGATAAAAGGGATAGAAAGAAGGTCATTCCTTGCTGCCTTTCTCTACTGTGTAGCATTCTGCCCTCCACATGCTGTTTATCCCCTGCCATGCCACACTGGCCTAGTACGCAGAGGTTCCCTTGGCCAGATGAACAGTCCTTGAACAGCAGTACTATGGCTAATGATGTTAAAGATGCACCATATCACTCGGGCTTTAGCTCAGTGGCACAGTACCTGCCTGGCAAGCATGAGATTGTGAGTTCGACTCCCAGTACAAAAATAAC
>NW_004524700.1:4843790-4846747 GCF_000260255.1 Octodon degus | reverse complement strand
AGAATGAGAATCACAGAAAGGTCCTTCCCCACACAATACCATCACAAGAGACTCAGGCTAATAACAGTGTATTACAGTGAAAAGAACTCAAGGAACAGGCTGTCTCTGAGAAGGAATGGTCAGGAGGTACCAGAGGAACCTGAAGCCTCTGATGCTATAGTTATTGAAACTCCTACCTAGGCTAATATAAAGTTTCAAACTAAAGATCACCTACTTCAGTTCCTACTGCCTGATACATACTGTATAGCCATGAACAAACTATTATAAAACACCACAAGACAAGAAAAAATAATCTAGTGACAACCATAGGACAAAACTCATAGGTCACATACACACTGAAAATATCAGACAAAGAATTTGAAATAACTGTAGTGACTATGTTAAGATGATAAGGACTTTAATGGAAAATTGTAGGCAACATGGAAAATAAATAAGTAACACAAGAAATAACTCTAAGAATAAGGTAAAACAATACTTAAAGAAAAAATGACTAGCACCTTCAGTGGACTCATTACTAGAGTGATATGTCTCACAAAAGAAAAAAAAAATCAGTGATCTGGAAAAAACTGAAGCATTCAAATTTGCAAACTGAAAACCAAAATATAGAATAAAAGGAGAACAGAATAAATAATGGCTAAACAACAGTATCAACAAGCATAAGCATACAGTTGGTATCTTAGCAACAAAAGAGAAATAGCAGGGATGATTGATTAGAAAGACTAAGCACAGTGTTTTATCCTGAATGAGATTCTAGAATAAAAGGTAGACTAGGTGAAAAGTGTAAAAGTTTGGATAAAATTTGTGTGTACTTAATAATGTTGATGTTGATGTTCTATAAGAAGTGTATCATGGTAGCATAAGAAGTCAATTATTGAGGAAGCTGGGTGTGGGGCATTTGGGAAAAGTCTTATCTTTGTAATATTTCTGCAAATCTAACACTATTCTAAAAATGAAAATTTTAAGAATTAAGAAGTGCACCAATCAAATAAGCTTAGTTTCACTGTGACATTTCTAAAAGTTTGACCTATATGAGTTAATTTAAATTAAGGACTACTCAGTTTACTATTAGTTACTTGATGTTAAAAATTGTTAAAATACTGAATTAAAATATTGAATAAGATAATTTCTTTTTATAAAAGAAATATAATTCTTTTATAATATATAGAAGAGTATATTGTTATTACAAAAATTGTCTTAGGTTTTTTTTTTGCCATAACTGATTACCACAGATTGAGTAATTTATAAAGAAACTAAATTTGTTGTAAGAGGCTCATGAGTTCAGAAAAGGACCCCAAGGTAAAAGGCAAGGGTCATGTGACAAGACAGTGAATGGGGGATGAACTTTTCTTTTAATCAGTATAAACTGAAAGAATCTTGTTAATTCATGACTGAAGGTTCTTTCCTCAGAAATTAACTATCTCTTAAAAAGAATACTTCTTAATACAATTTCAATAGCAATTAAGTAGCGTCATGAATTTTGGCAGAAACGTTCTGTGTAGTGAGGCCCTGTAGACCCTGTACTAAATACATAAAAAAACCCACTGAGATTCCATCTTATTTCAGAAAAAATAACTATCATAGAGAAATCACATAATAACAAATGCAGATAAGGCTGGGGGGGGAAGGTGCCCTTCTACATTGTTTGGGGGAACATACACTGGCACAAAGATTATAAAAATCATAATAGAGATTCTTAAAAACTAAAATTAAGGGACAGCAAGATAGCTCAGCAGACTAAGTCTCTGCTTAGGCAAGCTACTGTAATCCACAAGCTGCGCTGGCCTTGGTCCCACTGAGTTGGTGACCGAGTCTGGGTATGGCAGCGTACGCCTGTAATCCCAGTGCTAGGCAGGCTGAAAACAAGAGGATCACTGCGAGTTCAAGCACATGGTGAGAACTTGCACCAAAAAACCCAAAACAAACCCTAAAAGTAAAATTAAAAATTCCATTTGACTCAGCTTTTCCTTTGTGGTATTTTCCTAAAATAGTTAAAGAAGTGATAGAGCAGTTGCACATGCATATCCATATCTAAGGCAGCACTATGAATACTAGGTAGATAGGGGCTGGGGAGATGGCTCAGTAGGATAAGCGCTTGACTGACAAATGCAAGAATCTGAGTTCAATCCTTGGTTCTGAAAAAAAATACTAACTAGATCTTGGCATCCATCAATATGAATGCATAAATTACGTTACTTATACACAATGAAGTATTACTCCATTGTAACAAAGGATAAACTTCAGTCATTTGTAGAAAAATGGAAGCATCTTTAGACTATAATGTAAGTGAAATAAATCAGATACACAAGCTTAAATATCACATGACTTCTCATAGGTCATATGAAACCCAGACAATAACGAGAAAAGTAAAATATCAGTAACAGAAAGTATGAAGATGACTTGCAAAACAAAAGAGATGCAGGCGTCGTTCGGAAGGGAGTTGGGGATGGGGACAATTAAAAAATGTGTGTTATGTACCTATACCAGCTCCCTAGTAACAGTGGAGGCATTCTATACTGCACATGTATAGTAATTTTTTAAAAATTGAAAAACAATATAGCTATTTCATCATATTTAGCAAAAAATACCATTCATTAATGAACCATCTGGAGTACACACTTTGTCACTATTTGCATTCCTGTCTGCTTAAGGCATAGATGCTGAGATAAAGAAGAGCAAAGCAATGTGTGTAGATAAAACCAAGGCCTGTGCAAATAATTAAACTAATAAACGAGAGGAAGCAGTGAGATGCACGTGCTGGAGCACTCGAAGAGACGTTTAGGTTTGCTGCATGTGAAATGAGACCCATCGTGGTCCTCAGCAGAGAGCTTTTTGTCTTTTTTAAAAGATCTGTAAATAATCAGTAGAAGGGCTGCATTTTTGACAAGAGAGACTTGGAATTATAGATGTGATGAAAGTGCAAATGGGGGTTTAAAATTAATCCCATATTTTTCCTAAGC
>NW_004524700.1:4841829-4843250 GCF_000260255.1 Octodon degus | reverse complement strand
ATCTCACTTCTGTAGCTTTCAGCTCTATAAGTAAAGGCTGGGAATATGTAAAATTATAAACTGTACTGAATAAAGAGGACAAGCCTCTATCTGCTGATGACAGGCATTCCAGAGAGAGGTCTCTCTGGCTGGCCCATAATTAAAGCAGCATCTCAATGTAGAAGAGGAAGTAGATGTTTCTTTTCTTTCTTTGTTTCTTTTTTACTTTTTTAAAAAAATTTTTAATTTTTTTTATTTGGCAGTATCGGGGATTGAACTGGAAGTGGACATTTCTTGAAATGGTTTATTCTACTGAGACATTTGGGAGAAAAAATTTAAATTTAAATTCATAAATCATACATGTTCCATGTGTTATTATGTTCTGCATTTAGTAGATCCATGCAGATTTCTGTGCTATGTGTTATTCCTCTTTGTTTATGAGTATGGAAGAATTTCTGCACAGGTTTGCATACAAAATTATTTCCAGCTCGTTTCCCATCTTTAAAAATATATAAAAATGTGGCCCAAATATATTGATGGACAGAGGTCAGTTTGAGCTGTGAGAACGAAGGGGAGAGAGCTCGTTTTATTTATTTATTTATTTATTTATTTATTTATTTATTTATTGAAATATCTGGGAGACTAGAGAACAATCACAATTATTGTGTTATAAATCATGGAGATTTATCTCACCAGAAAGATTGTAAGAGATAATTGTGAACTCCTGAAAGATAAAAAACATATGGAGAGAGAGAGAGAGAGAGAGAGAGAGAGAGAGAGAGAGAGAGAGAGAGAAATTATTTTTCAGCATTCATTTTGTAGCCAAGAGTTTCAATTATCAGATACCAAAAAGGCAACACATGTAATAGATTTAGTGATTGTTAAGTATTTTAACATGCTGTCTCAAAGCATCTCACTGAAGATTCATCTTCAATTGGCTTTAAAATGAATATGATTACCTCCTAGAACAACAAGCCTGCCTGAGAAAAGACAAACTCAGAAGCTGATCAAGTCAAGGTATACGCAATGACCAGTACTGTAGAGGTACAAAAGTAAACCCATGACTGGTTTCCCCTGCAAGTGACTTTCTTCTTGAGATGTTCTCATCGCTGGTATTTCCCATTTCCTTTGAAAAGAATGACTCAGATGAAAAGGTCATATGCAGATTATATGCAGTAAATCCAGCTGTACTCTTCTGTTGTGGCTGATAATGGAGCTAGTAAGGAGTACAACATACGCATTTGTAGGCAAGGGTAGGAAAGAAAATCTACCTCCAAAATTGTCTCTCAGGCTAAATATCTGCCAAAAGTGAAATGTGCCTTTTTGTCTGGAATGGACAGTTTGCTTGCTTGCTTTCATGCTGGGGATTAACTCTGGACTTTCACACTGAACTACCTCCTCAGCTCTTTTCGTTTTATTTTATTTTATTTTGTTTTGTTTTG
>NW_004524700.1:4840274-4841039 GCF_000260255.1 Octodon degus | reverse complement strand
CTGTAGGTATTTGAGGTTTCGCATACTGCAAAGCCATGCCTGTAGTATTTGATTACATTCTAGCAAGGAAAAAGACATTCCACCATTATTTAATATATGATATTTTTTTAAAAAACTCTATTTGCATAGAAATAGAAATGAGCTAAATCAAAGTTTAGTTTTCTATGTTTATTTTTTCCTATAAAGTTTTTTTTTAATTGTATCTTTTTCACAAAATACTTAATACAAAACTGTGGAGGTCCACCTGAGCAGCTGTTCTTAAGAGAAGAGAGATTGTCTCCATTTTAGCTGAGCATCAGATCCCCAAACATTAGATACTATCTCAAGAGCATAACGCAAATCACTTTCTCTGCATATGGCAGAGGTAAATGTAGGCCACCACCTAGTTCAGCTCATGGTAGTCCCCTACTTCCCACAGTTTTCAGTCATTCCTCCTCAAGCCACTTGTCCTCTGAATAAAACCTACTTGCTGCACTTAGTCAGCCTCTTTGTTTCAGAAAGTCATCTTCATGGCTAGACTTAAGGCCCCTCGGCTCCCTAATAATTATAAATATGTTTTAGTGTCTTTTCTTTCACTGTGGTTTCAACTGGGAGTGGTAGATTGGAATTAACTTGGTGGGATTCCAAGAATGTATCTTTGAGATTACAAATATTAATTTCTTAGACCTAGAGGCGAACCTGGAGGGGACTTTTACACAAAACCATGCAAAGTGCCCATTGCAAAATAAATGCTGATTGTTGGTGGATTTTCTACTTAACAACCAT
>NW_004524700.1:4838530-4840073 GCF_000260255.1 Octodon degus | reverse complement strand
TTCAAAACTTTCTTTACATTGAACTAAGGGAAAGTAGCTGTATATCTATCCTATTTTGTATATACATATATATGTACTTTATTCAATATATACTTGACCTGATTTATTTGATTTATCCAAAGTTACTAAAGATTACTATGAGATATGTAAATGTCACTCAGTTTTTTCACTCAATACAACATATAACAGCATATTCAGCTGCTCATACATTGAGAGACACCATTGGTGGGTATTTTTTATTTTCTTTTTGTAAACCCTTTTTGAAATTTACACAGAACGGTGCACTTATCTCCATGTTAACACTCTTCTCATTGATTTGTCGACTGGTTCACTATTCTTGGTAGGCTGTACACTCAGGGAAAGAAGAAATGGGGCTTTTTCATATTTATTTTTCAGTATATAACACTTAATAATTTCTAAATAGTGTATCATTTCAACACATTATCAAAATGCCTAAACTTGTGCTGAATGCTTAGTTCCCAGATAAAAGGCTTAGGTTTCACAGTTTTTCCAAAACTTAAAAAGAAGAATCATTTACCAAGAAACTAGTGCATATTTACATGCTCCTCAGTGTAGAGTTGGAAACACACTTCCCCAGGACAACTGCTACTTAATGCTTCTGCTCGGGTTAATTTCTAGCAAATTGTTTTTGCTTGTTAAATGCAGGTTTCTTTAAATTCTAAGAAAAACTGAAATAATTATTTCCTATCCAAGAGTTTAATAAGAAGGAAAGCTTCTCTGGAGCAGTGAGAAATCGGTATGTGTGAAATGGACAGCACCCCAGAAGTGAGGTGCAACCCTATGGTCCACTCCCCAGCATTCACCTGAAGTGCAATTGAGCTTTGAACTTACAGACAATTAAATTTTGAGTAGTCTGCCCAGCAATGTCTTTTTATCCAACATGCCTCACTCATGTGCAGGGCAAAGTTTATCTAGTTTACTCTAAGACCAACCATAATCAAACAGCAGTCTTCAAGAATGGCTGGTTGGCATTTTCTGCTCTAAACTGCTGGCATAAAATTCAGTAACCATTCAAGAAAATTCAGACATAAAACAAATCATTCACTGAAGGTAGGAGAGGGCAATAAAAATTTCCCTGGCTTGAGTAGCCACACTGGGCAGTTTCCCAGAAGGCAAGAGTAATAGGGCAGGTGCAACAAAATCATGAGCTAAACCCTGCCCAGGAAGTTCTGGCCAGTGGTGGCACTCAGGCTTCTCTGGCGTCCTTGCCAACATCAGCCAAAATGCCTCAATTAATCACTAACAAGGAACAAGCTGAGCAAATACATCAGTGAGATGGATCCCCAGTGACAGAGGTAAATCCAAATTCAGGCAAGCCCCAGAGCTGCCAAAGTCAGACACTCAAGTTTCCTACAACAAGGGTTTGGGGAGGAAATGAAGTCTTGAGTCTGGAAGGGGCAGCCTAGTTAACAGGGCCTTGCACCTTCCCAGTAGCTCCAGAGAGTTGCTTGGCCCTGGGTGCAGGAGGGCAACGAGCCACTGAGGGTCACTGATACAAGATGGGCAGCATGAAGCTGAGAGA
>NW_004524700.1:4837110-4837910 GCF_000260255.1 Octodon degus | reverse complement strand
CACAGCTTAATTTTTCCTTACAGCATTCCCAGAAGGTATAAGCAATAAAACTTCTCACCAGGACCAGAACAGGCAGTTCAGAAATGCCACAAGAAAGGAGTTTTATGAAACACATTTCGGAGTGGATGGGGTAAGGGAGTCAGCTGCTTATCCACTTGAATGACATAATTTTCAGTAAATTCTATCAACACGTTTTTGAACTTGGCTGTGAAAATAAACTTCCAAGATTTAATTATGATTTAGTATAATAAAATCTGGGAAAGCATTGAGAATTAAGGATCTTGACATCAAAGAGTTTAGAGTTCCAAGGACCTAGAAAAAGCAGCAACTCAGAAGGACTCTGAAAGTTGGTCTGTCTCAGGTGAGAAAGCTGTAAGACTGCTATTTCTTTCTTCAGTATCTTAGCATAACGTCTTTTTATGTGGAAATATTATTTTGCATCCAAAACCCTCAAAACTTCAGGATAAGTTCATTTCATCTGGTTCAGCTCCCACTAAAAATGGTGAAATATGGTTACAAATTATTCAGGAATTTAAAAACAGCATGTTCTTCAGCTCCTTGCTCTTCCAATAGAAGGGCTTGTTTCTTAGACCATACATTTCCTTTGAGAACTTTACTTCCACACTTGACTGAGTCTGATTACAATAGTTCTATATATTATGCCTCAGAAAAGATAGTTTGTTTTGCTTTTATAGAGGAATATCTTATTATTTTCTTCTTATTTTCAATGTTTTTATTTTAAAGAGAAAAAACAAAAAAATTAGAACAAATATCAAGAACAAAGACAGATACAAAGCACT
>NW_004524700.1:4822498-4829309 GCF_000260255.1 Octodon degus | reverse complement strand
TTAGTACAGAACATGGTCAGTAATGCCTTTCTCATAAGCCATAACTCTTGTATCAACAGACTGAGAATCTGCTGCCCCTAGGTATAGCAACTCTTAGGTGCATGAATATAAATAAGAGCCACCTAAGGCTGACTACTCACTGCCTAAGGACAAGTTCTCCCCTGCTCTTTCTCAAATTCTGATTTTAAATTGCTTAACTATACCAGATCTAGTTATGATCAGAAAAAGGTGCTCAAAATTTCCTTGAATACCTTAAACTTGTAAGTCTTCCGGTCTTCGCCAATGAGTTCACACATTTTCTGTTCACCATCTGTAAGTCTCCAGCTCTGCTTTACCTTTCATTTCCTGAACCCGCCTTCGGGACTGCCCATATGTGACCTCGGCATCCTTTCCAGGTCTTTTCTGGGCAAGAATGTAGCTCCACCTACATGCACATTCCCCCTGACTTTAGAGCAACGTTAGTGCTTTTCAAAGCACACTGTGAACATCTCATTTGTAATTTTTTACGTTAAGTTTTTGAAACCATCTTGTCAGGTATCAAAGGCATAACTAGTCGTTGCTGAGTTTTTGTTTCCTGATTGTCTCAGTTACTCTTCTCTCATTGCTGGGACAAATACCCAGAACTCAAAATGAAGGCAGGAAAGGTTTATTTAGTTCACAGTTACAGGAGGTTTCAGTCCATACTCAGCTGGCTCCAAGGCAGAGCGGCACATGGCAGGAGTAGCATTTCATGGTGGCAGAAGGCAGCCCAGCAGCAAGAGCAAAAGGGAGGAGTAACAGCAACAATGGCTACAGAGAGTGAGTCTGTCTCTTTAGTTGCATTTAGGCTACCTGCCCTGGTCTGGGTGTAGCACTCAGACCCATAATCCCAGCAGCATTCAGACCCATAATCCCAGCCTTGGATGATGAATTAATCACAAACGTAGAACTGCACCTCAATGGCTGCATGAGGTTTTGGGGGAACAAATACACACAAACCATAACACTTATTTACAAATATATTAGGCATAAGGTTGAAGAAAATAGGCTGCTTATATGGGGACAGCTCTCAGAACTGACAGAAATGAACTGACAGTGGAGACTTTCAGAGATCTTCCTTATAAATCCAATGAGGACAAATCTCTAAGGATGGAATTCTTGGTCTCCTCTTCTGCTAGTTACTTAGATTATTGTTTTTTGAAATTACTATAGTAGAAAATGTTTTGGTTTTCAGAGGTGCTACATCTTTGGAAAGGAGAACTGGAAAAGCACAGATTAAAACAGTACAGAGTTTATAGTGAGTTAAGCTGTTTTACTTTTACACTCTTTGGATTGTTGCAAATGTTTGCTTAATTTACATAGTGCCTAAAACTTTAATCTAAAGAAGTTACATATTTCATTTCTTATAGAAGAATGCGTTTTTCAGTGTTCTCACTCTGCTGATCTGAGCACATGACATTAAATTCTAAGATGTTCACTTAGAGGTTTCTTCTTCCCTTCCTCAAACATTTATGAAGAACCCAACAAACTAGCCTGTGGTCTAGTTCTACATACAAAAGCAAGAAAGACAAAATAAGTCAACCTGCAAATTGCTTCTGATTTCATTGTGAACTTTTATGAAAAATAGTTTGCTACCCAAGAAAAACCTAGTTATCATAAAAATTTAAATATAATAGTGGTCCATGAATCACCTAATTACTTTATTTATTGATTTATTTATTTTTAGGGAAGAGTCTGCAGGGTGTTCAGGGTCTCACTACTAGACCAGATTCCTAGTGATCTGCAGGTTTACAGCCTCCCAAGTGCTGGGATTACAGGCATGTGCCACCATGCCCAGTCTCAATTGCCCTCTCAGTGCACCCCAGGGGCAGGACCAGCATGGCCAGCCTGGGGATCAAACTCCCAGCCCCTGTGCCTGTTTGCAGGTGCTTTAATCCATTGAGCTCTTTGGCTGGCCCTTAGTTATATATTTTATACTAAAAGCATGATGCATTGTATGACTCTATCCAAATCATAATACATAAACTTCCAAAGACAAGCAATTTTCCCTTGCCATCTCTCATTTTCAATTCAAAATCAGTTATAAAATGAACACTTTTCATTAAATACTCCAAATCACTTAAGCTCTTTCTCCTTGAAAGGCCAAAATATGTCTTAGTTCATTTGTGCACTCTGACATGATGGCATGGTTGGGTAACTGAAATTGTAAGTGATGGAACTTCATTTCCCACTGATCTGGAAGCTGGAAAATCCAAGATCAAAGCCCTACTGCCTGGGGTCTGATGAGAGCCTTTTGCTAAGTCTTGACAGCACAGAAAAGCAAATGCAGTGTCCTTCCAAGTGAGCAGAAAGGAAGGCGACAGCAGCTTGCAACAGTTCTTTCCAACCGTTCAATAAATATGAATTCTCACCCTCAGGACTCATCCTCAAAGAATCCACCTCTTAATACTGGGCAGTAAGGTTCAACATATCACTATTGAAGAACACTGAGAATCTATCAATAGTACTGTGAACTCAAGCTTCGCTTATATGTGCATAAAGAATTAAGGCTTATGCACATAAAAACAGAAAAATGACTGAAATATCTAAAAATGCATATTACATAGGAACTCAAATATCCAGATATGGGGCATGCTTAAGATGACTATGTTTGGGAGCTGGGGAGATGGCTCAGGGGAATAAGCGCTTCCCTGGCACACACACGGGCCTGAGTTCAATCCCCGGTTCCAAAAAAACAAAAAAAAAGATTACTACGACTATGCTACTCAGTGAGGCACTCAGCAAGAGATTCTCAGGCCAAGCTCACAAGTTTGCACTCTGAAAGAAACCTTCTTGTCACAGTCATCTTTCACGAAGCCCTTAAAGTCTTTCCCAAATTCTTTGGCCAAAACCATGCTCCTATAGCAGTTTACTGATAAGATTTTCATACTACTTAATAGTGTGGTTCATCTTATTTATCTGCCTTTTCTGCTGGACTGTGCTCATCTCTGAAAATGAATTATGTTACTCTATTTCCTAAAGACCTGAAAAGTATAGATAGTTTATATTTAACAATTATTTCTTGAGTAAGTGAGCACAATACATGAGTCTGTCTTTACTTTTGTAGGAGAAATCCAGACTTCATGTGGGTATAATCATATGACCTTTTTTGAGGTAATTGTGGAGATTATTTGTACTACCAAACAAGGGAGAAGACCAAGACATAACTCAAAGTAATACAATGGAAAAGTGTTTCCTTAGAGTAGAAACAAGTGCCAAAACTTTCACAAGTAGAATATGGAAGAGAATAAACTCTGTATTCATGTTGGGAGGCTTCTGAAAGTCAAGAAAACTTGTATGCAGAAAGAATAATCCAGGAAAAGGAGTATTGATTAAGAATCAGCTCTGAATTGTTTCGCTTCTGTCAACTGGCCTGTGAGATGCTTTGGGGTCACTTGCTTTTAACAAAGGAATAAAAAGCATTCTGGGGGCTTCTGATGTGGCATGGCAACTGCCTATTAATTATAATTTGTTTTTATCAGTTGCAAGTGAAAAGCATCCTTCTTGTTAGAAAAAGTCCTCGGATTTCATTGCTATGACTTGTCCACTGCAAAAATATTTTATTCGCATCCACAATTTAGCCTAATAAAAGTCTCAAAAGCTGACATAAGACATAGGAAATTTGATTTCACAGACATGATTGGTCCAATGAAATGCAAAGGCCAAAAGGCAGGTGCTCACTATTTTGAGGATACCATTATGCAATATAACCACTGTTCATTTCCTATCATTCTGCTTAGAAATTCTGTATCATTTTTATTCTTTCTTTAAAATAAAAAAACACGTGCTTCTTATTAAGAATAGAATTATTACCTAGCTAATGAATGCCTTTATTTTGGAACTGCAGCATGAATTGTAAATGTAGGATTTTCAATTGTACAAGAAGAAACGTCCTGTAAGAAAGTGGAATTTCCTGTGAAAAGATCTATAAAGATTGTATATATATAAAAATAAATTGCATTCAGCTGGGGCTATATAGTTCAGCAACACAATTGTGAATTTTATTCCTGGTACCAAAAAAATTCACATTATCTCCATATTTCATCCATTATTTTATGAAATGCCATATCATCTATTTTTAATTAAAGCCTTCCTCATAAAATGAGTTAATTCTAAATGATTTGATATTGCTCAGGGATTACTTCCTATCCTATTCCTTCTATTACACATAATAAAATTTTCATTTTCCTTCTCTGTTTATTATTTTTTAATTTTTTATATATTTGGTACAGGTTCTCACTATGCAGCTTGGAGTCACAGTGATCCTCCTGTTGGCAGCCTCCCTAACACTGGAATTACAGGTATGTGCTACGAAGCCCTGTCTCTGTGGCAACCTCCATGTGCCCTGAGGCGGGGCCAGCAGGGCAGTGTGTGTGTGTGTGTGTGTGTGTGTGTGTGTGTGTGTGTGTTGGAGGATCCAACCACCATCCCTGCACTTGCCTAAGCGGATGCTTAGTCCAATGAGCTATCTCGTAGGCCCTGAAATTTTTATTCTTATTATTAACATTTTGTTTTCAGTTACTCACTTGCTTTTACTTTAAGTTTAATCTTATCTAATCACTATACCATCTATGGGGAAAAAGTCCCCACACATAGCCTATTCCTATCTTTCTGCACATTCTGATGAAAATAAATATTTTGTTGTTAGCACTTAGTCAAAATAACTTGTGTTTCCATCTGACAAGCCTTAAACCTCTTTTAAGCAGAGGTGTGCATATATGACTCCTAATGATGGTAAGAATAGTTGAACATATATCAACTCCAGCTCTGTCACTTAATGCTATCAGGGGAAACTTTTAAACCAAAGCACTTATTTTTATATTTATCATGTATGTTGAACTATGACCATGGTAATACAATTAGGAAAGTTCTCTTCTTAATTAGTTTTCACAGATTTGCTAAATTTTTCTTATGATTTGTATCTGGATGACCCCTGAAACCGGAAGCCCTCATGGGGGTTTTCTGGGAAGTGAGTGAATCATGGGTCCATGGTACTCATCAGTGAGCTAATCCACAGACAAGTCGACATCTAAGCATGATGCTCCGGAGTGCAGCCTATTGGAGGATCTGGCTGCTGAGGCTGTGGCCTGACTAGACCCCTGTCCTTCGCGTCTTTCTGACATCTCTTCGAGTGTTTCTCCTCAGCCACATCACCCTACATTGCCTTGCCTTGAAGAACATGGACGAAGGACTGAAATATCCACAAACTTTGAGATAAAATGAATATTTCCTTTATAGGTTTTGGGAATTGTACTTCAGCAACTAGAAAATTTTTTTTAAAAAAAGCAATTTCATAGCCATTCTAGATTGTGTTTTGATGTTTTAAAACTAATTCAGTTCTGAAACTTTACTGAGCATATCTCTGAATGTAATTGGATGAACCTGACATATGAAAAACCATTATGGGGAGGAAGTTATGGCACAATACAATGGGGCTAGATGTGATAAGCTATAAATTATAGTTTTGCCAAAATTTCATTTTTTAGGGATAACCCACGACTATTATGGAATACTGGACTATATTGGACTATTTTGCTGAATTCATGCGCGTACAATATTGAAATGGCCAGGGATTACTGATCTCTGGAAAAATAAACAGAAAAAGGAGATACAAATGAAGGACCATTCTGTGTCTGTATATATAAAGTATTTAAGATAGATATACAACTACTTTCTCTTAATTCAATGAGAAGAAAGATTTGTACTAATAGTGTTTGGAGAGGATATCATAACTGCATTTTGTCCTATGAATAGTCATTTTGAAGACAATAATATGCAATGTATTAATTATTGAAACTATCCTACCAATTGGTTTTGAAACTGTCTCATTGCTATTTGTTCCTCAATAAAATTAATTTTAAAAAATTAAAAGAAAATTATTTGCTGTTCAACATTTTTATTCTTTCATGAAAAAATCTCTAAATTATTCTCCTTTGAACTCTTCATGCAAATAGCACGTATCATTGAGATCACTTAGATTTTAGAAAGCTTCTTAAAAGAAACACATTTTCTCAGTCAAAAATGAGAAATGAAAGTGAAGGAATCATAGAGAAACAGAAAAAGAAGGACAGAGGAAGGAGAGAGGGAGGAATGGAGGCAGAATAGGAAGAAAAACTGGAAGCAAAGGAGCAGGTAGCTACAATGTGGTGACATGACAAATTAAGCAGAGAGCAGCAAATTTGGGTTCTTAAGGCCCAAACTGTCCCAATAGACAAGAAGTTAAAAAAATTTTCTTCTAGAATTGCAACTTTCTTTACTATTCCTGCACTTTCCTTCTTTTCATTTTTCAAACTATAAGGATATTTTTAGGTTTTGAAATTTTACATAATAATTTGGTTTATATCTTTCTGCAGTTTACTGAGAACTAGCAATAATATGTTTGCCAGTGAACATTCACATTAATCTTTCCATTTCTCTTATAGAGTCTGTAAAAAGAGTAATACTTAAAAATACTTCAGAAAGTGTTTTTCCTGTGTGTCACTGCTGCACTGATTTCTCTCATTGAGGCAAGAGCACACCTGATTAAGCAGCAGATGTCTTATTCCTGGGTGGTTGGTTTATTTTTATATACCTATTATATTACAGAAAAAAGACTAAATTTTCTAAGGAGATAACTGTACTTTAAATAAGACTTTGATCTGTTTTTCTTCATTTCTTACAAAGGAAAGTATCATATCACATTCACATACCTAAGACACCACCATTACCAAAAGCAGCCGGGATTTTTTTAAATTAAAAAATATTTTATTTATTTATTTATTTATTTGGTATAGGGTCTCACTACATAGTTCAT
>NW_004524700.1:4818595-4822398 GCF_000260255.1 Octodon degus | reverse complement strand
TCCTTGTAAGGCATCAGTATCTGGCACGTTACACTTAAGATTCTTATGATCCGCTCCTGTACCTCTCCCCTTCTCCATTTTTCTAAAAAGATTAATTAATTAATTAATTAATTATTTGGAACAGGATCTCACTATACAGATTGGACTCATAGCTATCCTCCCATCTCAGCCTACCCAGCTCTGGGATACAGGCAGTCATCACCATGCCCAGTTTCAGCGGCTGGCACAGCCTGGTACTGGGGATTGATCCCTTGATCTTGAACTTATTGGGCAGGTGCTTAGACCACTGAACTACCTCCTGGCCCTGCTCCTCCGTATTTTGACCCCCTTCCCCATTTGAGAAAGATCTATCTTCTTATTTTCTACATCTATCTTTTTATTATGCCCTTTATTTATATTTTTGAATTTCTCATGGCAGGGAAGTCATGCGATATTTATGCTGATATATCTGGTTATTTTACTTAACATTATGCTCTAAAAGAAAAAAAGAATGATGGATAGATGCCAATGATGAACTCCAAAATTTCACAATGCATTTGAGTCAAACAAAAATTTAAAGAGATTCTGCTATGTTCTTAGTGCTTGTTCATGAGAAAAGCATCTCTGATCTCAGAGAAGACTGAAATATATAATGAAGGTTAAAGTACATTGTAAATATTCAGCTAGCCAAACAGTCAGTATCAGATAGTATTGAACTATGTATCTTAGGCAGAGTTAAGGACAAATGCATGACTTCAACTGGAACTGGAAGCAACCTACCTAAGAAGAGAAGAAAGCATATTTTCACTTAGATAGCAACAACTAAAATGCTACACAACTAGTGCATCTTATTCTCAGGTCAGTAATAGAAAACCCTGCATGGAGCAGCTGTTTATACTGCAGAGCAAAGCAAATTAGGATGACTGTCAGAAAAAATAATTCATTTCAATATTGTACAAAAGAATAGGAAAGTCAGGAATGTAATGTCTTGAACTGTTGCTTAACTCTATTCCCTCGGTTCATCCCTAGAGTGCCTTTGCTACTGGACGCTGTGTTTTTCTTTGCTACTCCAAAAAGTCTCCAAGCTGTCACCTATTTGTTAATTTAGTCCTGATTATTTTTGAGCATATGTACTTGGAAATAGCTGTGATGCCCATGCTTAGTTTTCTGTCTTTGAACTTCTGAGAGTTGAAAATTGCTGGTTCATAGAGCATTGCCTGCACTCATTGCACCACAAAGAAAATTTGCTCCACTTCCTCCAACCCCAGACACTCAGCAGCCACTCCCTTGTCCTCCTTGTGCAAGCTCTTAAACAACTGAAATTTCCTTTTTCTCCCACAGGTTTTCTTGCAGAAGTTCTCATTTAGTCCCTCTGCCTCCAGCTTTTCTATCTTTGTGCTTAACACAATATTTAATAAAGTTACTCCACTGTGACAGAAATGTTACACTTTTAGCTCTAAAATATCCTCCAGATTTCATAGCAGGGCACTCAACATTCCATGCTCATTTTCCAGTCTCTTTCTCGACATTAAGCAGCACTCGTGTCTCTTTTTCCAGATTGCAATGTACAACTCCACACTGAGCCATAAATACAGAGCTTGGTCCCAATTAGAAAATCCTCTTCAGCTCTTTCTTTCTCTTTAGAAAATGTCTTCATTGTTTTACAACTCAGCTAAGCAGGGATCATCTTCATCAATCAATGAGCCAAGTTTGATAAGGAACTAGGCAGCTACTACCATGTTTATGTATTGTTCAACTGGTAGCTCCTCAAACTACTGTATAGGACTACCTACCAGTTCTCAAGTTTCTGACATCCAGAATAAATATGAAAAGATTATAATTGTAACATTTAATCTAGAGAAAGATAATTTTCTAAAAGAGGTCATTTCTAAAGTAAGGAATATGTTTGTACTTGTCCACTTTTATGAGCTTATAAATTTCTTGCTTGTTTTGTTCTTCCTTCCCTTCCTTCTCAGCACTAATCTACTTAGCACCAAAAAAAAAAAAAAAAACCAGAGAGAGAGACAGAGAGACAGAGAGACAGAGAGAGACAGAGAGACAGAGAGAGAGAGAGAAAATCAACCTAATGACACGGTTTCAATGATACACACAGAGAGGAGCAAATAAATACAATAAATGGAACCCACTGCAAGGCTAAGCACATAGCAACTTCTCTATATTTGATGATGGTCATGAAGATTGCTAGGGCCAGCCAAACAGCTCAGTGGATTAAAGCACCTGAAAGCAAGCACAGGGGCTGAGGTTCAATTCCCAGGCATGCCGTGATGGTCCCACCCACGGGGTGTACTAGGGAGGCATTCTACACTGGGCATGGTGGTGCATGCCTGTAATCCTATCTAGTAGGCTGTAAACAGGTGGATCACTATGAGTCTGATCTAGTAGTGAGATCCTGAACACCCTGTAGACCCTTCCCTAAAAAAAAAAAAAAAAAAAAATACTACACACACACACACACACACACACACACACACAAATAGATGAAAACAAGATGTTGGATGAAGATTTCTAGTATAAACATTCAATAGAATTTTACTGGAAAGGAAATTTAGGTAAAGTAGAATACCAGACTTAGCGTACCTTAAGGTTTTTAGAAAAGCTATATGATATCATAAGAATTTAGGCACTAGAGGTATAGAGAACAAATGATGCCTTTTCAAGATGCATACCTCATACACAGCTATGAGAATGATTGAAATAATGGATGCAGATGTGTAGTTATGTATTTTTTGTTTTGATTATAAATATGATTATAAATTTATTCATTTAAAACCATGGAAAATAAAATGAAGCTATGGAAAATAGAAAATGTGAGGTAGAGACTCAGAAGTCTTGTATTCAGATGTTTATGACATTGGCGATCTCAGATAGTTATTAACTAAATCTCCTTTGTATCTGAAATTAATTTTAGGTACAACTTCAGTGTTTTAAATTGAGAATGGCAACTAGCATGTAAACTGGCACTGATACATTAAAAAATTACTATTTTCTCTTCTTACTTTCTTTCTTTTTTTTTTTTTTTTGGCTGAACCGGGGATTAAAACCAAGCCCTTCCGTATGCCAGGGAAGCACTTATTCCACTGAACTATCTCCCAGCCCCTACACTTTTTCATATTTTTATTTGTGTAATTTCTTATAAATACAAAAGCTACTCTATTATATAAAGATTTATTGGATCATTTCCTCATCGTAGATATACATTTCTCAATGTTAGCTCTAGCTAGAGGAAGGAATTTTAGTAGAATGATATTTAGGTTCTTAATGAACATTAAAAATAATCTCTGTTTATCTCAGAATATGGAATTTTGAAATTGAAAGAATAGAAAAGCTGTGTATTTATGCAGAGTGATCAAGTCCAACAGCTTCTATTCTTTCCCTGAAAATGTCCCAATATGCCCACCTCTGCATGGATTTCTACTGCCATTGTATTTTCAGTCTGTTTCCAACAATGTCAGAACTTACCTTAAATATAATGAATTCTTGCAAAGGATGAATTCTCTTGTTTTTAATCTAGCTGTTGGGGATTTATATATGCTATACTTTTATTTTTCATAAATTCTAAAAATGTGGTTTAGACTATTCCAAAGAGAGAAGGGAAAAGAGAATTTTGTCAATAAACTTCAGCTATGATTTCCAGTGTGCTATTAAATTTGTTAGCATGATACATACACTTCTATTTATCATTGCATAATGACTAGAGCTAAAATAATACCTATGCATTCATCTTATGATCTCAGATTAAAGCAGAATTTAGAACAATTTAACTAATAGTCTGCAGGTATTTTCCTTAAATGCAATCAGTGCTC
>NW_004524700.1:4817568-4818495 GCF_000260255.1 Octodon degus | reverse complement strand
TATTTATTTATTTGGTATAGGGTCTCACTACATAGTTCATACTCATAGTAATCCTCCTGTCCCAGCCTTCCCAGAGATGGAATTAGAGCCTTGCGCTACCACACCCAATTTCACGGCTGGCATGGCATGCCTGTGATTCCAGGCAGTACTGCATGTGATACCAGGGATCAAACTCTGGTTCTTGCACTTGCCAGGTGGGTGTTTAGCCTTCTGAGCTATCTCTGAAGCTCCAGCAGATGGGAATTTGAAAGAAAGAGTTCTGAGCTCAAACATAAAAATCTTTGCCAACCTTTTCACCTGGGTAATGTTGGTAACTGTCCCTGTTCTCATGTTCCTGACCTATGTCACAGAGTCTTTTTGTTTGTTTGTTTGTTTGTTTTTGTTTATTTTTTCTGGCTGATTCAGCCTACCTTGAAGGCAGGGCTGGTGTGGCACGTGGTGTCCTGTGCCTGCCTAAGCCTGACTAAGCAGGTGCTTTAGACAGCTGAGGTACCTCGCCAGCTGAACACACAGTTGTTTGATGATAATAATTTAAAATTGTCATGAATGTTATCATATTTAATATCATAACTGCAATTGGCAAGATGATTTTGTCTTTGCCATAGTAAGGTAAGCCTTCCTCCTGTTCATTGTCATGTAGCAAATGAAACGTAGGTACTAGTAATGACTGGAGACTCTAATATGATCTACATGGTGCTCTTTGAAGGGAAATCTCAGAAATAATTTACTCAGTGAGCATGGCATGCTTCATGAAAGCCAAAAAGAAGATAAATGATTTTTATGAATATACATCAGCATCATGTCCAGGACCATGGGCATACTGTAAGTAAAGTACTAAGTAAATTCTGTATCAAGACACTATTATCAAGCAAGAGACAGGAAAAGGAATATTGTGGGGCTGTCCTGCTTCAAGGTTGTATATGGTGA
>NW_004524700.1:4806276-4816078 GCF_000260255.1 Octodon degus | reverse complement strand
AAGACCCAATGCTATTATGGGCTACTGGACTCTTTTAGAATATTTTGCTGAGTTTACACACCTATAATATTCAAATAATGGAACTTAACAAAAAAAGGGTATACAGATGAGTGTCCATTTTGTATCTGTGTATTCCAAGTGGTTAGGATAGATACATAGTTACATTCTGTTAATGAATAGAATGATTTGTTCTAATGGTGTTTGTAAATAGGATATCACGTCCACATCTTGTACAGCAATTAATCACTAGGAAGAATGTTTGCAATGTGTTAATTATTGAAAATGTACTACTAATTTGATTTGAAACTGTCTCATTGCTATTTGTTTATCAATAAAATTATGTGAAAAAGACACTATTATCTAGAGCTCAACAATCTTTTAGACACCAGATATTTGAAGAGAAGGATTTACAGTAAATAATAGTATCACATATATTTAGTTCCTGCAACATACACATAATATGTTTAATGAAGATAAAAGTTGAGAGGCCAGGACTATGGTTTAGTGGTGCAGTATCTGCTTGGAAAGTGTGAGGTCCTGAGTTCAGTTCCTCATACCAAAAAATGAAATAGGGCTGGAGAGATAGTTTAGTGGCACAAGTGCCTACCTGACAAGCACAAGGTCCTGAGTTCAATTCCCAATACCAAAAAACTAAAATAGGGCTGGGGAGACAGTTTGGTGTTCTAAGCCCCCTCCTGGCAAGTACAAGGACCTGTGTTTTACGCTCGGTGCCACATGCCTTGCTGGGTACAGGCACGCCATGCTGGCTCTGAAACCAGGTGCGGTGATGCACTCCTATAATCAGAGCACTGAGGAGGATGAGACAGGAGGATCACTGCGTGCCTGAGGTGCATAGTGAGAGCCTGTGCCAAACAAATGATTACAATTAAATTTAAATTTAAAAAGAAAAAAACAAAGCTATTCCACAAGTGGGTGACTCAAGAGGTTAAGGCAGGATGATCACCATGAGTTCAAAGCCATCCATTACTTCATATTGAGTTCAAGGCCAGTCTGAACTACACAGCAAAACCTTGTCTCGGGGTAAAAAAAGTAAAATAAAATGAAATAAAGTTAATACTTCACAATTTATTTGAATTTAAGAATTATTAATTTTTTATAATTAAATTTGGGGAAATTATTAAATATCACACAAGAGAAAATTTGTTATATATAAAATTAACTATTTAAGGATATCAAATAACTCAAGGCACATTTGTGTTATTAGTTTAAATTTTAAGAAGGGCAGGTATTGATTATGTTTCCTTTAAACACTTAAAAAGTTTTTTAAATTAAATTCTTCAAAATATAATTTGGATTTTGCTGAACAGAAAGCTTTTATGAAATGTATTTGTAGATTAATAAATCCTGATATCTTCTCCACTTCTAAGAAGAAATAATTTGCATCAATGCTTAATGGCAGGAAATCCTTTCAAAGAGCACCATGTAGACAAATATTAGAATATCAGAAATAATGATGTCCAATTACAAAATAATAGCATGACCACATAGTCTGTGATCACAGCTTTCCCCTTTTAAACAAGAGAGGGCATTTGCATATACAAGACAGAGAGACAGGAGACAAGGTAACACGGGGCCTCCATCTGCAGAGACATGCACTGGCAGAAGGACCGAGAGCTGGGGAGACCGTTCAGGGGTGTTCATGAGTGCTAGGCCAGACTGACTTCTGGGAGGGGAGGGGTGGGAAATGAGCAGCAGACAGAACAGCTCTAGTATCTGTGCTTGTAGACTTGAAATTCTTCTTTGTGGATGGCTCAAAATCCAAAATGCTTCATTCATCATGTTAATGATTTGATTTATGTGGCTCAGGTAGTGTTGTGGAGAAGCTTCACAGTTTTATGTGCACTGTGTTGATGGCTGTACAATTATTGTGTCTTGGAGAAGACACTTAAAGTAGCCCAGAAAGCTAAACTTGGATTGCTCATTTTTGTTGTTCTTTTGAAGTAATTTATATGAACCCTGTTTCCTTAGTTAATTATAACATTGGTCCACTGCAGTAATAAAATTGTTATATATGGAGTATCTGGGATGAACCACACTATACTGCTATAACTGTTTATAACTTTATAATGCCTTCATAAATGTGATTCATTACATTAATAAACATGCACAACGGCAGAATCTTGCTATTTCATAGTTCAACTTGCGGCCTTGATGCTCAGAGATGACTTTTACCTCAACCTTGAGCAGAACCCTAGAAAGCCTATGATTTTGTTCCATGTGCTTATATTAATTTATGTTTTCCAATATTCTAGGATTTCATCAAAATTATATTATAATATTAAATAATATTGCTTATAGTTAAACAAAATATTCCTTAGGGGAAAATATAAAAATTATAATAGGGTGAGAAAATGACCCTGTAATTAAAAGTTTAGGGAAAAAAGAAGTTATTTAGACTTGAGCAAAGAAGTCTGATACTGTGTTGCATGCTTTGTAATAAATAGAGGAGTTCTTTTGAGGGGTGGGGAAGAAAGAAGAAGAATATGACAGCAGATACAATTTACACGCTGATGACAGTTGGAGTGTGCAGTGGTCCACTGAACTCAGGTCCACTGACACCCAAAATTAGGAAAGAAAAGTTTATTTAGCTCACAGTTAGTGGCTGTTTCCATCCATACTCAGCTGGCTCCAAGGCAGAGTGGCACATGGCAGTGGGCAGCAGCTCATGGCAGAGGAAAACAGCAAAGAGCAAAGGGAGGAGCAACCACTCAGCAGCTAGCAAACCCCTCTTGTTTCACCATATTGTATTCAGGCTGTCTACCCCAGGGTTGGTGTAGCATTCACACCCATAATCCCAGCAGCACACATACCCATAATCCCAGCATTGAATCATGAATTCATCACAAACTGTAGAAGCCTTCCCCAATGAATAAATTCTAGAAGCCTGCCCCAATGACTACATGAAGCTTTGAGGGGAACAACTAAACACAAAGCATAACACAGCCTGACACTTAAGACTTAAAAACACTGTTCAATCAGCCTATGATAAGACAATATCATTATATGATAATAAAGATATATAAAGTTAAAATCCAATTAGAATATATCACCTGCTTTATACCAAGTGCTAAAGTAAGTTCTCCAAAAGGAAGAATAATGCCAGCACTATTAATAGTTTATCATATGAGCTATAAATGTACTAAAAGATAAGAAGGAATGGGTGACTGAGTGACTGTAAGAAATATAACTGCATGTTTCTTGTATTCTTTAATTTTGAGTCAATCATAAATTATGTATTCATATTACTTTTCTAGAGCAGTCATATTAATTTTCTTTAATTTACCCAGTGTTTGGTAAATAAAAGAAACATGTATAGAAAGAACTTTATAAAGGTTACAAAATGGGGTGCCAAAATACACATGATTAATTTCAAAGAAAACAAGAAGTTGGAATTTAAGAAACAAAGATGGAAAACATAAAAATAGTAAGGTGTTAGATAAATCAAATAGCATCAACATTCAGTATTATGTATAAATGAAGTAAATTAACATTAAAAAACCAAAATTTTCAGGTTAAATTATCAAGAGCTTGCAAATAATACCAAACTATAGTTTTCAAATAAGCCACTCTCCAAATACAAAACTTCATGATAGCGATACAGAAAGATTAAAAATGAAGTATGGGATTAGATATACCACATAGTCGCTAATCATAACATGATGGCTTGGTTATATTTATATCTGATTAAGTAGATTCAACACAAGAAGTATTAATATAGATAAAGAATAACTTTGATAGTAAAGCAGCAATTCATCAAAATGTCATTCAGAATTTCAAAGAACATGAAGCAAAACTTGACAGCTTCCAGCAGAAGGGGAAAATCTGCAAGCAAGTGGTATCTCAATACTGCCTGCTCGCTGACTTTTATATTATTAATTAAAAATAAAGTAACCATATCAAAAATTGAAAACACTATCAAACAATTTGACCTAGTAGAAATTTATAAAAAGCACTTTTAGTAGACATCTAAAATAAATAACTTTGGAGCACATGAATCAAATGTCACCTTAAGTACTGTGTCAAATCCTATAAATATCAATGAGTTTCAAAGAATTAAATTATAACTTATTTTATGTTAGACCAAAACATAAAATTAGAGGTCAGTTCCAAAATTTTGACAAAAGTATCAATTATTTGTAACATAAATAATGGGTATATACATAAATCAAGAGTCATAGAAGAAAGTAAAGAGATTAGGAAATATTTACCTGTGAAAAAATGAAAACACTGCACAAAAATTCTAGAAAGCATTTATACAGGTGCTTAGAAGACATACCATATATTTTAAAGTTTGTATTGGAAAAAAAAATCCTAGTATTAGTAACTTAATCTGGAGATTCTTGAACATTTTCTAAGAAATTATTATGCTGAGCTATAAAAGGTTAAGGTCAACAACTTCTGACATTGCCAGTCCTACAGATAGCCCACTACTATTACGAACTACTGGACTATATTGGAATATATCCGAGTCAGCACTCCTCTACCCCCACCCCAAGTCCACACCAGCAGACACTGACTCTTGGGTGTGTCAGCCAACTCCACAGTGATCCATATTTCTTCATAAAGTAGTTGAGGTAGTGGCCGGGGTGGGGTAGGTTAGTGGCAGAAAATTTGCATAGCCTCCAGGGACCTGGGTTGAAATCCCTAGTACAGCACAAATCAAAATGAATAAATAAGCAGAAGAGAGTTAGGAAATAATAAAGCAAAACAAAACACAGGAGATAAGGTAACAGTAGAAAACAGATAATTGAAAAAAAATCAAAAAAACTAAACTCTGGTTCTTCAGAATGATTAATGAACATGAAAATGTACTTGATAAGCATAAAACAGCCAATAGAGAGAAAAATAAATTATTAATACTAAGGATGAAAAATAACCCAATATTAAAAATCTAACAAGCACTAAAATAAGAACAAATAAACACTGAGACTAATTTTATACCAATAAATTAGTAATATAGATAAAATAAAGTTATTGAACAAATAAAATTGTTAAAATAAATATAAAATAGAAACTAATTTAGTTTGAAAACTTTCTTACAAAGATAAACATGGATATAGATAATTCTCTCCATTAATGTATTCAATACTTAAAGAAGAAATAATACTGTTATTATACAAGCTTATTCAGAAATTAGATAAGGAGAAAAATTACTTATTGTATTTTATTTGGTCAGATTACTACCAAAACCAAAGTAGGCAAGGACATAGGAAGAGAAACTCCCCAGTTCAAACCCTATAAATAAAATTCAGGAATATATGAGAAAGAATATAACTTATGGCTGCTGGATTATAACAAGAATATTAACTTGATTTCCTACTTAAAATTAATACATGAGATTTGTTAAATTAATATAATACAATAATACTATTACCTCAATAGTAAAAGAAATGTTGTTAGATGAATTCCAAAATCATATATGATATAAAACATGCAGCCATTAGCAACAGTAAGTCCTAAATTTAAAAAGATATATAGATGAATAGTACTTTTAATTTTTTAATCTTTTATTTGTTGATTTATTGGGTACAGGGTCTCACTATACAGCTCAGACTTGTAGTGCTTCTCCTCCTGTCTCAGCCTCTCCAGTGCTGGGCTGGCCTGGGTGCCCTGGGTTCTAGGAACAGCAAGGCATGAGGTATCAGGGATCAAACCCAGGTCCTTGCACTTGCCAGGCAGGCACTTAGACAGCCAAGCTATCTTCCTAACCCAAAAAATACTTTCAGTGGTAAAATCACAGATACTTTTGTCTTAAGCCTAAAATCCAGATGAAAAAAAGGATTCTATTTACCTTTCAAATAGGCATTTCTAATGAAGCAAGACAAGAACAGGGAATAATATATATATATATATTTGCTGAAGTACAATTATAGGTACTGTGCTGTGCTGCCATAACCCAAGTACTCTTGAAGGCTGAGGCAGGAGAATCACAAGTCGGAGCTAAGCCTGGGCAACTTAGCTATATATCAACACCCTGTCTCAGACTAGGAAAGGCAGAGGACATAACTCCATGCCCAGCCCTGGATTCAGTTCCCAGTCCTGGAAACAATGCAAAGAAATACCATACTCTACATAGAAGCAGTATATCAACCTTAGTTGTTTCATAAAGTAAATCCTATGAGCATTGTAAGAAGGTAGCTGTTCTCTCCTCAAATGCAGCACAGTAGTTCTGCATACAGTATCTTGAAATGTGTTCCTCCATTCTCTTCTTCAGCTCTAGCTACAACAGCTCAAGCAAGAGAGACTTCTTAAGCGAGGGAGGGACAGCACCTCCTACTGGCTCCCCTTTCACTTCTACTCTCTCAGGAGACACTATTACGTGATAGATAGTCACACAGTAGGAGCTAAATAACTGAATAGTAATCTACAGAAGTTAAATAAACAAGTTTTAAAGCTGTTAAGGAACAAAATCAAGATTTGTTAAGTATTTTATATGTGATATTAGTGATATTTCAAATAAATGGAAATTACAGTAATAATTTAGTAACTGGTGTTAGGACACTCACTAGACCTCCAGAAAAAATTGAAAACTTGGCTCCTCACTTTCTATCTTATTCATCAATATATTCCTTTGGGTATACCTTTTAACATAAAAATGAATGAAGAAATGTAAATAAATATAATACTTGCATACCAATTTAAAATAAAATTCTAATAAAATGGAGACATATTGTTTAATCTATTATTTGAAATTTTATGTTATGGAAAATGACACCTAAGATGACTATATCAGTAGCACATATCTAGAGAAGGATAAGCAGGGGATAAAGAAAACTGTGTACACTGAATTTTTATCTTCAATGCCAGAAAGTAAATGTGTAAAACTATTAATCAGAGCCTAGATTTAAATATTTTAAGATATTAAAGTCATCATCAGAATTATACTACTGGTAATATTAGTAAAAGTAGCAATAGTGATCTTAAGATGCAAACATTATTATTCAAATTTTATAAGAGAGGCAACTAAAATGTAGACACAGGTGAAAGGTTAATGTCTGCTATATCTCAGAGTCAAGAACATCAACCAAATTAAATTGGTGCAGTGGGAAGATGAATAGAAGTAGAGAAGGAGGCAAGAGGGAGAAGTTAAAATAATTTCTTTACTCTTCTGAGAGGCAAGTCAAAGGATGCTATGTAAAGTTGTCAAATTAATAAAGAGGAGCTTGGATTTTTTTTTATTAGAATTACAATTTGCCGAACACCTAAAACATATAATAAACTTGATGGAAAACACCTGTTCCATATTATGTCTAATGTGTTTGATATTCAGACAGATAATGAGGTTAAGCTCAACTGCCTATGTTGTAGGGTAATAGTAATAATCTTCTCTTCTGAAAGGTTAACAACTTAAGTTTGCAGACCAAAACTTAGAGAAAAAGAAAGGCTATAAGGACAGCCAACATTTTGGCCCTAGCCTTTCAAGGTCAGTGAGAACTCAGGACATAGGAGAACCTGTATTGTAACATCATGTAACTCAGTTGTGGCCCATATTTTCTGATCAAGCAGATTATGGGGCCACAGAGAAAAGTGATCGATGATGGAGAATGTGCCTAAGGAGAATCACATGGAGAGAAAAATATTCTTGCAGGCTTTCACAGAGAGCAAATTGGTCAAGCAATGGCCGTGACTCATCCACAGGGCTGACACTGACAAAGGATCTACAAACTGCAGTACAGGGTTTCAGGATAAATCCTGAGGGGATTTGACTGAACTTGTCACATACAAAAGTTACATTTCTTGTTATATAGGTCTTGCTTTATCTTGGTATTAACCATCCAGCAAAAAAAAAGCATGAAAATGAAATACAACAAAAAGCCATATTAGTATGCTGAGCTGTAAAAGACTCAAGTCAACAACTTCTGATATTGTCAAACATATGGATAACCCACTATGATTATGGACTACTGCTCTATATTGGAATATTTTGCTGAATTCATGCACCTACAATATTTAAATGATAATGGAATACCCATACCTGACAAAACTAAACAAAAAAAGGGGATACAAATGAAGGATCATTTTGTATCTGTATATTCAAAATAGTTAGGATAGATATATAGCTACTTTCTCTTAATTCAATGAATAGAAAGATTTGTACTAATAGTGTTTGTGGACAGCATACCATGTCTGCATCTTGTACTATTAATAATCACTAAGAAGACAACAATATGCAATGTATTAATTATTGAAACTATTGTACTAATCAATTTTGAAACTGTGACATTGATATTTGTTTTTCAATAAAATTATTAAAAGGATAAAACACAATAAATCTTCAAATTTACATATGTAAAGTATGGATAAATGATAGGTAGGTAGGTAGATAGATAGATACATAACAACAACATAATTCATGTTAAGTCTCCATTATAGAAACAGGACAAAAAACTAATAAAGATTTAAAAACCAGAGTATGTATTATAAAATTATAGAATTCATTAAAAATGCATTTTAAAATTTAAACTCATAGCTTAATTTTTTTAATTAAAATGCCATAGAGTTGGTTGATAAGAAAGAATGTACTTACTTGCACAGAGGATATATTTGCAAGCAAGACATGAAGATTTGGAAAACATAACAGTAGATCTATGGTCTGAGTGTGATTCCCAAAGTTTCTGTTTTGCAAAATTGACCCCCAGTGCAGAGGTAGGAGCTAAACAGACGGCATGTGGGTCAAGAGGACTCAATCTTAGAATGGGATGAATTCTGTGTTGGGAAGAATTTCATTCTGCTGCTCCACCATTTTTTGACAAGACAAAGGTGTCCTCACATGATGTCCATCCCTCATTCTTGCACTTTGCAGCACTAGAACAGTGGGCCAATAAACTCCTGTTCATTATAAATTAGATAGTGGGTAGCTGTATTACGGCACCTCAGAATGGCCAGATATAGTAGCCAAAATCAGTTCAGGCAAACATACGAGAAACCCAATGAGAAAATGCATCCATTGTTAATTCTTCAATGAAAGCAATAAACAGGCTTATGAAGGGAATGAATTGCAACTTACTTTTCATTGAACATCTCAACGATGTTTCCACTTGGAGACCCTTCCTGTCAGTCACGTTAGAAGATGGTACCGAGTGCAGCCACCTAAGGTCTGCAGTCAGACGCTGACTCCCCTGACTGGCTGTGGGCTCTCAGGGAAAGTGGTTTGGTTGCTATGACGAAAATAGGTAAGTGGATGGACTGGTGCAATCAATGAACCTGGCTATCAATATTTATTTTATTTAATGAAACAGTTTCTATAAGAACTTTGGAACAGCATATAGCACCACAATGTTTTATAAATATTAAATGTAATTGCTATTATCACAATTTGAAAACTTTGTTTTACACATGTGAGTTCTTTTGAATTTTTTTGTTATTTTTGAGAGCAATACTTCAGATATCCATAAGCATGTCTATTTGTGTATGTATCTATAATATCGTGTTTCAGAAGTGTTCAACAATCGAAATTTTACATTTTAAATTTTGATGAAAAATGGTAAACTTAGTCTGGAAGTTATTTGTATTAAACAAATATGTTCACTTCCTATTATTTTTCCAATACTAATTATTTTTCATTTAGTTGTAGCATTTTGGTAGACAATGTAAAACTTTAGTAGTTAATGTTTTCCTAAGAATGACCTTGGTAAACTTAATGCAAGGGCCAGTGAGGTAATTCAGAGGACTCAGCTCCTGCTTAGGCAAGTGCAAAGACCGTGGTTGGATTCCCGATACCACAGGCTATGCAGGCCCTACCCCTGGGCACACTAGGTGGCAAATGACACTGGGCAGCACC
>NW_004524700.1:4800944-4805771 GCF_000260255.1 Octodon degus | reverse complement strand
CCAGTTTTAAACTTTCTGAAAGTGATTTTCTTATAGTGAAATCTATATTATATTACTCTTATGTTTAGCCATTATGCTGTCCAAAAGTTTTTATGGAAATTATTTCATCAAATAAAACAAATATTGATTATTATGTTCACTAAAATATAGTGAACTTGATATACAGATTGCACTACAACATAGGTGAAATGCAGGTTCTAGTGTAACAGATACCAGATGATATAATATCACCAGAATATGAATCAGAGTTTAAGGTAAACAGTGGCTAAGCAATCCTCATTTTGTCTACAAGATCACTATTCTTTTTTGGTCACACTCTCATGGACTACTCAAAATAATGTTTCATCAAGCCTCTGAGGACACTGTGGCCTATTCAGTTTGATGCATAAAATTAGCTGTCACAGGTGACCAAAAAGATGTTGTACACATATCAAAGATATAGAGAAGAAAAGAACAAGAGTGAAACAGCAAAAGCAAAGCCCTGCCCCTCTGATCAAAATTACTAGACCAAGTTACATTTTATTTCACTGTCCTCTCCTCATTGGGGCTCTCCAGCCCACAGCGCACAGGCCTGTGTGGCCCTGGACACCTAGCAGTGTGGCCCCGCAAGATCATGAGCTCCAAACATGATTTTTTGTGATGTTGATCATGACTAGATCTTGTAACTCATGAATGTGTATTACGTAGGTGACAACAGACTGCCGCAATATTTCAGCTAATGAACACTTCTTTGGGGACAGTTTGGTTCAAGGACAGAAACACTGGGCAAAATTTTGCTTCTGTCTGCAAACTCCACCCCAGGTGACAAACAGGACCACAGCCACCTTCCTCAGAAGAGTGAATGGAGGAAAGCAAGTGAACCAAGGGCACCACTGTGCTGTGAGGAAGACTCACTTGCCACTCAAGCGTACCAGGTAGGCACATGTGTGCATCAGACTTTACTCTCCTGTGAGAGGTGGTGACTGAAAAAGTAGCAATCATTTAGGGGTGCGGCTCGCCCAAGAGTCCAAGACTCTTCCCAATAGGATACATCCAAGGCCTATGCCATTTAACTTTCTGAGGTCAAAGAACGTTTGTATTGAAAGTACAGTTGTCGCTGTGACCTGCCGCCCACACACCGGCCCTTGAAGGAAGACCCTAAGCTTGTACCAGCAGTGAAACTCACTGTTCTAAAATGACAGGTTTTTCGTGACAGTTCTGAATGTGAGAATATCTATTTTGCATTCAGACATATTTACTTTCACAATCTTTTTACCTTGTCTAATGCCCTGTGGAAATCAGAAATCATAAACGTAGAGTCTCTATTTCAAAAAAACATCTTTGGTACATCTTGTTACGTCACCATAATGAACATAGTCTTTGTAGTTACTCTTCTACCTATAAACACACTTTAAATGGTTTTGTTTTCTTAGGCTCTTTTTAATGAATATGCTAGATTTTGTCAATGTTTAATCTTAGACCAGACAGAATTATCCAGATATCAAGTAACCATGGCAAGGAGTATTGTAATGAATGCTTGTTTTTGTCTGCAGTTAATTTATAAGGATGTTAACTGAATTAACTCTGAAAAGTTGATTTAGGTTTTTGCCTATTATTAAGGTTGGAATCAACTGAGCTTCCTATATCTGGAACAAAAACTATTCAAGTAAAATCTGATATTTCTCTTACACACTGTTATGGTTTGTGTCTCATTGTCTCCCAAAAGCCTCATGCAGTCATGGGGCATCTTCTGGAGTTTGTGATTGATTATTGTGGGGCATGTTATTTGCATTACAATGTGAGGAGGGGAGAGAGGCTAGCTAGCTGCTGGAGCTGGTGCCACTCCCTTTGCTCTCTTGCTCTTTCCTGCCACCAAGAAAGGTTGCTTTCTGCTCTGCACTGCTCTGCCTTGCAGCCAGCAGAGTATGGACTGAAACCTCCTGTGACTGTGAGCTACATAAGCCTTCCCTTTATTCATTTAGGCTGTTGGGTATTTGTCCCAGTAACGAGAGAAGAGTAGTTGAGATACACACCTATATAATTGATTTTGAAATCAACTTTTGCAATGTATTTTTTGCTTTTTATTGTAACTCTTCAAGTAAATATAGCTCTTTTCACAAAGAAAAATATTACTTTTAGCATTTTATCTCCTGTATAAATGCACACACTTTGTCATACAACTAAAAGACTAGGTAATTTAACTATTGGAACTTTATAAGAATAAATAGCAAAGTTAGAAACCAAATTTTGTCAGGAATATGACAAGCATAGTTTTTCCCACAGTATTACACAGTCTTGGGATGTAGCAAAATAATAACAATTCTTCTCAAGAGGACTCCTGTTAAGTGTTTGGAAAGCATGCTTCTCAGAGCTTTACGTGGGTTAGTAACAAGTTAAGTACACCAGTGCCAAAGACACACAGCTCTTGGATACTACCAGGGAATTTCTTTTCAGTCTACAGAAGCCCATTAGGCAGACCTTTTCAGAAGAGTAACTCCAGCAGCCACCAGCTGACCTAATATTGCAGAAGCTCATCACAGGGCTGGGGACATAGCTCAGTGAAAGAGCTCCTGCCGTTCAAGTGCAAGGTCCTGATTTCAAATCCTGGTACCCCAAGAAACAAAATCAAAACAAAACAAAAACAAAAGTTCTTATCAAATATAGCATCTTCATATTTACGAGATTACATTAAGAAACTGTCAAAAGTGTGATGAAATTAGAAAGATTTTTAGCTGCAGCACTTCCAAAGTTCTATAGACTTGAGAATAAATGGGACTCACTTGTTATTCAACTATTTTTATTTGGCCTCAGTTTTCAATATTTTTAAGAAACTGTACAATGTTATCATTTATTGTCACTCTGTAAGGCAGTGTACCTGTTGTAATATATGGGCAGAGATGTCTTTAAACAAAATGCACTAGACTTGTTATAAGACTAGGGTCTTATAAAACACACTTCGTTCAATCAATTTACCAATCCATTTCAGTTCAGAATCTCTGAAAAAGTATGAACTACAGTTTGTTCTTGAAACTTTATATTAATAGCCTGAGAAAATATACAGATACATACAACACACACACACACACACACACACACACACACACAAATACACACGTGTTAGTAGAGTCCTACAATTTGGACCAACATTGAACACAAATAAACCATGCTTACTTCTCTTGGTCTCTTCCATCAGCACTCCAGGTGCCTGTTCTTTTTTCTGAGTTGAAGCCACGTATAAAGAGTGTGCATTTACTTTTCTCTGGCTTCCAGTTTCCTAGTCTTGTATTGTTGCCATTGTTACCACTGCAGCGATACACTGTGTTACAGAGAGTAAGCACAAAATTGTGTCTCCGTGTCCTCTCTGATCTCTTGCATTAGGAGGTCTACTTATTCAGTAATGGAGAATAGTTGGTCTCCTTAGTACTTCTTGCTACTTTTTCATGCCATTTTGGGGAATATCTTTCAGTATCCTTCTCCTTTCTATATATCCCCAAAGTTTTCTTTTTCTTTTTTTTCTTTTTATTGTATTTAGTACAGGTCTACAGGATCTCACTACACAGGTTGGACTCATAGTGATCCTTCCTGTTTTTCAGCCTCTCAAGTGCTGGGATTATAGATGCACACCACCATGTCCAGTCTCAATCGCCATCTCAGAGAGCCCAGGGGTGGGGCCAATATGGCAGGCTGGGGATCGAACCCCCAGCCCTTGCATATGCCTAAGCAAGTGCTTTAATCTGCTGAGCTATCTGGCTGGCCCTCCTCTACTTTTGTGTGTGTGTGTGTATGATTTATTACTTCTAGCTTAAGATTTATTTTATTTCTTTTACTGTTTTTTTCTCACAAATTTCCTTTAAGCTATTTGTTGAATAGAATCAGTGTTGTCTATGAAAGTCTAGAGCTGAGTATCCAAATTTTGAGCCTCTCTTTAAAAGAGATTGGTTCATATTTTGGAGATGTGTATTGGACACTTCTCAGTCACCTATTTTAATCCCACGTGTGCACTGCTAGCACCTCACATCTTATGTCACATGTCTCTTGGGGGCTTCTATGAGACCATTTCATGGGATACTTTTGGGTCCCACATTGGGAAGAGTGAGAGATGCACACATAAGTGATGTGATCTGTAGGGTTTTGGGATCAATGACTAGGCAGACAACTTGAAAGTTCTTTTTTAGTCAGAAAATTCAATAATATCAAGTTATAATTACAGTGAAAGCAACTTGATTGTATACATTTTACTGTTTCTTCCTCCTCTGTTTCACTCTTGGATGTTTCTTATTCCTGTTCTCAGATTGCTTCATACATAATCTATCTAAAGAAAACTTCTGGGCTGTGGTTCTGCCATTGAGGAAACTCAGGTAAGGCCAGGATGCATGAGGGCCTTTGTGTTTTATCCCTTGTGGCACTCATTTTAAGTATTTTCAATTGTAAAATAAGTTTCGCTGTCACCATAGGATTAAAAGTACACCCTTCCATGTCCCAATATGCAGGATGACCTGTCTGGTCATGGATGGCAATGAAGCTGCCAAATACAATGCAGATGGAGATACAGGGACAGTGCATGCTTAGGCGGAAGGCACAAGCAAGGCATCTCACCAAGAGTGAGATAGATCTGAAAATACCAAAATCTCACATTAAATCCAAGTGATAAAACTAGGCCACAATAAAATACTATCCACAATAATAATAATAACATAAATAATTTCTAAACTGCTGCTTTGAATCCAGCAGCACCATTCACAGTGCAGATAGTATGTGATAAACCAGTAGGGCACATGACTGACCCAGAATGAGTTCCTTAGCTACATGGCTGATGGGTTATGAACAGCTTGAAAATAGTTCTCACAA
>NW_004524700.1:4796931-4800824 GCF_000260255.1 Octodon degus | reverse complement strand
CCAATACTAAATTATATAAGTAATAGTTTCAGTTAGTTGCTCTGTGTCAGGTTGCTTTTACAAGTAACAGAAAAGACAAGTTAAACTGCATTAAAGAAGCTTTTTGTTTTGTTTTGTTTTGTTTTTGTATAAAAAGTCTTTGTTTCTTAAAGTGCAGCCCACTGCACTTGCTTCCCAGGCCAGCTGCTCCAGTTGCCCAGCTGCAGGCATGAGCTGGCACCTTCTGGGCCACACCCTTCGGTGCCATGCTTTCTTTCCTCACACAGGCAAAGGGAGGTGGCCGTGCCCCATGGCTATTTCCACACACACCAACACCAAGTTTCAGAAAGAACACTCTGAGTTTTCTCTTCAGACTCTATATCCCTTTGTACTGAAACTGATAGTGTCTTAGGAAGAATTTGGACAAAAGCCTAAAACTGCACTTGTTACTGGCCATGAGACTGACACCTGCATACCTAACTGAGACCAGAGTCTGAGCTGGTGAACACAGCACTCATCCTGAAATAGAAAACACACATTTTACTTGATAGGCAAGAGTCACAGGCAGAGTAAACAAAAGCCATCAAGAGCTCCCTAAACCAAGTGAGATTTGCTACAGTGCATATACAATGGCACAAAATTATTTTGTGTCACTGAAAATCCCAGTTCAGGAAGATTTCCAGGAGCTTGCCAGAGCCATGTTGCTTTTCCTGCAAGACCAGATCATTATCTGAACACTGGGCATTATAAGGTCACCATAAAAAAACACTTCATTTTTGTGTTTTTTGGCGTCTGTGTCACAGAGTCACATACTTGAGAAATTCTTAAAAGCTCAAAAGAGGACAAATCAATCGCTGATGTAATGAACCCATCACATACTTCTGAAATTATATTCCTTTGTCATTAATGTGTCCCATATTTTTGATTGTCCATTTTGCAGGGGCTGTCCCAAATCTGATGGCTGGTGTGAGGTCAAACCCAGCACAAATGAGTACTTACTAACATGCCAGTTGAAACTCGAACTGTGATGAAGTCCTGACATTTTACTGGGGGTTTCTTTCCAGTTTGAATCTTCTGTCACTGTGACAATTGAATCTCATTTGGAAGAAAAGGATAAAGAAGACGAATCTACATCTTGACATCTCCTGACGGCTCTAGAGGTGATGAATCCCTGTTTGCAGCAAGGCTCAAAATAATGGAGCAACGGAAAGGAAATGAGAGCAGTTTCACAGTAGCTTCAGTCTTAACGGTCTGTCAAAGCATCTTGTCAGGTTACAAAACAATGATTTAAATCCCAAATGCAACTTATCTTTCACCAGTGCGAGGTGGTTACACATGCGTGCTCAGATACGTGCATGAATTCATTCTCAGATATTCTCCAGGATTGAAGAATATGCCATGCATGCCATATTAATAAAAATGAAATATCCATAGAAATTTCCTATATTTTAGTATTATTTAAATCACTATGATTGACATTCTGGAAAAACCTGGACGTACACGATTGGTCCCTTGAGCAGCAACCCTGCTACAGACAGAGCATTTGTTTTTAATGCTTTGTTTTCTTTTGTTTATTTTCACTCGTGGTAGTGTTAATGATGTTTTATGTGCCTACACCTATATAATCATTTTAACATAATTTAAAATTATACAAAGAACCCAAATTCCTTTCTGTCTTCAAATTTGTAAAATAAGTAACTAACATTTTGTATTTCACATTAAATTTCTCAGTGTATGTATGCTCTTTGTGTAGGCTCCCTGAAAGTAAAACTAAATATATAATTTATAAACATTACTTAAAACAAACAGCTGCATAAAGGCTGTGCTCCATTAGCTTCAATCTTATTCATTTTATTTTTATTGACTACTTTTTAAATGTTTTTATGTATTTGTTACAGGATCTACTGGGTCTTACTATGCAGATCGGACTCGTAGTGATCCTCCTGCTTTCAGCCTCCCAAGTGCTGGGCTTATAGGTACAAGCCATCACGCCTAGTCTCAATCACTGACTCAGTGCAACCCCCACCGGGGTCAGGCAGGGCTGGCACGGCGCGACGGGGATTGACCGCTGGTCCCTGCACCTGCCTAAGCGGGTGCTTTTGTCCGCTGAGCTATTTGGCCAGCCTTGATTAGCTGCAATCTTAAATCCATCATCTAAAAACTGGTTTTGATCATCCATTTCTAATTACTAGAGAAACAGTCTTTGGTGCTAACGAAACTCATGTTCTAGTAGTTAATCCCATCTGCGTAGACTCGGGATGGAGAGCCAGCTACGGGCATTGCTTCTTATGACTCCAACTCCCTGCTCCTGGGGAGCACCAGGAAGCCTGGCAGCTCAGTCAGGTCTTTTGTCCCGAAGCCAAGAAAGCTGAATTCCCCAGTTGAATTTTAAAATCAGAAAGTGTGTCCCTTTTCAGTCCTTAACAATGACTTCAATTCCTTGTCTCTCTAAATCCCACTCAGCTACGTGACCTCGGAACGTACATTAGTAAGAGCGTCCGACCAGTGCTGCTTATAGAAGGGAAACGTTGCTCCTCAAAATTGAAATAGCCAAACACAATTTGCTACCAATTAATTCTTCTTTGATCTGTCTAGTCATTGAAGCAAGTCAATATTTATCAGAAACATACAAGCAATAAAGACTGGTAGAGACAGGAACTAGGTTATATTAGGTCCTTTCTATGCTATTTTTCTCACTGAAAGTATCAAAAGAAAAAATAATTTTATTGAACTAGTATTCTTTTTTTAAGGATTTTTATTTGTGTTTATTAAAACCTTTTTCAGCATAATACATGCACAAGGTAAAAAAATAAATAAACAGGACAGAAAGAGAAAATGAAAACCAGTTTTCCACCCTCCATTTTTTGAGACAGGGTCTCAATCTGCAGTTCAGGCTGGCCTTGAGCTCACTTGTTTTAGCCCAGATTAGTCTCAAACTTGAAACAATCCTCCTGCCTCAGCCTCCCAAGTGTTGACATGTACCACCATGCTCAGCTTGAACTAGTATTTTTAAATCATGTTCTGGATTAAAGATGAACGTATATGTTTTTTATTTGTATTGTTTGATAGTGACAAAAAGTACAATATGCAATCTTCATACTTCTTCAACAAATATTTATTGGGCAGCTAGTATGTGTGGACATTATTTTAGGTGCTTGGCATATGACAATAAACAAAACAAAAATCCTTGCTCTTCAAAATCTGGCGCTCAACACCCTAACAAGCCTTGAAAATGCATACTGTTATTAATTGCATTTCATGGAAGATAAGTATAAAGGGATTTAGAGGTTAATTAACTTGCTTAATGTCATATAGCTGTTAAATTCAATGACAGAGTGTGCATTCACGTCTGTATGACTCTAGAGCTTGGATTTTTAATTACCCTAAGTATAAAGCACAGTGAAAATTAAATTCCCATTGTCCACAAACTAAAGAATTTTCATAAGATTAAAAACTTTGAAAGACAAAAATATAAAGTCAATTATTCTCAGAATAGCACCCATCTCTTTCTAGAATTCCCTGGGGCAAAAGTTGACAGCTGGGGTGACAATTATTGGAGGAAGCATGAACTAAAGGTGAACGCCTGATGGTGGACTCAGCCTGCATGGCTTCCTCTCCTCTCGCTCACCATGCTTACTGGTTGCAGCAGTCAGTGATTACATAATGCCTCAAAGGTCCCCCTTTATGAGCTTACTTATAAAACAGGCAAAAGTACCTACCAAAATAAACTGTCATAGCTTCAGAGAAGCTTAAGAGCAGAAGCTGTTACCTAGGCTAGGCTGAGTTCAAACTTGCAATCCTCTTGGCTCAGACTCCCAGGATCTGAAAAAGAAAAAAAGAAAGAAAGAAAGAAAGAAAGAAAGAAAGAAAGAAAGAAAGAAAGAAAGAAAGAAAGAAAAAGAGAGAGAGAGAGA